>NC_133941.1:22552764-22871879 GCF_031877795.1 Strix aluco
TACAATACTAGGCACAGTTGCATCAAATGTTTAAACCACTCCAATGTTGTCCAATTTTTGCTGAAAATACTTTATTAATACAGAAAGTGTCGCCCAAGAGAATGCTGAATAATCACTACACTACTCTAATTGACATGGCCCAGTTGGATGTGTCACTGCAGTTCGAGGGGACAGAAACTGAGGGCAGTGTTGTCAACAAACATACCTGGGAGCCACAAATACCTGGCAAGGAGCTGCAGTTACTGCCACCGTCACAGTGGCACAAGAGAGGGGAATACAGCAATATACTTCCTCCTACACACGCACAGCTCTGCAGAGAATTACAGTCTGCAAAGCTGACCCAAGGGCAGGACACGTTTCCTCAGACTATGAGATTAAACTATTTGGTCCTATTTAATCTGTTAGAACCATCAGTGCACCAGTAGCAGAATGGAACCTGAAAATCCTACCACATTGGGCTGCAATAACTGGTAAACCTGGTATTTCCAGCCTGCAGTCAAAACAAACACGAGAATAAAATCACAGCCCTTTTTACTTTTTTTTCCCCTCCTTCTTTTTTTTTTCCCCCCTTCCTTTTTTTTTTTTTTTTTTAAAGCAGCAGTCAAAAGGCCTCTTGAAGCCTTGTTTATAAGCAAACCAGTCTCAAAGGCTGGATTTGCATTGGCAGTGTTTGGAGCCTGCAAAATAAACCTTTCTAGGTAGTGTTTTCCTTCTGCCTGTAAGGGAGGAATGGTTTCCAGTGTAATTTCTCCCAGACTACATCCCTTTCAAACTACACTGAAGAAAATGCCTAATTCAACACAGCTGGCTTCACCACGCTTCCCTGGGAGCCCTTGCACTCTGGGCATGCACCTGCAATCCTTCCTTCAGGGAGGCAATGAATGGTAACACACAATCTGACAGCCTATTGACAGGGTGAAATCACTACTGCCATTCAAAAATAGGAGGATGTACAGAAGCTGTTACTTAGTTGCAATTTCTTTGGCAGAAATCATTCCATTTGGGCAATACTTTATGTTCTAGTATAGAGGATACCACAAAATATCTTTAAAAAAGTGGATACTTCTTTAATCAAAACTAAGGTTCCAAACTGAGTGCCAAGTTATAGTTTGAAACGAATTTTATGATCAAGTGATAAAATTTCTAGAAAAATGGTTTTCAATTACCTACTTTTTTTTTCTCTACTGTCCTGTGTTCTCCATTCTCCAAGGATCTTTGTGCCACTAATGTTTTGCACGTAATAGTGATTAAGTGAACTAGACCACCAGTTGTGCTCAACTTTTACTCCACTCATAATCGGCTATTTTAGTAAAGGGCCTCTGGTAAGAAAACTGCACTTTGGCTTCTGAAAATTATTATTGTAATAGAGAAGCCAGAAAAACTATAAAGCATCTGTTGAAATTTCAACTGTGAGGATAGTGACTTTCCACGCTTTTAAAAACTTAATTCTTTCAACACTCCTAGTGAACAAAGCAGAAGTATTTACTCTACTACAATTTGTGCACTTCTTTAGGGTTCTAAATTCTTTGCATTTCAGCCAAGCTTCATGTACCAGAAAGAAATGATATGATTATTTGTTAATTAAGGTTTGGGATCTTAATTTGCAAGGAAGATTTCAAAGATGCAATGAAATTAACACGAACTTCTTGTAAAAGACATCCTTAAAATTTCCTCTGGTAGACACAGACATTTGAAAAAAAAACTTGACTTCTTATAATAGGTAACTTCAAAGCCGCTTTCAGTTCTGCACACAGTCCTTCTGCATGGGTGGAGCACACATCCTCTCAGGAGCTCGCTGCCAAGGCTTCTTACACATAAATGTGTCATGGAAGATCACATGGCCAAAAGGCATCGAAATGATTCTGCTGCACTGACTTGAACACTGGAGAGTAGACTAAAAAAAAATGTATCCCATCCCATCGTGGGTGTCCATCTGGTCACACGATGGGAAGCACAAGCAGTTTGCAACACAGAACTGAATGCATAGGCAGACTCTTGCCCATATGAGATGCTGGGCGGTTGCATTTTTGCCATGTGATGAGAGAGAAACTGCAAAGATGGGACTGATTTGCAAAAAGTCCATCTGACCTGCAGACCCCCTTCCTGGCCCGTGTCTAACCAGGCTGGGCAATCCTCCCTCACGCTGTTCTGCATGTGGCACCGCAGCCTTCACCAAGGAAACACATCTAGGATGTGGCTTTCTTTTCAGAAAACTTTTGGACACACAAGATGCTATGACACACTCCTGTGCTGAGAACAATGAGCATAATGCTCTCAAGTTATTTGAAACTAATGCACCTGCACAGCACATATCTAAAAGGAAAAAGGATTCTTCATCTTGAAGAAACCAACACTTGTAAATCCTGGCGAGTGCCTGAACACAGTCTCTATCCCTGCACTTAACTCACAAAACGCAATTTGTGATCCCACCCGATACACTCTTGAGTCTCCTTCTGAACTTTTTAAAGAATAAAACTCTGGAAGTTTTCCAGCTCCCTCTTCTAGAGTGTTTACAGATTCATGCACCACCACATTCTATGATGGTTCAATACCTGATGTTGCGCAAAGGGGAAATAAGGCTATTAATGAAAATGTCACAGTCTGCAGACTTGAAGAGCCATAATCAGAACCAAGATACAGGGGATACTCGGGGACTGTCTGAGCTATCAATACAATCAGAGTGACTCAGCAGAAGGTAATGAGAATCTTCAGTTCTGTATCAATACTGGAGATAAAATGCGGTGGGGGAATGAAACAATCACACACAGCAAAAGATGATGCACAGAGCTGCTGCCTGGAGCTCTGCGCAGTGCTATCTTCTAGAACTCACTGCTAAGAAACTGCAAGTCTTCTCACAACCAGCCAACATGTAGAAAAGGTTTATCTCTGTTCAAGTCCATGCAGGAAGACCACTTAGAGGTGTTTCAAATAACAGTCGCTATTCTTCTCTGTTCCTGACGTTTATTTTTCACTTTCAGCCTCCTAGTGAAATGGCATGTCACTAGAAGCATCTGACAATTTCCATTCAGGGCTGCATGCTGCTTGAGCACTTTTTCCATTCACCTTTTTTTTTAACACCCTTCTGCAATTGACTCAAAAGACTGTATTATCAAGCCTGAAGTTCACTGATCATTGACTGCTTACAGCTTAATTACTGTGCAAAAAACCAAGCAAGCACCAAGTCTTTTAAATGTCAGCCAAACAGTACCAGCACCTTCCTCCCCATGCCACAACCAAGGATATTAATGTTTTAAAATCTTCTAAAAAGAGCAAATTGATATACCTTCCTACCCAGCCTACTTCTCGAGCAGTAAAAACTGCAGAGATCCTATGACTTACATAATTCCAATTGGCTAAAAGCTTCCGTAAGACCTATTACCTTTTCACAAAGATAAAAAACAAACCTGGAAGTTTTTACAGCCAAACCTGACTGATCCATACTTAGTATTGTAATGCACAGCCTCACGTGATGTCATCAAAATGCTTTAATTATCTGCAACGTTACAACATATTATTATATGATGAACCACTGACCTATTAATCCAAACAAAACAAATCACAGCACTGCTACCTGAAAAGGAGGGCTGAACTCATTCAAGCTGTAGGAGACTGAAGCAAGGGCTAAGGCAGCACACTGAAATATCTGTTAGTTCTTCAGAAGCTACAGAATTTTCATAGAGAAATCCTGAAGTACTCTGTACAAAATTTTCAAAACTTACACAAACACTGTGAACTGCCACCAGTATTTTAAAGAAAAATAGGAAAAAATTCTGGCACTCGGCATCTTTCATCTAAGTGTTCCAAGGAGCTTTATAAGCACTAGTACCAGAAAAGTTTTAAGTACATTATACCCATTCTAGGACAGGGAAATTGGCACACTAGGCATTAACTAAGCAGTGAAGAAAACCTCGGAATTTTAATGCCATCCACCTAGCTGTTGTTATCTTCAAATTATGATTGTTCTAATGAGAACTGTGTGACTCCAATAATGTGAATACAGAGCTTAGAGTAGTATATTATTTGTTACCCTCTATCGTAATATTCATGGTTTTCTAGAGCCTCATGGGTGTGTCCAAAGAAGAAAGTATTTCAGTAAAACAAAGAAACTTGAGGAAGTTATTTTGTAGAAATTTTAAGCAACTCCATACATGGGAAAACTAACAGTCATAGGCAGAAATACAAATTTTATGATAATTTTATGATAAATAATATTTGTTTAGCATAAAAATATTCAGCGCATCATTTTTTAGTATCAAAGTCTTGATGAAATCTTCTTCACAAATTCCAGGCCCTGCCTGTGTTAAACAGGAAACTCATCTTACATTGCTTGTTATTTCTAATTCCTATATGACAAATTTTACAATACCTACATGATTAGGGCAGGAAGAAATCTGAATTTGTTATAACACCAAAAATGGATCAGGATTAAGCCACTGTATTTTTCAACAAGAAAGGAATCTGATCCATCTTCTTCAATAGTTTGCTAACATATATGTACACATAATTATATTTTTTTCTTTTCCCCCGAAGCTGTGTAACTATGAAGATGTCAGCCTGTAAGTACTCTATAATATGAACAGTCACCATGAGAAGCTTATTTTTTCACTGAAAAGTCAGTATCAGACACCAGTCTTACTTATCTGATACAAGAAAAATATTCCTGGTTCAGTGGCTATGTTTCTACCAAGCACAAAGAAAAAAGGAGGAAATGCTGTACTTACTTGTTAAAAAGATTCAGTCCAATCCTATAATGGCGCTTCCTGATAACATCGTTACTGAAGGCAGGGGAATCCCAGCTGTTGCGAGTTTCTTTGTGGTATGTTTGTTTGCTCAAGGTTTGCTCCCTTAGGCTGTCTCTAGAAGAAGATTCTGAGCTGCAATTTATTGTATCATTAGAGTTGGAAGTGCTGTTGATGCTGTCGTTGTCTCCATCAGAATAATCAGACTCTGATTTGCTTTGCCTGTTTGCTGTGCCATTGATAGCTAAATGACTATCTATAGGCCTAGCCCTGTGTCTTGCCTCCTGTTCCTCTCTGGATATAATCTTGGCGGGAATACTGTGAGGGATGTGTTTTGGGCTTCCTTGTTGACTAGTGATCCCTCGGTCATAGGCATTTTGTCTCTTTAATGAACCTCTCTCTGAGCGGTCACTCAAGTCCACTGAACTGTCACTGGGTGGCTCTATAGTTAGCAATGGTAGATGATCCATTCTCATCCTCTGTTCCTGACATTCCAGTGATGGGGTACTCCTGCAGCTCGTATCAGTGTCTATCTTATCATCTTTGTGGGTCATGGACCAGTACTCTTGAGAAGAGTTCACAGACCGGAGCCTCAAATCAGATTCCGTGCTGGACGGTCTGTCTACTGACTGGGAAAGTGGAAGAGGTGGAGATAACTCTTCCTCATCAATATATAACGTAACATCACTGTATGACGCTGTCATCTCATCCAGCTTCCTGTGATCCACATTGTGAATTGCTGGTTTAGTTTGAGCACAACTATCCCTTTCCATTTCACGACTTCTGACTTGATCCGGAGTCTGGACTTCATCAGAATGTAGACTACGGCAATTCAGTGCATCATCAATGGATTCTGCAAGGGATTTCACTTGCCTGGAAAAAGCATCCTCCAGTTCTGTTATAGCATCAGCAAAATCAGTAGATGCTGCTGGAGACTTCATTGTAGCTGACTCTCCAAGGTCACCACATTCAGACTGTACCAGAGATCCCAGCTTTGACCCATCATTTGTAACAGAAACTTGTTTTCCTTCAAAGTAAGAGCTGTGGACTTTCTCAGGTCCTTCAAAGGAAAACTGCATTCTCATATTGGACAGTACAATGCGTCTTGACATACGATTTTCAGACATAGAACTTCTAAGACGCTCAAAATTTTTGTTCATCTGATACTGGCGAAAAGCTGTTTGTATAGTACGAGCAGCATGTCTAGTTATGAGACGGCCTCCATATTTCCGTTCTAGCATTTCCACCTGTGAAAGGGTGAGCACAATTACTTGTAACTTGGTGCAAGTTAGAACAAGGTTAAAGTATAAGAAAAAAAAATAATTCATTTAACAACTTTAATTTTCAGACATTTTTCAAAGCGTATACTGTTTTTGAAAGTAAAAACTCAAAGCTCCAGACTAACATCTGCACAAATAGTGAACCAAATAGTCATCTGAAAATTCCACCATAAAAATACAGACAAAAATATATGTGAATACTGTCATATAAAATTAAGGTGTTGGCTATTTGTGTGTGTGTGTGTTCAAATTTTGGTTTTCACACATTAGCATTGGTGTGTCTGCATCAAAGCAGACAAGACAGCACCCTAATGCAGCATAATGTAGTTATTCTTTCTCTATAGGGGCAACTGCAGAGAAGTAGAATCCAAGTATAACGCAAACTGCCAAATTTTGGGAGTAAATTCTAAGGGTGGGCACCACTTTCCCAGGCATGCATCGCTTTCTACGGGAATAAAAACCAGGTAGCATCGTTTCACCCAGGCCTGATATCAAAGTAAAACTGAGCCTCCCAGACCGTACGCTCTCAGAGAGGTTTCTCGGATAGAATATCCACATACACTGTCTTCCTCAAACCAAGAAGATATTTCTGACTTTCTAAATACAAATTCAAATCTATTTTCATTCTTGTAATTACACTCAACATTGCCAGAGTTTCCAATTAACAGAATGAATATGCAAAATAAATACATTATAAATGCTATCAATTTAACCTAGTGAAAATGACACGTCAATACTTCTGGAATACTCATCTGGAATACTCATTAGATATTTTCAAACCTTTCCTTCCAAAACATGAAAAGCATTGCTTATTTAAAAAGCACTGAACAAGATTAATAACTAGTTTTATTTCTATTTTTTCCCCAATATTTGATTTCTGTTCTGATTAGTCTTTGCTGGATCCATATTATTCACAAACACAAAACACCCGTGACAAATTAATACGTTTAATACTACAATTAAAACCACCATTTTTCTGGCAGCATTTTTTTATAAGTCCATGCAATTTTCATAATAATCCAATGATTCAAAAGTCATTTCTCCTTGCTTGCAAACCCAGGGACCCTTTTTCATTAGACACCACGTTTTAATTACTTCTGTTACATGCATGTGCACACACCACCTCTCCCCCTCATACTTTGGAGATCTCTCCAAGTAATTGTTAAGTTCAGATAATGATGTGCAGATGCTCATCTTTTTTCTATGGAAGGAACCAAATGCTACTAAAACATATTTTCTAGTACATTATGTCTGCTATTCGGGAGTAGTTAATGTATTTCTTTCAGTGCTATTGCCAGGTTCAGCAGCTCCCATTCCCCTTCTACACTGAAGATGATCTCTGTTTTGGCTTGGTATTTTTAAACGTGAATCACCGATTTTTAAATTTTTTTTAAAATTCTAGATGCAAAAAATATTATGCACAGTTATTGGCATAAACAGAGGAGGCCGACTTCTCAGATGGGCTCAGATCAGAATTACTGCTAAGGACTTGTTCTTTTGACTGTATTTTGAAACTTAATTAAGCTCAAAAAGCTGTGACTGATCTCTGAGCTGGGAATCTGTAAATCTCTGCATAATTTTCTATAGTTTGTCTTTAAAACGATTGTTTAGCCTTTTACCTCCAAATGGGGGTTATATTACCCCCACATTTGCACATATCAAAGAGGCTATGAGGTTACTTGTAAGGCATTCTGAAGATTAAAAAAATTATTAAGAACTTCACAACCCTCCCACTGCTGCCACACATTCGCTACTATTTCTATCTGTATCATGCAGTAGGTCACGTGCACATAAAATAAACTGTAAGAGATTATTTTGTTGCACTACTCTCAAAACAAATGAAGTGTTATCAGTTTAGTTCTCTCAAAATTAAATGTCAAACCTAAAGAAAAGAAAACTAGCATAGCTGTTGTGAAAGAATAAAACAAAACCTAATATTCTATAAAATAAATTACCTGGACTTTAGTCTTGCAAACAGGCTGTTGCCCTTCAGGTTTACACAGAAAATAACATCATCGCTGATTATCACAAATTAGGGGGTTTTGGTGGGAATTTTAATTGAGAGAATTTTGGAGTTTGCCTGCATGATGTACTAGACTTCTGACTAATATTTCTAATAAATTTTAATGCATATTTAATGCACCTTTTTAATGAATATTTAATGCACATTGCCTTTAGGTAAAGCCTTGGACATTTTCCTAAATAGTTTTTAACTATCTTCTGAGATTTCAATGAGAGGTTTTCAAGAGCAATAAGCAACTCTTCAATATAAAGCTTCCTTTATGTATCATTGTCACTTTTTATTGTGTAGGAATCCCTGAGCAAATACAAAATAACATCTGCAGTCCTCATTCTCTATCAAACCGACATAAAAAGACAGATGGAATTAAGCTCTGTGGAATATCTGCAGTGCGGGAGACCTCTTTAGTAAGCCTTGCACTCTATATCAATCCCTTAAGAGACAACCAGCAAAAATGACTGCCAAAGGTGGAAAAGGAAGTAACATTTTAGATCTCACAAGGAGGTCCAATTTAATAGCAGAGCTGGCATAATCTAGATCAAGAATCAGGAACTTGATATGTCCCCACTCCAATACAGAATTTGGTGAGCACAAAGGCTAAACTCATACTTGCTATCCCAAATACTGGATTCAAATCAGAGCTCAAACTCTGTTCTTCCAGGTCTCTCTGGAACAACATTATATGATTCTCCAACCTGAAATTTCAGAACAACAACCAGATGGCAAATGAGGCTTAGTCCCTATAAATTTCAACAACTACCAATGTGTGGTCCAAAATCGGGAGTAGTTCACTTCCTGTCTGCAGAATTTTGCCTGTTTCCACTTTTGCCATGTTAACATCCAAGTTGGAGTGACTATGCAATATACCACAATGATTCACAGTAAACAAAATATTCTGGGGCAAGAAAGATCTCTAACAAAAAAACCCCAAAACCCCAAAACACCTCGATGTATTGGCTACTGTTCATCTATCAGTGAAATCCAGTGCATCCTGCATTTTGCTTACCTTAAGCTATTACAGCATCACTTTCAAATGATAAATATGAACTTATATAGCAATAAATATCTTTTAAACAGGACAACATTCAGAGGAAAGCTTAAAAGGAATGGCTGAGGCTGACTGTCTTACAGGAGTGCCTTTTTAGGGACAAAGGCTCTGAACATGTACATAGCTTCTACGCAGTTCTTTGTAAAGCATATGGGAGATTTGCCTAGCTGAGTAAAACCAATTAAGATCTTGAATCCACCCCACAGATATGAGAGAATATCAGTTGCAATAAGTTCTTTCTTTCTTTCAGCAACAGCAAAGATATCCAGGTTTCAAAATGACTCATTTTCTTAGAAGAACATTTTGCATTATTACATTCTAGTACTTTTGTCCCAAGCATGAAATCACAATTCCTCATAGAACTGTTTTTACTTTTAACACTATTAACACATCTTTTACACCTTTCTTCAGGAAGGGGGGAAGGTGTATGGGACACAGGGACGCCACAACACAGAAAAAAGAGAGTCAGAAACCTCAGAAATGCTGACGTATGACTATTTTGAACTAAGTTGGTCACAGGAAAAAAAGGTATTTTCAGCATCACAACTGAAGCGATGCTAGAAAAGATTTTTCCCAGCTTACAGACATGTTGCTGTTGTCATAAATTAGGTAACAAAGCTCAAATACCTGCTTATCTTGTAGGTCTGAAGAGAGTTCATAGCTCTCGGAAAGTGATCTTGACCTTTTAATAGCTTCTTCCTCTGCTTGTTTTCGCAGTATGGATGTTGAGTGCTGAAGTTTCGGCCTCCGAGATCTTTGTTGTCCAGGGGAGACAGAATACAGCCCGTAAGCAGAATGATCGTAATGGTCTGGGCTTATAGCTGAACTGTGTGTTATAGGTCCTTGATGGTAAGTGGATGGGCTATCCAAAGACGTGCCAGTTTCACTGCTTGGAGCTTCACCCTCAACACTAGACAGAATGAAAAGACAGGAAAATCCTCAGGTGAGTATTGCATACCAAAACTCTCAGCAACAGCATAGTTTTGCTTAGTTTCATTTTATGTAGACAACCAGCACATTTTGTTCCAATTCAGATGCAGTTAGTACAGAGTAATGTGGCTTTCATGTCAAACACCAGAGTTTTCACTGTAATCTAAGCAAGTCTCTATTTCTGTTGCAGAGGTCATATTTAGACCATGAGTCAAACAGGAGAATGGACGCTTCAAGCATTATTTAACTTTATACAGTTATTACTGATAACATCCTGAGTAAGTCACTCAGAACTACTGTGTAAAATAAATGAAAACTTTTAATTTCATTTATATAGCTGCTCACTTCCGAGTTATTCTGCTTCAAAATGACAGATGCTTATTTGTGTCCTTCCTTGCTTTGACAAATAAAAGCAATACTTTCGTACTGTTATATTACAGTTTGACATAAAGGGATTACTTTCATGTTACTCATTGGAGATTTGGGATTTAATGAATCTTGTGAGCTACTATGTTTCTAGAAACTAAAGTTGGGAAAAAGTACCTACAGGAGAAATCTCATTTATTTCTCTGTTAGTGAAAGATTGCTCCCATGGGATACTTTTGGCATGCTTTGTAGTGAAGCATCCCAAGAGATGGTGTTTCTAGCTAATGAAAGCAAAGTAGTTTCAGGTAGGGAAAACACAGTAAGAGCTATCTGGCAAATAAAACACTTCATTTTCACATGAATGCTGTTATTGCTAAGGAATAATGGAAAGAAAAAAAACCTTTCTATTAAAAGAGTTGTACACAATAGGAAACATTTTAAACTGAGTCCTAGTCAAGGTTTATCCTGAAGTACTGATGACTAACAGTAATTTGTTTTATATTTACAGTAGGGCATTCTCACATTGCAATAGGGTATGCACTTTCATGATTCACACAAAACCTTACTATCTGCCTCATCCTGTGTACACATTAACTGAAAAACAAAATTTTACTTTTTTTTAAAATCACACTAAAGACTTAGTTCCACACTCCACACAGGCATGAATATAAGCATTTGCAGCACTTCGCCTACCTTTTGTTTTCTGAACAGGTACATCCAAACTCTAAAGGAGTAAAATTCCATGCTCCCGCCACGCCCTGTATTTCTTATTTTGCTTTCATCCACATGGATACAAACAAAAAATAAAGCCCTCCTGTTGTCTCTCAGAAATGAAATGCTGTGACCCTTGCTGCATACGCATACCACAGCAGTCCCTTCAACAGTTCAAAGTACAGAGCGATTTCTGAAATTCGTTCTCCACCGGACTGCAGTGCCAGAAGAGATCAAGGTTAACACTGGCAAGACTCTCCTGGCTTGAACAGTGTGTACTTTTTTAAAGTGAAGGAGAAAAAAGCCCCTTACGTTTCTCAAAATGTTTCTAGAAACATGGAAAACTGAAAGCAAGTCCTCTTTCTTTGCCCATCAAAATATGACTCTACCCGAAAGGTATTTTCAAACATACTTTACCCAAGCTGGAAATATTTTCAGTGCACACATATTGCTTTTTCCAAAAAGGAAGTTGACAGGAAACTAATCCCTTTCCCTCTGATACAGCTGGCTTTCAACTTAAAAATGATAAATTACCCAGAGTTTTGCTAGTGTACACTGAAACTGTGTAACCACCCATTAAAAACAAACAAATCATTCTCTCTGAAGTATCCATTAAAGCAATTAGTATGATACTGAACTGCTTCACACTCTCTCTTTAAATACTAAGATACGTTTCTCTGTTCTGGTGTGAGGCCACACGATTTTGTACATCACAGGTTCCTAATTACAAGCTTATTTGTAAGTACTTTTCATACAAGTATGGTAAATTTGTTTTTAACAGGAAGTTGGGAATTATCACTATTTCCCCCTTCTTAGGTTTTGTGACTTTTTTTGACTTCCTCACCCTTAAATTGTGAACTATTTAATAACCCTTCCACACTGATTATAATCTCATGTTGACATTTTAATAATACCTTCAATGGATCACTTAACCTTTTCATGAACAAAAAGGGTACTGCCCTAATCAGAAAAAATTGGAAGGGGATCTGCCCGAGGCTCTGATTAAAGTTAGGGGTTTCTTCTTTATTTTTAGTTTGTCTTTCATAGTTTTTCCAGACATAAATATGATCCTTGACTGACTGCAATGCTTGATCTCATTTTGCTCATAGGCCTATTCCCTGCCATCACATCTGACCTTTGAAGCAGGGAAGTAATTATCTTTTACAACAGGCAGCCTCCCGTACAACAGTAGGACAGCCTTTAAAGCAAACAAGCGTGCACAGTCAGTACTTGCATATTTGAAGGCTTTCTCCCACTCAGCTCCTCCTTGTCCGTTAGGAGCAGTTGAAGTTTCATACGAGTTATTTCTTACAGATCTCTACTGACAAAGAAAAGCAGCTTGTTTTCTACTTCTTACTACTTTACACATGTTTGGAAAAGAAAAATATTTCAACAAATATGACTTGTGTGAAGCTTTAAGGATGACAAGATGTATTGCTCCACTATGGAGAAGCGCACACAGAGCATCGTGGAACAGGAGTAGGGAACTGAGAATCATACAGCCCATGTCTCTTTTGAAAGACCGTATGCTAAAGAGGGTACCTTGGCTTCAGAACAGACTCAGAACACGAGCCAGTCACTGCAGGGTTACAAGGGCGGTTTTTATCTATCCACTTATTAAACATGCCAACACACAAAAATGTCAAGGATTCTGCTCCAGGCTTGCAACAACAATTAGAATAAGTCCCCCTATGACTAGGGGAGTGGTGAGACACCTCTCTAGGACTACCTCACTTCCAGGAGCCACCCTGCACATGCCGTCTTTCTCAGATGGGTGAGAAATTAAGTACATTAAGTACACTGCGAAAATCGACAATATAACCCTTTGACCCAGTCCCAGATGGAATTAGAAATAACTTAATAAAAGGTCTCTGATTTGAGGCACCTGCCACCTACTATACATGTCCAGTAGAATTACTGATAATTTAAGTGTTTAAAAAAATCTAGTGGATGAATTTGGTTAATCTGCCTGCAATGTGCAACGGCATATTACTAGGGAGACTAGCAATATGTTGAGTATTCCAATTGTGTAGTATTAGGAGAATGCAGAACAGCTGAAATTAACCTTTCATTTTTAGAACTCCAATTGTTATATCATGCTCCTTTTCAGCAGAAAATAGGCATTCATTATCTGCCAAGCCAGAAAAAGAGAAAGGTTGCTTGCCAGTATTTTACAAAGAAGCAGAGAATGGAGCAGCTAAAGAGTGAAAATGTAAATTAAATATTTAAAAATAATTAGTACTATTAATATGACTTTGCATGAACAAAACTTTCAAACAGAGCGATGGAAAAACTTTGTTTCTTTGTACATCTAAATTACCTTTTTGAAAGAGTGGCCAGCACTGACTGAATTAATATTTTATCAGAAATTGACACTGGAAGTTTCTTCCTGCCTAAACCTCAACTTGTAATACTGTTAAAAAAACCCCAAAACACGACTATATCAAGGAACAATAGAGAAGAAGAAAGGCTTAGAGAAAAATGGAAACAGACTGAGTACAGTATTTTTAACATATCTCAATGGATATGTAAAGCTATTGGTGAAAATCAGATTAATTTTACTTTTTCTAATGACTATTAGCCAGTATGAAATATCAAACATAGATGGATTTAGGCATTTTCTTTTGTGTGTGTATGGCTCTAGACTTCCTGCAAGAGCTAAGCCACACACTCTGCAGACACTTTTAAATTAAAATACATCAGCTGCAGTGACATATGTGCATGCAAGTAGGATCTGTTGGCTTCATCAGCAGGGCAGTGAGATAAGGGTCATCCCCGCAGTGCAGCTACCACTGTATTTACCCATGATGCACATTGCGTGCTAACAGGGACAGAATCAAAGCTCACTGCTCTGTCTGAATCAAAGACTAATACCAACGTACACGCAGTGGATGCCAAAAGCTGCTTTTCTAACAAATTTGCCTAGATGTCAAAGCTGAGTAACATAGTCCATGGCTGTATCTTTGGACTAAAGTAGCATACAATAGATCCAAGCTGACAAGATGTGAAGTAGATGATGTTGCCAGCTAGAAAAAGGCTGTGGTTTTTATGGTTGTTTCCCACTGTTCAGGTGATAAATTCATTTCAAAAATTACCTAATAAGAAAAAGCTCTGTCTCCTCCTTCCTCTGCCTAATCGCCAAATGTACTTGTGTGATTAGCCATGACCAAAACAAAACATTTCCTCTCCGGGCATTTTAGCAGCAGAAACCTGGCAGGTCTTTTCTTCCCTCTCTCTCATTTTATACCTTCAGCTATTATTTCTAATCACAAAGCCTGTAATTAGTAACCAGTGCACTAAAAGCACTATCATATTTTAAAACAGCATATTATTCAGAATATCTACTGTTATTCTTTATTTTTAATTTTTATATTCACACCTTCCTTTTCCTTCAAATCTTGCCAAAGTGTTACCTTAGCAAAACCAAAAATAAGCACAATAAAGACAAAGTTTTGAAAAATAAGAAAATTTTAACATTTGAGCTTAAAACGGAAACTAGGAGTCCTCAAGACCTAAATTTCAGTAAAGAGCAAACTGCAGCTTTTTCATGAGTATTGACTTACTCGTTCCACTGACAAAAATGGCAAAATGACCAGGAAAGCTGTGGGTTTGGATCCACAGGCACAAGCAATTACCTCTCAGAGAGACTATACTGTGAAAAAAAAATGATAACCAGAAAAGCAGAAATTCCCTTTTTACTGAGGCTCAGTACATTATCTTTAAAACTACATGCATGTAAAGAGGAAGTACAGAACAATAACATCAGATGCAAGGAATTATTCAGTATTCCCACTCACCCCAGACACCTCACAGTTTACAAGTAGTGAAGTGTCCTAGTGCATTTGTAAGACTAAAATACAAAGAATGAGAACATATGCTTACAGAAATCATCCAAATATTCAAACCAGTATGTTTCAGATTTAGTTTGGAACTAAAAGTGACAAAGAAATTTAACATCTTCTAAATAATGTAAATGCCAAACCAAAACTGCATGCAACATTTTAAAATAGAACCAAAAGACCATCCCAGCAAAACAGAGTAAATACTTGAGAAATTATTTTACCAATGAACATGCTCTGAAATCACTAGTTATTTTCATCATTGATTTAGAATGGGCTTTCAACAGTGTAATATAAAGACATGAAATTGAAAACAGGCCCTAACAACTGGATGGTACACACATGAGAACCAATCAGCATTATATTCATCCCGTAAAAAATTTGGTTTGGTCATAAAGAGAAGTATGACAACAGAATAAGTTTGTGCTGCTACATTTTAAAGATTTTTCCATAGCATTTTAGATCCTTAAAAGTATGAACACAAGTTCAAAGGTATGCAGAACAAATTCCTTTTCTTCTAATTTGTGGAAAATATGCACAAGTAATATGAATACAGTAAGAAAAACATGGCCAACTTAAAATTCTAGTCAGCACGAGATGATAAAATCACTCAGCTTCGCCATGACATTACAAGTGCTCTGTTCTTCAGGAAGCAGACAGTTTTTAAAGCATGACTGTGGTAGAGTATCACTCGCCAGAGACAGCAGTCAAAACTCCAGGTAGTCTGCATAACCTGAATTCAGATTGAGCTTAATGAAGGATTTATATGTTTATTTTATTTGTTGCAACAGTGAAGCATTTGCATGAGTAGTTCTTCATGAAATTCCTCAGTCAAATCCATCTCTTCTCTAACTTGCCTACTTTTCCCTAAATCCATGTCATTAACTCCCCTCTTCAGGAAAAATGCATGTAAACCCGGTTCCCTTTAAGTCATATCTACTGATAGAACAATTCAGAAAGCTTATTTTCTTCCTTTGTCCCAGAAGCACTTCTGTCAATAAACATTAACAAGATATCTACAGCTGAAGTATCTAGATACCTAGGGACTCTGCCGTATGATTTATCAGATGGATTCATATGCAGACCAAGGAGCGAAGCTTTTTGTATTAAAATCTCATTTCATAAACATGATTCCCAATAAAACTTCTGCCTCACTGAAAAATAAATATCCTATATAAATAGGCCCAAATTCCCAGGAAGGAAGAAGTGCTACATATCTGGTTTACACCAACTACCTCTCTTTAAAATGTGGAGGTTAAAAAAGTCAAACTCGGATCATAACTCCTAATTATAGATACCCACTTGAAATGATTCCAAATTCTCTACCTAGCTCAAAGAATGCAGACCAGAAGTCGCCCATGGAACTAACTATGAGTAACAGAGAGAAGCACGATGGCAGCTGCTAGAGCAGCTGGTATGGTCAGACACTTCCAACTTGGAGCCTGAAAATGACCCATTTAAATGGCAAAAATGTTTAGGTTAAATCTAAGCATTCCACATAGGAACAAACCTCTACAAAAGTTAATTTTTTGCATATAACTTTGTCTTTACAAGTACAACAAAGTCGTAATTTAAATGTGAAATTTTAAACGACAATTACAAACATAATACTGCTAACTAAAACTATGACTCCCCATACACAACTTAATCTGAACATAAGCATTCATTTGACACAAGGGTACACCCCACTGCTTCAAAGCTGGCTTACATTTCAGTACCTGTGGTGCTTTCTGCTATAAACTAGGAGGTATATTTAATTAAAGCACTGATGTGTGCATTGTATTATCTCAAATTACTCTCCACAAAAAGTTCTTAATGTAACTTCTTAAAATGCAAAATTAGCCATATGTAGTTCATACAAGCTAGTTTTTTAGCAGTTTTCTTTTTTTTTTCCCCCCACATTACAGTATTCTCCAATGGAGCAAGAACATTTGAGCAGGAGTACATTATCAGTACAGTTTGCAACAGATTAGAATATAGTTCTTATTGCCATCTGTTTTATACTGTCTAGTAAACAAAAGTCAATTATACTAAGAACTTACACAAATCCCCAAGTTCAATAAAGGCAGTAACATTAACAAACCAATCTACCTTCAAACGTGCACTGTCAAAAGTTCACAGCCATTATGATGGACAACAGTAGTCACAGGCAGTGACAAAAGCTTTGATCCAGGAAAGAAATACTGACCAACTTGTTTTACTTAGAATGCACTCTCAGTTGAGCTGTTTCTGTTAAAAACAAGCAAAACCTTTGAATGCACATCAAAGTAATGTCCCAGGTAATTCATCTTACTGAAGTTAAATATCATTGCAAGAGAAATCCAGACAAAATTTGCATGTGTCTCAGAAGCGAACACTAACAAAGAAGCCACTTCATTCTGTAATGTATACACTTCTGTGTAGTGACTGCCAATAACAGCCACTTTAAGTTAAAACACAATCTGACAACCACTGACAGAGCGACCAGAGTTCCACAGACGAGTACCACTACATGCACTGCAAACCTTCATTTGCACTCTGGTCCAAGTTCTGGATTCAAAATTACAGAAAAACCCCAATATCTACTCACTGGGACACTACCGAGTCAGAATTCTCACTAAATAATCCCATAAAAGGCATTAACAAAAATGGGGTTTTTCTTAAAAAAAGGGCATTTTCACCCACAGTTTTATATGCCATTAGCAGTAGCGGAGAGCAGGGGAAGAAAGATTAGAGATGATTTTCTCTACATTGGAATTAATGTACTGTCTCTTCTGAGATGGAGATGCACACCAGCAAGATGAAAAGCGCGCCAAACAACAATCTACCCAGCTTCTCCATTTTAGGGAACAGCCCGTATAATAGATTTAAGAACTAAGAACATCCATTTGAAAAGAGCTTACTTGAGGTTATCTTCAGCTTCCAAGGAGGAGAAGAAAGGTTAAACACCTCACACATCACCTTTGTCTAAATCAAACAGTGGCAGCATACTGGATAGCAGACACCGCTATTTACCACAGAAGGGTCAAACCAACCAACCCACCCTCACCCGGTACCCATTTAATGCCTTATGAACCTTATCTGCTAAAGCAGAATAATATTTTCATTATTTAGCAGCTGGAATGTAACAAAGGAGACTGACAGCATCAACAGAAGTTGAGTACAGTTTACAAATGTTAGCTTCTATCTCAGGTAAAGACAGACAATGTGATTCTCTGCTAATCTGTGTTAATCATCACCCAGCATATGTTTATTCAGCAATGACCATTTTCCATTCTTCAAACTCTTTTAAAAATGGATAAAATATTATTAAAAGATGACTAAGGTAATAATTTGAGGCTTGCGGCTGGAGGAAGAGTTCTCAAATTTATCAGCCCAATTTTTAGAGGGTCTTTTATGGTCAGCTCCTCCTCTTGAGGTGTCAGCATAAAACATACTAACATCAGAAAACACCATGTATGCTTCAAAAGGATGCTGACCTTCTTATAGGGCCTAGAGCTAAAAATTTGTAAGTGTAGCTGTGGTATCTGATCATTTAACAAAATCTGTGAAGGTGTACCTACCACTGCAGACTTTGTCCTGTTCCTCCTATGTAAACTCTTACACAACAGGATAAGCTTTAGAAATCTGTGGAGTTTCTCAATGCAGCTGTGGTAGAATTTGACCTCAACTATTTATTATTTATTCAGATATACCATCCAGCAACTGGAATCCCCTTATTTAGCATATCTACACTATATACGACATGTATTTAAGATAGTAAGATATTAATACACATTCTACTGTTTATAACATGACATGACCTTTATACAAGGCTAATTTTAAAAAGGAAGATTTAGTTTCTGCAGCTGAGAAAAAACTGATTTGCACGCACAGCTGAAGCAGCATTTGATATAATGCAGAAATCCTTCGTGTCCTATATCAGCCATCCCTGTATTTCACCTCTGTTGTGGCTTCAGCTGTTGTGTCAAGCCCACCAGAGGAAGAGGTGACACCGAACAGCACTGCTGAGAAACCAGCTTGCTGGCAATTGGGTTCTGTAAGAGGCTAAACACTAGTCTCCTCTCCCCATTCAGGTCTTGGTGGATAATACTCTTCTTTCCTTATATACTATACATCATATAAACATGAATTAGTTTAAAGATCCTTAATGAAATCCTGTTACTGCATAAATAAAATGTTTCAAGCATTGAAATTTCATACCTAGAACAAAACTATACTCTCATCTCAGATCAAATAAACTTGATAAAGCCTATCATTTGACTCATTTTAAGGTTTTGCCCCTTTACTATTCTAAATTATTACAAATAAGATGCAGTATAGAGAGCTAGGAACGATTCTTGGGCAGGTCAGCCTTTCCCTTCAAGTATGTCTGTGTGCCTGGGCAGAGGGAAATTAAGAATCATCATAAACCAAAGAGCATGCAGAGGGTCCACACAGCAGAAATAACAAAGCCATCTTTCTATATTGGATGCTATATTGGGTAAAGTCACAGATCACATCACAGCTGTAATCATTTAGGCCATATTTTCACTTAAGTAGCCAACAAACATTATACAAAAAGGCCCATTTAAAACAACCAAGGGATTCTATTTCAATTAGTTAATAATATATTGTTATTATCTAATGAGGTGTGCTTTAAAACAATGTTACTGATAAACATAAGATACTTTGTTCTCTCACATAGATCTAAAGTTCTCCCACTTTTAAAATCAGTAAGGAAGGGATTGTTCAACTTTTAGTGGTTGGTTGACTTCTCTCTGAAGTTACAGATAAACCTCAGAAGGTTAGAGAGCAACATACTTTAAAAAGCCAATCCAAAAGGAGGATGGACTGTTAAGTCTGATCAGAGAAAGACCTTTTATTGATCTAACTGAATCTAGAAGTATATATAAAAGTATCACTCAATTTTAAACGCTGCACAAACCCTGAATTTTGACTGCCAACTACGTCGTGCCAAAGTTAAAAAACAAACCCAAAAGACAAAGAAACCCTACTGGTTTTCTCTATGACAGATCAATATAATTTCAATATGCAGAAATGCAAAGAGGCATGGAAAACTCTCACCAGGTAGGAAAGAAAATGGATGAGCACATAGAACCCCTTGTTCCCGCTTCCAGTGAAGTTCAGAGTGTTGCTACCAAGTCAGTGAGGATGGGAACTGGCCTTGAGCAGTCAGCATGCACCAAGAGAGGTCTGTGTTGTAACTTACTGGAACAGAATCACTGTTAACCAGTCCTTCCTCACAGGCATCCTCGTAAAAGTGAGATTTTTATCCTCGGCAACACACCCAAGGTTTATATCAAAGTGTACAGAACATTATGTTTAAGGAAACAAAATGGTAAGAGATCTTTTATTTGAAGTATGCAGTTTGGTGGAAAAGAAAATATTTTAGATGTTACTTAGATTCAAGGCAACGGGTTCAAATACAGAAGATATTTGCAAACACACTCAGAAAGATATTCTGTCTTACTACATGTAAATCTTCACTCTTAGGAAAACGAGACCTCAGAAGATTGCTTACAACCTCTAAATCAGTTAGAGAGCTGACAAATGCTTTTTCTCATTCACAAACTTCCTTCCTTTTACATTTCCTCTCCATGATGCTGAGTCTATATATTTTATAGTTCCTTCTCTGTTAGTGAGGAATTAAATGTAGGTTTTCAGTAGGACTTCTGCCCCACCTCACTGATCACAATAAAAAAGTAACACAGGTAGCAATTCCTGTCTTGGAAAGCTATAAATGCTATTTCAAAGCTTACTATAAGCCAAGAACTTTCTCCTTGCAAAGCTTATCTATTATCAAATTTTAAGTTCTGCTCTGTGTTCTAAATAATTTTATTAGCTACTTCCAATCAGTACCTAAAAATAGAGAATTTACTGCACATACACAGAATGAGGGTAATTGTTAGGTTGTGCTGCAGCTTGTAGCAGCTTCATTTTGATGCAGCACACAAATGCCCAGGACGGCTCTGCAACTCTTGCTCCCAGAAGCATCAACAATCTGCACTGACTTCTGCTGATACAGCTTGCCTTAGCTGGGGGCTGCACATGAGGCTGATCAACCACAAAAGAACACCGGGTTTAAAATAGAGAACTGGGATCATTCTCAGAATTCATATGCTCTTTACTATGACTTAAATCACAGATCTTTCCACAGTGGAAAATGGTATTTTAGGACAAGGGTAGAAGTCCAATTCACAAAAACAAGAATCATCATTTTGTGAATTGCAAATTAAATACTGTGCAAAGACAGGTTTTGAAAATGTCAAAGACAGTCAGAAATGATCTTGTGTGACATGCTGCACCCGTGGTAGCACAGGAAAACCTGAAATACTTCTGTTCCTCTATGCTAACCTAATTAAAAACATCTTAATCACATATGAATAACAGAAAAAGAATCCAAGTTTGCATCAGGTTGTCACCATTTGGGACAATTTCCATTAATGCTAGGCATTAATGGGCTTTCCATTTATGTTCTCTCTCAATTTCACAAAGCATTAACTACTAGTATTAATAGGAAACTATTAGCTGTGAAGTCCCCATTCTCCCAAAACTTGAAGCATTAGAATCAGCTCCTTCTCAAAACCAGTTTCTACTAAATTCCCCACATCCCTGGTGTCTTCTAAACAAGGTTCACAGAATAAAATATAAGAAAAGAATACATAAACAACAATAATGAACTGTCTTTCTTTCAAGAATCTAAGAACAGCTGAAAATATTATCTAACATTCAACACCCTGTGAAATGTTAACTTCAAAGCATGAGAATCACCCCAGACACCTTTAGAATGGAAATTCAACAGCTGTTTCACAGCACATCACAATAGGCAAGAAAGAGAAATAATTTTTATTCCCAATTGAAAGTGTAGAGGGGAACTAGACTGAGAGAAAAGCTATTATTAAGCTGAAACACAACCAGAAAGTCAGGGGTTTATACAGGCCTCTTCTGGTATATGTACTATTAGACACCTAGGAACTGCAGCTGGGTCAGGAACACTACTGTTCATCTCATTTGAATGATGACTTCCTCAGCACAACCTCCCCAAACAACAAAGGAACCCTGTCTTTGGGATTATCTTTAAGGCAGGAGTCCTTCCAACTTGCATCCGTGCCTTCCCGAAAATTTGGAGTTCTGTGCAAGTACTGACATGGCCTACCCTGACTTGAGTCATGAAAACTGAAAGGATCACAACTATAATCATTCCAGCTGTAGGCGACACTAAAAAGAATACACTAAACTCAAGTTAAATACAGTCCAACACACGGCTGTCTAAGCTACAGTGCCCATAGCCACTGCTGTATTTAACTCTCCGTGTGATCTGAGATTGAGTTTGGCCCGTTCTACTATAAAGATGGGGAGTGAAAATTGAATTAAAGTCAAATTGTGAACTTTCCTGTAGTGCAGTTTTAGAGCTGGCTGTAAACATACCCTGCAACAGAAAATCCATCAGGTTTGCATCCTTGCTTCCTTTATACCGCATAAGGTGACCTGAAAGGTCATGTATGTATCAACAAACAGAAGGAAGTTAGTTTTCTTTTTCTCTGTTCTTATGAAAACATTTAAACTCATGACACATCCATCCTTGTTAATCTGGTGAATTTTAAGGGCGACTGAAATTTTTTGGACTAAAAAATGCAAGTACCCCTCAAAACAGCTTAGGATTCTTTTTCTACTGCCCTGCCCTATAGGTAGCCATTTATGTAAAAGGAAGCCAAATCTTAACCGCTACATTTTGTTTGTGCTTGCACAACATAAGGCAACAGGGAATTGGGTCCTTTGTTTTTAAGCACAAATTTAACTTGGATGACACTGAACTACTGAAAGAATCTGATTAACAGATATACTACATCAATTTCCTGTATTAAAGGCTATCAAAGCCATCATTCTAATTTTCTGCTTCTCTCACAGAGACAAAAGGGTTTGATTTTTTTATTATACCAAAGCTTGGCTTTTTTACTTTATTTTTATTAAGGACATCTTTACAATAATTTCGTGAAAACGTTTCTAGTCTTTTGTCTATTGTAAGGAAGCAAAAGAAGATTTATTTAGCTAAATTTGCAGTCCCCTTTAACGTAATACTAGGGCTTTGTGCTACAGTGGATTAAAGCAGCATCTGTTCTCCTCTGGAAACCTGGAGTCAAATCACAGCAGTGCAGTAAACTTGCCATCTCTGTCTGTATCCTAACTAGAATTGTACTTCCTCCAAATAAAAATTCAAACGAATTCCTGAAAGACACAAAGAGGGCTATGTAAGTAAAGTATTTCTGGTTAATAAGTCTTGCTAAAAAAGCTCACGATCAGTAAATATTTTTGCATAACAAAGATGTATGAATTAAACAAAATCTGTATTTACATAAGTTTTGACATAAAATGACAATATACAGGATGCTGAAAATGAACTTCCAAGTCCGGGGCCTGATTCTGCTCTTCTAACTAACTACACAGTCTTGTTAGACAACGGAAATAGAGGCAAACTTGGGAATATGAATTTGGCTTGTGGCCCATACCCTGTTTAAACACAAATGACATCTAAACAAAGCACACTTAACAAAAACAACGTGCCACACACTTTCTCCCCAAACCCATGATTCATGACTTCATAGTTCCAGTTGTTCTGTTGATCAGGCAGTCTCTGGGTTAAGGGCACATCCTCATATATTTAATGTAACAAATAGAGCAATCAGGACTCCATCAGTTTCTGAGGTCTCCTGCAGTTCTGTTATTAAATAAACATAAAAACCAATAACTGATTGACAGCTACTGTGATTAAAATATGCCCAGCTCTGAAATTAATGATAAAATTGCCATTGATTCTGACCGAAAAAGAACTATGTTAATGCTGAAAGAGAAAGAAAATCGCATCCTTCATAAATTACGGTAAATCCTTGCAATGAAGAGGCACAACCCAGTTAATCTATGTCCACCTATCACAATGCTCAAAGTAACAAAGTGGTTTTTTCTCCTCAAATTGCGGTCCAACGTTTTTTTCAAAAACAAACAATATTCAAAAATAGAATAACTCGAACCATTCCTTTGCACCTGTCAGAATCATGCAGAAACTGGAAGCCGCATGGGTTTACAACAAAGAGGGTTCTTTAGATTGGATCTTGAAATTCTATGAGGGCCTAGTGGATAATTTCCAGGACATCTTTCTGGCATTAATATTTCCAAAATAGAGCTGCCCTGATAGCAGGCTAAATCCAGTCTTACTCACTGAGGGTCACACAGCTGAGGCTATAAAGTTAAGGCAACGCAGTGTCTTGAATTTCAATTGGAACACCCCACAGTAGGCAAAAGGACATGTTTTACTAGCAAAGCACTTCTAGCACTCTCCTTCTGCTAGAGATGCCTGAAGTCTGAGTATCAGTGGTGTTAAACACCAAGAAGCACAACTGAAATGTGTGAGGAGATGTCAAATACCTACAGGTAGCACCTCCAAAAGTGTTGGGTTTGGTTCAGGATGACACCTTGCATCCACCAACAGAGGACTGGCTACTTTCAGGCTCCCTTTTATAGTTCATCACAGCTACTTCTTATTGGTGTTCAGGGCAAATACAGTTTGCAGGCGTAACTACAGTAATCATGTAAGTGTGCTAATTGGCTGCACAATTATGAGACCTTCCTCTTCAGAAAGTTTGATCCTTGAATCACCATCTTTATACTTCGGAGAAAACATGATAAAGGTAAACTGTTGTTTCAAAGCAGTTGTTCCACCCGAAGTCCTAGCACCTAACATCTAGATCCTCAAAGGCACGAAATAATCCCAGCCTCCAAGTGACGAAAGAGTATTTCTCACGAAGACTCAATATTTGGAGGAATACTTTCTATAGCCATGTGAATAGAAATGCAATTCTCTTGAGAGAATTTTCATTTTGCAAATATGAAATGGTCACAGGGTGAGGAAAACCACGTAAGGCCACGGGGCTGTCTATCCTAAGAAATCACTTCCCAGTTCTCAAGAGGAACACCCTGGCAATTGCTAAGGGAGATGTCTCCTCCAGCAGAAGAGGCCTGCTTGCCCAGCAGTAACTCACGGCGTCAACTCCCAGCAACCTTCCAATAGAGATTTGTAACAAGAACAACAAATCAGAGTTACTGTTCCACTTGGTATTTGTAATTTTACAGGTAAAATACAGAATCCTTGAGTTTCCTTAACTGAAAGTTGCAAATTATTCAATGAAACTGAAATGCAAATTGTTTATTAACTGCACCAGGATTCCCAGAGAGCTTCTAAAGGGGGGAAAGAAACAACTAAACTCTGTTGATATGCTGAGCACTATCATTTTCACTGGTTAGCTCCAGATCTTGTACTATAGTTAGCACCTTTGATGATAATGAATTATTTCAGATTAGTAGAAATAGGAAAAAGGATGATAGTTGACTTCACACATGAAACCCCAACATTGAGCAACTATTTAACTGAAAGAAAAAAAACATCTGACTGTGTAACAGTACTCTCAATATCTGCAATTTCAGGAACTAGAACAGGACATCACAACGACAAAACAAATCTGGTACAAAAGTAGAAGTAAAACTGGAAATGGGTCATTTTATTCAGCATGGTTTAAGTTCTCCCAAAGCAGGAGATAGATGTAATGAATTCGGTGTTTATATGAAGGATATCTGCCACAAGAATAGACACAGTTAAATACAACCATCCAAACTAAGCACTCAGCAATTCCTCTTTTAACACATCAGGCAGAATAATCAAGTTTAACTGAAAGGAAGTGCATAGCAATGTGCAAATGGAGGAAAAAAGTCTGAAACAATGACTGAATAGCAGAATGTCACTGTGTGAATACAGGCAAATCTGTCACTAAAGTAACATTTACGAATTATGTTTTGTAGCAAGCCATGCAAATGCAGTATCACTTACGCAAACATTACCAACTCCACATGGGAAACTTGCAAGCTCAACTTTATTATTTTCCTTAAGGGTAAAAATGGGCTTAAGGATCATTAAATGTGTGACTAAACTGTCCTATAAAACATTTTTCTTTATCAAAAAACATTTTCCCTTTCTTTTCCAGAAAAGACACCGTTGCATTCATATGCAGTTACGCTGAATCCAGTCACTTCCTCCTTTTATATTTTTCCACACGCGCACACACCCGATTTAAGATGTTGCCTATCTTTATTTAAATCGAATATTTCTTTAACAGTTGATCAGCTCAGAATTTCATCAAATTCTTTGGTGGAATAAGCTTTCACGATGCATTGGAGATAAATTTATTTTGCAAGTGCTCTCTTACCAGGATAACTATTTTGGTCTATCATAATCTACACACAACGCCGCACAAGAAAAACTAGTTTGTACATCTAGTTTTCAAGTGGCTCATGCAACAGAGTACCGCGTTTTTCTAATTCTGGTGCACGTTATTTTAGTAGTTAACGACAACATGGTAACAATAGAGACTGTACATATTAACATGACAAATCCCATTTTCTATTTTCAGTTATTCTCTAACCCTACTCTGAAGGTCTTTGAACTAAACTTCTGTTTCTCTTCTCTTTTTTTGGCTGAGGGCACGAGTCGCAAATGATCGTTTACCCCGAGCAGTGTCCCTGGATTCGCCGCTCTCCGCAGGCTGACAGTCACAACGCCAGGGCTCCCGGTCTCCCCGGTCGATTTCGGTCCCCGGGCACAGTCTGTCCCAGAGCTTTGAAGTACAACTCGCCGCTTGTTTGACACCAGTCATGTGATTCCTTGCACTACCCCAAACTCGGTGCAAAGAAGTGTTTTCAGGCTGGTGTACGCCCATGCACAGACCTGGGCGGCAGCGCACACGCCAAGGCAGATCGCACCCCAACAGCACCCCGCTTCAAAACGCTTCTGGCGGTTCTAGCCCTCGTCTGCCACCGACTAGCAACAACCTATGCACGGCTCCGCTTTCCATGCCGCATTTAAACGATTGCGAGTTCAAACTTACGTCCCCACAAGACAGACGGCACCGCAACTCTTCTCCTCCTCCCCCCTCCCCGACCCAGGACAGAGGTTCCCGAGCGACACGACGGCCCGGCCGTGCGCTCCTCACCATCACCGCGAACTTCGCGGCACCCCAGAGACAAAGGGGGGTGACCCCCCGCGCAACTGGGAGCGGCTCCGGGCTGCCCCCCCCCAGCGCCGCGTCCCGCGACGGCGCGGAGCCCTTTGTGTGACAGGACGGGGTGGGGGGGGGGCTCCCCACCGAGCAGCGCCGGCGCCCGGGGGGACCCCCCCACCCCCCCGGCGGGGCTTACCAGCTGTCAAGCTCCAGCTCCAGCAAGGACTGGGTCCTCTCCGAGCTGCAGTGCAGGCACCACATGGCTGGGCCGAAGTCGCAGGCGGGGAGCAGCGCGCCGCCACCATAGCCGCCCCTCAGGCCGCCCCGCCCCCGCGCCCGCTCCCCTCAGCGGCCGCGCGCGGCTCAGTGGCGGGAGGAGGACGGGGCGGGGGGGGGGGACGACGACTCACGGGAGCGCGCGCACGCGCGGAGGACGGTTTCCCGGGGAACGCGAGGCGCCAACGGCCCCGCTCCCCTCAGGGCCCGCAACCCTGCCCGGGGGTCGCTTGGGCCGGCTCCGGCGGGCACCTTCGGTGCCCGCCGGAGTCGGCCCAAACGTCCCCCGGCAGCGGTGAGGTTCCCGCCGAGGCCTTTTCCTCTCCCGGCAGCGAGAGGTGAAGTTTGAAAAGACGACCAAGCTTCAGGATTTGATGTTGGTCAAGGAGCGCCCCAAGTGTTTTCGGTTCTTCCTGCCCACCTCATCTGCTTAAAAAGAAAATAACAGTTTCAATTATCTTTCAAATTAAGTGAAAAAGTATACGTAGACACTGGAGGCATCTGAGAGAAGAAGATTAACTCCCTCTCACAAAGGGTGTGGCTGCACGTTGTCCAAGGCTTCTGGCAGCCGCCCTGAAACTCCCAGAGATGTCCGTGGAAAGAGCAACGTGAAATAGCAAAGCTAAAAATATTTCAGATGCACCAGAATAAGCACGTGAAGAAAGAATGTAGCTTGTTCAAAACCCCTGACCTCGAGGCAACGGCAGCAGCTGTGCTGGCAGCAAATACCCCAACTCTTTCTCCCTACACTTACTCCCAGGCACGCGACCAGGTGAGGAAACGGAGAACTTCTGTCAACGTCACACACCTTCAAAGCGACAGCATCCGAACTTCCCTGGCGTTGCTCGGAATATTAGCACGATAATCCAAATCCTGTTTACTTTCCACAAAACATTGGTTTTATATGCGTTACACTAGTATGAGATGGTTTGAGGTGCGTGACTGCAAGGCAGAACACGAACTCCTGGTGCTGTGAAACACGCAGAAAGAAAACACGCACAAGATAATAATAATAATACATTAAGTGCTGTGGAGGCCTGGTGACGGGAGAACAACAATTTGGGGAGGAGTGGTTGATTTATTATTAATACCTATCCGAATTTTGGATGAAAATGAGTAATTCAACAAAGATTTTAATTGTTATCCTTTGTTGCTCCACTGAAACCTGACCTAGAAAGCTTGTGGATTTTGCTGTATCATGTCCTCACTGTTCTCACAGCATTTGTAAATGGGAATGGAAGGAAACCTCCACCTCCTCCAAACACATGGTAGCTCAATAGTAAAGCTAGTTCTGGCAAGCAAGAATTCCTCACTAGAATTTAAAAAAAAATAAAACACCACACCAACTGAATTTCATCATCACAGTATTTGACACATGAATAACAATCCTTCCAATTTTTTTCAAGCAGATTCACCATGCAGTGATTAAAGTACTGCAAGAAATCAAGTCTAAACAGAGTTAATTGTAACTTAGTAATTCATAAATGAAAACCATCTCATCTCCTAGAATACCGTAAAAGGTGCTTTAATTTATATATACGCCTCTTATGTAGAAACCACACACCTGCAAATAAGAACATTGAAATTACATAATTTTCTCACACACAATAACATTTTACACACCTGTTTTATCAAAAATGCTTATGCTTCATGATGCTTTCCTAGCCTTCCTCCCCCAAAGCCTAGAAAAGGGTTTGCAGCATATCTGGAAGGTTAAGCCGAGCGCTGAAGAACTAAGGAGTCAGCCACTTGCAGAACTTGTTGACCCCAGGGAACATCACCTTATCAAATGTCTGCCTCTGTTCAAAATGCATTCCCAGTTCCTCTGCTGATCTAAACCACAAATAATTTTGAAAGGTACTTGCTAAGTCATAGTTTATTTGGTAGACTATTCCTGCAGTAATTTTAGCTTTACAGGTCAGAATAACAGCTGAAACTGCACCACAAAACCAGTGGATAAATAGTGCTACCTATAGGTACAAAGAAATTAGTGTTTCAAAAAATAGTAAGGCCCATATGATTAATATCCTGTAATAACACAAGAAAGCAAGACAAGTTTTAACTTCTGGGTTTCCTGTTTCATGGAACCGTCAAAACATCTTGCTTTCCAAATTAAATTTCCCTTCATCAAAATAAGCATCATGCCTATGTAAGCTGGGCAAACTGTCTAACCACAGACACTCCTTGTCTTCATTTAGATGCCAGGGTACCGGGGAAGGGAAAGCTAATTAAGAAAACAAGAACCATCCTTGGAGGGTGGGTTGGGGGGCGAGGGCAGTCGGTCACTTTACCACCAAAGGCTTCATTCATAATCATTTGCACAGTATTTAGTGCAATTTTGTATAGGGACAGAGCAATTTGCACTATACTTTTTAGGAATGGAAATACTCCAGCACATAAAGGCAGCACCGGCTGATCTCTGTAGTTTGGGGAAACTCAGAAGTTTAGTCAGAAACTAAAAATGCTGCTCAAACAAATCAGGTGCAAGAAAGAGCACAATGAAAGGCCCAGCTGTGCCCTTGTGCTGTATATACAACATGCCTCTTATTTACAGTACATACCATGAGAGCTGATCACATCTTTCTGGATGATAAAAAGAATCAAAGCAACATATCTTAAACCCAGTTAAACATTTGGACTGAGTGTGCATTTTGCATAGTTTCCTAAGGAAGCAGTAGGCATAGATTCCAATAAGCCTGGGTTTAACTAGCTTTCAGTGAAACTCAAATATGTTAAGGAAGGACACGCCTACACTGACTGTTTTGATAGTAATGTCACTGCAAGTCTATAACCAGAGACTATTTATACTGCAATGCCTACTTCCAACATCTAATGGTTATCCAGACAGCCTCTCCCCTACAGAAGTTCTGGGATAGACAACAATCCCACATTTTTCTGGTCCTGACTCAGTGCTCTCCCGCATCAAGCTTCATCTCTACTTGTAAACAGAGAGAAATCCAAAGCAGACATAAGCAGTCCACAAAAATCAACCGCTCCTTTGGAAACCAGTTTCCATTTGGAAACCAAGTGCAGACAGTTTTAGCGTGGGCTGTGAAGGAGGATATGTACTGGAAAGGGCGGCTGAGAAGCTCTGACCTCAAAAGCAGTCACAGAATTTTCTGAAGAATGTGCTTTTCTGAACCTGCTTCAAACAGAATCTTCCTTCTCCAGATATGAGCACGCTAGACAAGCAAACAACCGAGCAAGCAATACTGACACATCCCATTTCAAATACTTTGTGGCAATTGTTACAGCTTCCCCCCTCCCTCAAAGTAAAGCACCCCGAATTCTCATTTTTGTTTCATCCACTCTGCTACAAAGTTTTTGCTAAATCACTTCTTGTTTTAGTAAGTCTTTAGAATCTAAAGTAGAGGTTAAATGCCAAAATAATCTACATATTTAAGATCTCATACGTATTTCAACAGGGGAAATTAAACACAGAAAAACAAATTCTTGCTGCACTATGCAGATGGCATTGTGGTTTCCGAGTCAAGGCATCCTGATGCAATTTTTTTTGGAGGGATTTTTTGTTTACATTTCAACATTCCAAAACCATCTTCATTGAACCATAATCCACTGTACATAACCCAGTCTCCCTCAGGTAACAGTAACCATAATCCATTCTCACTCAGGTGACCAGTGGTGATTTTTCATAGACATTGAGGCTTGACTTTTTAGGACAATTTTTTGGTGACACGTAGCTATGTTTTTTTGCTATCCCAACTACACAGGTGCAGTGCTTATGCTCTGTGCTGAACATACAGAGGTGACGGATGTTTCAGGCCTTAGAAGACAGGGGCAGGAGAGGACCTTCTAACATGGAGCCACTGTGGGCTTCTATACCTCTTTTATTTATCTCACTTTGCATAAGGAAGCTCTGGCAGAAGCAGTAGGACATACAGAGGTTATACACTCTGTGGTTCTCCCACTGCTATTTTGACATCTAGCTAGCATTAGAGCTGCCACCACAACACTCTAGAAATATGTAGCACTGGATAAGGAGATAGGAAAGTCATTTTTCATGTCTTAGTATCCTTATTCCTGGCAATTTGTTGGAGCACAACTAGTAGCATAAAGTTACCTTTGCTCCATTAAAAAAAAGATCAACGTGACTTAAGAAAAAATTAAGGAGCTAGGAAATCTCTGTGCAAGAGGAAGTAAACAAAGACTTCAAACTATGAACTTACGCTCATTAGATCAGTCCAGAAGTTAGAGGTAAATAACTCTGAAGCAAGCAGGCTGGCTGATCATAGAGAGAGAGCTTACTGCTGATTACTGTTGACAGCCGGCTCATTCACTGAAGTTGTTAGTTCACTGACTTCATACCACTGCAGTTTTCAGTCAGCGTGACCAGCAAATACTACTGACAAACTTACAAAGGCGGCTCCAATTTTGTTACTCTTATCATGTTTAACAATATCGCAGTAGTGAGATATTTCTTGCTAAAGCTAACCATATTTTATTTCTAATACAGAAATATAATTAAACCTTAGATTAAGCACAACACTGACATTTTGGTTTATCCAGTAATTTACATAAATCACTGTTATTTAATGTGTTAATAACTAAGATAAAGTTTATAAACCCCCAGAGTGCAACAAACCCAATTTGTAATTATGAGCACACAGCAATTTGTATAACATGCCATCTAAATCTACAGTAATTATGACCCTGCTTAAGGGTAATTCCCAATTTAATCACATTTAATACACCATTATTTCCAAGATCTAAAAGGCTGAAACGGGCATTTATCTTGCATTTTGCTTGAATAAAAGCAAAGGGTTACCCACAAAAAAAATTGGAAGGAACTACTAGGGAGTAGTTTTCTTCCTGCAGAGTATAAATACAGCCAAGCAGCACTGTACAATAAAATGCATTCACAGGTCAAAATACATGTTATTCCTTTCACAGTGGGCTTTGGGGGGATATTAATTCAATTCATCCCTTGAAAAAAATATGATAACCTATATGGATCCTCCACCTCCTCCCTCCCATGATGAATTCTCTGCTTCTCATGCTCTCCCTCTACCCATGCTTACCTGTACACCTAACATAAACTAAGTGTTCTTTAAAAAATATTGGGACCTATCAGTTTCAAGGATGTACAGCACAATGCTCTTTAACAATATTCTCTTTTGGTGCATGATGAGAATTATCAATATACAGTAATTGTTTTTCTAACTGTACAAAGCATAGTATATTGTGATAATTTTCCCACATGACCTGGAATTTCACAGAAATTCTCAAATATGCCAGGTAATTCTTCAAAAGCTAATACGTTCCTGTACTTATCCCAGTTTTGTGTCCCCCAAAATGGATTTCTTCTCTCATATATATCTCTTAATTTCCTATGGCTGCATACTAGTTCACTTGCTTTTTTAATGCTGATATAGAAAAATCGGCATTAAAATAATATCTACAACTTTAGTTCATTTTTAAATCTGAAAAAGCCTTTAAATAAACACATCTGGGAAAAGGCTTTATGCTGTCGGTTGCTATGGAGTAGGCAAAACAATGAATCTTTGTAGCCATTTTGCTCACCGAAGAACAGATCCAAAGCCTATTTAAGGCAAAGGAAATCTTCACTGACTTCAAGGGTTTGTAGATTCAAAATTCTACTTTTCAACTACCCATGCCAAAAACCCCCCACCTTTACAAAACATAAAATAGCATTATCACTATGTGTATAGCGTAGATGGCACAAAGAGTATAAACCCTAGCAGAGCAAAATTAGAATAACTTTTCATAGTCACCTTGCAGATCAGTGGGAGAAATAAAATGAAACAAATCTACTTGTTCTGCTTCTTTATTCCCTTCCATAAAACAAGATACTTAGCTCTACAGAGGGAGAAAATAAAAGGGTCTGTTATTAGCCCCTCGAAAGAAACCTTGCCAGGGAAAGGCTGCGCTCCACAGCAAACTCTCTTCTTAGCCCTTGCTAGAAGATTTGGGTAAGAGGCTCGATTTCAGAACAAAAGAGGAAATTCCATAATGATAACAATGTTTCAAAATGCTAAGATACACTGATTTATCCAGTGTGGAAGCATGCAAACCAGACAGCCCTGTAAACTATAGCAAGTTGTAACACACATACAAAGTCTCAGCAATGAGAAAAACAATGCATAAAGAGGATTAGACTGCAGTCAAACCATTAGACCAAAGCCAGGATTTCTAACTCAAAATGCTCTGTTGTCAGTACTCTGACCTGGTTTTGCCCCTCAAAGTCAGTAGTTGATCCTACAAACCCCTTGCTTGTGCGGGGAGCTATTATAAACTATATTATTAGGTGCACTACAACACTGACTGACTATTTACATCCACAGGAACAACACTGGAAAAAATAACATTAGGCAGAGCTTTTACTTAGTACAATATTTAGGTATTTCTCTCAGACAGCTCTGGAACACTGGTCACGCTGCTTCTGAGCTGATGTTTTCTCCTCTCTGATTCTGCCTCTGCTCCCTGTAGTGCTCACAGCAAGACACAGTTTTGGTTTTCCACAAAATTCATCAGTTACTATATAACTACATTTCAGTATAATACTATCAAGATATCTGAAATTTCTCTTGACAGATCCATAGGCATGTGGAACAATTTTTTTTCATGCAAATACCATGCAACCTCCCTTTCAAGAAAAAAGCAGGGGGCTTTCAGCAGTCATCAATGTTGCCATGACTCACCCCAGCAGTGAAACTACACCTCAGAAGCAGAAGCTGCAATCTAGGTCAATCAGCACTGAGCAGTGGTTCTTCAAGAGAAAACACTTTCTTCTCACAAATCCATGGACAGAAGGACAGTGGATGCTTGGAAATCCCCCAGAGAAAGTACGGAGGCTGACAAGGAGCCAGAGAGCCCATTTAGAAAGAAGTTCATCTGTAAGCCAAGAAGGCCACTCTATTATTGCCAGAAATTGTAGATCGAAATAGAGTAAAAAGGAAAGGGAAACCTTTAATCTGCATTCTCAGGGGCAATAAAGGCAGGACTCTGTACCGTGAACACAAGGTGACTGCAATTACAAGTTTGCTGATACCACTATACATATAATAGTCCTTTGTCTCTTAAGACTGATATATACACAAGAGTAGCTCCTTCGTTTTCCCCTCACTCGGAGTGCCACGTTCTTGGATGAATCCAGGTATCCCACAGCTTAGGACACACCAAAGCATCTGCAACACCAAGTCACTGGGTTCCAGGATTTCACTGACCAAGCAAGGGTGGTAGGCACCGAGTCCACGTGGCTCAAGATTGAGAAACCTGGGATGTAAGGAATATATCCTGATGCTCTAAAACAGCGGACCTCACAGAGAGAACGCTGAAGCCATGAGCTCCCCCGCTTCCAGACTGTTACTTAGTCATAACAAAGGACTGAAAAGTAAAGCAGAAATGGTGCAGATTTGTGGTCAGATTAAGCTAGGACTGCCACGGACAGAAGCAGCTTTACCTTCCCCTCACCTCTGCACCTTCTCCACCCCCTTGCAGGTGCATGTGCTTGTGCCGATGTGATGGGCACAAATAGATTTAAAACAAAGCAGGTTTTGGCAAGTCATTTGGGATGTCTCACCTTATACAGGGCAGACATCTGTCAAAGGTGCACACTAACACTCAGTATCACAGAATCAACTAGGTTGGAAAGGACCTTGAAGATCATCCAGTCCAACCATTAACCTAGCACTGCCAGTTCCCATCTACACCATATCTCTCAGCGCTATATCGACCCTACCCTTAAACACCTCCAGGGATGGGGACTCCACCACCTCCCTGGGCAATCCATTCCACTGCCTAATAACCCGTTCTGTAAAGAATACTTCCTGACATCTAGTCTAAACCTTCCCTGGCGCAACTTGAGGCCATTCCCTCTTGTCCTATCACTTGTTACTTGGTTCAAGAGACTCACCCCCAGCTCTCTGCAACCTCCTTTCAGGGAGTTGTAGAGGGAGATAAGGTCTCCCCTCAGCCTCCTCTTCTCCAGACTAAACCCCCCCAGTTCCCTCAGCCGCTCCCCATCAGACCTGTGCTCCAGACCCTTCACCAGCCTCGTTGCCCTTCTTTGGACACGCTCGAGTAATTCAATGTCCTTTTTGTAGTGAGGGGCCCAAAACTGAACACAGTCATCGAGGTGCGGCCTCACCAGTGCCGAGTACAGGGGTAAGATCACTTCCAATAACTAATCACTATCAATAAGATCCACTGAGTGTGTACTTAAGGCACAGGAGAAAAGCAATGCAAAAGTTCACTTCTGTTCTTACCTCTAGGTGTTGTCTCCAAATGGGACTAGAATGGAAAGTTTGGGACTTTTTAATATTAACAAGGTACCACTGTTAAAAACCCCTAAGAAAAACCCACTGACACCAGCCGATACAAAGCTCTGTATACTGCCTATGCAGTAGTTAGCAAACTTGTCACTGAATAAAATATCTTTAAACAAAGTTGGACAGAACATGAACATTGAGATAATACATATAATGCAGATAGCTAATACACAGTACATTAATGCTCTTGAAACACTGTGCAAACCAACTGAAATGGAACCATCCTTTAAAAATATGCTATGCCACGTTCCCCACAGCCTTCTCTTTTTTCTGCTTTCATTTTATGGCAGTAATAATGTGCTTTCTGCAAAAAGCATTTCTTTGGGATTAATGGACAGCTGAGATTAACAATGCTTAGTTATGCTTCACGTCATCAACATCTCGGAAGCTCTCAATCCCCAAGAAAAGCATAGTTTTGTTTGGTTGGTATTTAATGGGGTTTTTTTCCTGTTTGAACAATTTACCAATTTAGTAAGATGAGTGAGCTTCTGTGTGCACGTTGGGTTTTGTGCACACACTAAAGTCAAGTAGTTAAAATCAGTCATGTATTTTTCATGACTTTACTAATGTTTTCTAATTCTGGAAAACACAGAACTGTGTTTCTTCGAACAAAAAATGTGAAAGAATTACAAACCCCACAAATAATGGCTGAAAGCTTGTGAAAGTAACTACTAGTCAGTATTGAAGTATCTGAATATTGCTAATTTATGTTCTGTACAGAACTGTCTTTCTAACAGCATTTGTGACATCTGGCTCAGTATAATGTGCTATACTGAGAAATCACGTGCACAGGGCACACCATGTAGAAGTACATATTTTCCATGACCTGCCTTTGTGCAAGCACCATTTTAAACCCAGAAATTTTTCTACTTCAAGCTCAGATTGCATTACAGTTGTTTATTTTGATAGCAACCACTAAGTTTAAACTGTTACTAAAATGACAAGCATCACTGAAATGTCCCATATATAAATAAAAAAAAGGACCCAAATCCAATGTTAAGGTAAAGAAATCACTTTTCACTGACTGCATATTTAAACAAATGAGTAAGAAGAAGGTTATAAGGAAGGCCTTATTATTGACCTAGCAAAGTTAGATTTAAACATAGTTTATGAAAATATTTTCATGGCTTCTGTATTAGCGCATGACTGTGCAATACAACAATTTTTAATTCACGAAGGATATTTATCTACATTTACATTTTGTCAAATCCATCAGCGTGGAGATGCACTGTATCACTCAGATGGAAGACTTGGTTCAAATGCAGAAATATTTACAGACATGGCACTTCTTTTTGGCAGTTGCACATCCTTAAGCCAATATCACAAGCGACTGTGCTGGCACTGTAGAGTCCCTTTCCACAAAATTCAGCGAAGGCCACATGCTTACAGTTTTATGTATAATGCAAAGGGTGATCACTAAGGAAAACCAAACCAACGAAACCACATTCCCCAGCAATGATCACATAGCAAAATGAGTTACTGTACTAAGGCCACCCTACATATATACATAACGTAGGAAACAGCTGTGGCACTGACAATACCACTGTGTGTGGTAACAAAGTCTAAGCCTCCACTGATTAACTTAAGTCCATGAACTAGATTCAGTAACCATAAAAATTCAATCATCACGTAAATTACACAATCAAATATTGACTTTTTCCATGGTAACCCTTATAGCTAATAGAAACTTTGAATGGTGTTTTGAGCCTGATAGAGAGTAAACAAAAATAGGAGAGGAACCAACAAACACACACGTCAGAGAAACGCTCCCCACTAACACAGAAGGAAGAGCTTTAAAAAGACTATTTCTGTTCCACAGTTTCCTGCACTGGAGCCTGGCGGGCAGCACAGCATCTTTCGGTGTGGAATATGAATTCTGAGAAAAAAGGCTGGGCAGCACTGGCCCTTTTCACGGGGAGACAGGACACCTCTGCCTGTCCCCTGAGTGCAGGCGGGCCAGCCCTGCCCAAGCTCCGAGCAGAGCAGAGCTGAGCCAAGGCACACCGGCTTGTGCTCGCTGTCCTCCTGCCCAGCCCCTGCAGGGCCCAGCCAGTTCACAGACCTGGACATACCTCTCCTGCCCACCTCTCTCTACTCTTGGAAACAAAGAGGCAAGATGTGAAAGGGTAGGACAGTGTTACATTACCTTACTAGACTTATTAAACAAGAGGGAAGAAATGATCAGAAAATACCAAATCTAAATGATAGCACTGCATTTTACATGCAATGCATCAGGGATTTAGAGGCAGGTTATTTATTACTACAGAGTGATAAATTCAAGCATAAGGAGACTTAAATATTTGTTCCGTTATGCTCATTCACAGACTTCTCCCTAATACCATCCCTTCGCCTGTCATGCTGAGCGTGCCAGTATAGAACACAGACACATAGCTACCAGCACATGGATGAAAGCACACTTTCAAATTGCCTTCTTTATAATACTGACCCATACAGGTATGTTAAGGTAAAAAAGGACCAGGAAAATTCCTCTTTGAAGTTCTTCAGCGCAGAAAACTAATTACATTTGCTAATACGTTAAGCAAAAGAAGAAACGTGTGTCCCCACTGTTAGATCCACAGGGAACGCCCAGAGAGCAACCCCTGTGACACAGGCCTCTATTGAAAAAGCTTATACGAGATTTGCCTTAAATCCCTGTAAGGCGCCATTAGCAAAATACCAACAAAAGAAACAATTTGCATATGACTGTGCACAGTACATATTTGTTCACGGATGAACAGGATGTATTTTGTTTCCTTTTGGAAATGCATAACTCCTGAAGTTTATGTCCTGCACAAGGGTTATATTTCGGCGCAACTGCATACTGACTGACGAGATAGTGGGAGGCCAGCAGGGTGCTAAGTATTCATATTCATGATTTAAAATTATTACTTACTGCAGTCCTTGTTTTGAATCTAGACAAAAAAGAAAAAGAAAATTATGCCCCCCCTCCTTGCTTTGCATGAAGTAAGCCAGTAGCTGCTAAGGGGAGAACAGCCTCGTTTCATTGACTGGCCCACACCACTGCGTGCCAGGCAGGGCAGTCTGCCCAAATCCCATCTTCCTTTTAGCAGCCCTCCACCTCTCTGAAGGAAAATTTCCACAGAACACCGACCACCGCTTGCCCCACAAGGTGAGTAATAAGGATCTATACCATAAACCAAAGCATGTTTTAAATCACTGCCTTCAAAAGGCAAAAATAGCAAAAGAAATCACATTTTTGTCATCCATAACAAAAAGGTTGCTTTGCAATAAATTGCATTACTGAAGGCACTTTTAACTTTTGATTGACTTTTTGCCCTGTCACAGAAAACATTTAATAAATTAAGTCTTATCTAAATCTTAGATAAAAAAATAATTAAAAGCCATTATGCTAATTAATTACATGGTACAGTTAAGGGTAGGTACCCTTTCAAATGCAAACAGTTAATTCACAATAAGAACCACCCCCAGGTGTCTTAGGAAAAGCTGCTAACCAACCTGGAGATTAGAAACACGAGGTAATTTGAATGTAAATTCATTTTCTTTATCCCCATAAAATGTCCTCCCCCCCAAGTTTAGGTGCTGGTGCTACAAACTGCAGTAACTTGGCAAATAAAAAAGACCCTGAGGCAATAAAAGAGATGAAGAATGCATTGTAAATGGCTGATCTTTGGCACCCACCGTAAGATTATACAGTGAACCAGTTTATATCAATGTTACTTATCTTCATTAACATGGAGGAAACATACTCCAGACTCAAAGGGACACCAATTTCTCCTCCTCCTCAGCCCAACACACATGGCAATTTAATCAATTTGTATCCTTTCATGTTAACTGACTAGAGAAATTTCCTCATTTTCTAGGACAGAATTTCTTTCGGTATGCTCAAAGCTCTGTTTGTCAAGAATCCATGAAACTAAATTACAAGAAACATTTTATTTTGTTGATGGGTGACTGGGGGCAGAGCACGGCCAGTTACATGCAGCTTCTATCAGCTACAAGAGACACAGCGGGGTAAGAGAAGATGGATGCAGCTTCAGTCCGTGTTATTCTATGGAAACCTGACCATGGCTTTCCGAGCTAATGAGCTTGACAGGTACTGACAGTACAGATGAAGATTAAATAGGCTATTTCATAGACTGGGAGTCATCTAGAGTCCTCAGAAGGTTTATAATATGAAGAACATTTTATGGACTGCAGATTTGAACTCCAACCCTAAATCAAATTTAAAGCTAAGCTTAAGGTGCAAAAACCACTACGCAGCACACTAGGGGACCAAAACAGGTGAAACCAAAGAGGAGGCACAATCTAACACTTTGTTGGCAAACCTGTTTTCAGACATTGCAGATATTTTGTTCTTGAACAAACACGAGGATAAATTTTACTCTTGGTGGAAACCTGAGACTGAGTGAAACGTCAGCCACTGTGGCCCATGTGTAAAATAGCCTAACCCCTCCTAATTCTCCAGCAGTGCTTGAAGACACCGCCTAACAGTGAGGTACATGGACCAGGCCTCTGTAATCCATGCCTATAATCCTAAAGAGACGTTTATAATACCTTATACTACCAAAACGCCCCATTACGTTCACCATGAGCAGACTATGGCTTTGGGCCTGAAGTCTGTAACACACAAATAACCTCTTGAGCTCGCAGTCCAGCTGCCGACACACTCACTATATAACCCAAGTGTACTACAGTGCAAGTATGCACTTAAACCTATGGTTATTCTGACAACCCCATGTTATTCCTCTCTATATATAATGCAATGGTTATTCTTGTTTGCAACCCCTCTGAAAAGAAGGAAAAGAGTGTAGGACAGGCACTTATATCAACTATCAACTAAAAAACTTGGTATTTAAGCCTAGGAATAGAATTCTGACTTCCTAGAGACAGAAAAAAAAAAAAAAAAAGATAACTGTAGCTCAAAAGAAGTGTTAGAAACCTTTTACATTTACCTGATTGGATCACCAGCTTGGATATTACGCCATCTTTCGTTTAAATTATGAACTGCAAAGTAATTGAAATGGGAAGTATTGCTCAATCAGTTTAAAATTTAATCTCAAGAAATTCAGCCATACTCGATTTAAAGTAGTTACTTTTCTTCCTACCAAAAAAAAAAAAAAATCAGAGAAATTAAGAATTTTCAATCTTTTTACTCTGTATTGTTTTCAGAATAACTTTCAGATACTCTCAACTGACAACAAAATCCTCTAGTTTTTATAGGTAGATGATTTAAAAAAACTTTACAAAAATAATTGCAAAAATAGTTTAATGTGTCCAAACTGCATCAGCTGCTTGCTTTACAATAATTTCAGTATCTTTTCTCTTATATGACTCAGCAGTCTTTTGTTACCCCTCACAATGAGTTTCAACAAGTAACTATTTTCAGATGCGTGATAGGTCCTTAGCTTAAAACTGGCTGCAAAGATGCACCTTTATTTGCGCAGTTCTCTTTCTGCATATTGTAGACAAAGAATTTACCTGAGCTAAATATAAATGAGACCATTCATTTTGCTTTGACCTTGCTTATAAAGCCAGCAGAGCCTATCCTGATATTCTTTAGTTGGTGGTATTTCCTTACATTTATTTTATATTACATACCTCTTACAAGCATACTCTAGCTATTAAGGATGAAAGTTACTTTCAGTATTGATAGCAGGAAGGTGTTTGCTTGTTGTTTGGGTTTTTTATTGATCAAAATAGCTTTCACTAATGGTGAAATACTCAAAGAATCCCTCTTTGTACTGTCCTGAAACCCTCCCATGAGCCAGAAAGCATGAAACAGTCAAACAATCCAAGGCGGAGTTATTTCAAATGGATTCTTTCTGAAATTCACAGGAAACAAGTACATTTTGAAGGATGTGGAAAGATCATCTGAGTATGACAGTCAGTCTAAAACTCCGGTTTTTTTCCCTAGAATGGATATTGTGTAAGTGCCCAGTAGCCCCTATCAAGCCTTTCCCAAAACAGATTGAGTAACCTGAGAAGACAAGAATTGCTCATTTCTGCACAAACACTTGGTTAGTCCTATGATGATCCATGGGATGAAACCACGGGCAGACAAGACTCCCCAACCACATCCATATGAAAACTGAAAGGAAACAAATGATTCTTAGGCATCCATTTTTTTAGAGCTCCTGCCATTATCTTTCAATGGTGCAGCTGAGAGGTTGGTGTTTTTTGTTTGTTCAGTCTGAGGAAAGCATTCAAATGGTGACATATACTGCTAGTATCTGCATATGTTATGCACTGTACATTGTAGCATTGGGATGTTGAAAGGAAGCTGCAGCTTAGAATAGTTGAAAGAAAGAAGCAGCGTTAACACAGAAGAAAGATGAAGCCTTCCACACCGTGACAGAACATTCAATGCTACTGTGACCCCTTCAGGCTGGCCTTCAATCAGCTGCAACTTGTCTAAAACATAACCATAACAACTCTGACAAAAAACTGCCCATTTCACAGACCTAGATCTACCCCCCCTACAATGCAAATATATGTAAAGCAAAAATCCCCGAAATGTTTAAAATAAAAAGTGCTGAATTCTAGCCTCACAAGCACTCGCTGCAACGGTATTCCATGCAGAAACTGGAATTTAGTGCAATTGCTGCTTCTGTCTGGACTCTCAGAAATAAGATTTCTCTTTCAAGTGGTAATGATGCTACAACTTTCAATCCTGCTGACAGACAGGCCGCAGAACACACATGCTAATAAGAAATGTCATTTGTTGTTTCTCTCAAATTTTCAACTGTTAATTTACTTTGCAGTGCAATATACCATCCAAGTTCCATCTCTCCTCCTTTTCCTCCACCACCCAAACACCAGTCGAACAGTCTGTCACAAATTACTATCTCTTTTTAAGTCAAAGATACACTCTTGAGCAGACATCTGGTGCAAATTTCTGCATATGCTGTGCATGGCTTTACATAATGCTACAGTGGTCCTGCAGGGAATAATAACGGCACATACATTCTTCAATTAATTCATTTCTAAAAATGAAGGATTAGTTATTTTAAACCTGTTAATAAAGAAGTCCAGACACTTCTGTAAAGTTTTTAAATAAAAATAACTCCTAGTCTGTTACGGATTTTATTATACCAAGTAAATCACCATATAAAAATCTCAGGGATTCATTCTTTCCTCAGACTAATTCCAACTGCATGTCATATTTTCTGTATCCAGAACACATTTTCCTTAGAATACTCCACTCTATATTTAGAGCGCTCCATGTGCCCATGCCCACATAAAACATCACGAGTGCATCTACAAGTATGTGATACCAACATAAAGAGGGAGGCAATAAGCTTTCAAAAAAATCAGATAGCTTTATTTTGGAGAATATATTTCTACATTTATGCTTTTCAGAACATGCTGACTCATGCATACAGCTGTGGTTGACAGAACAGCGTTATAGGTGGCAATTCCCTCTGCGTTTATGAAGGAAGTAGAGAAGACCTGACTCCACATGAAAGCAAGAGCTGCAGAATGCAGATATAAATGCTAGCTAACAAGGCTTTCCGGGTGTCTGGTAGCCACAGTTAGTGCTTTGAATAGCTCTGCTATCAGAGAAGAGTTTGGCAAAAGTCCAGATCGGGGACAAATGCCTGAAGCAAGTTAGCTTCTGCTACAGAAGGCATTCGGAAACACACTGAACGTTCAAAGTCTGTATCATTCAAAACATAATTTAATCAATTTACTAAAACCATTAGAACGTTCCCCCCCGGGTGGAAGGCAAAGGCACAAAAAAGCATCTCATCTTGGCTCATTTCTACAAAGTGTGGTCAGACATACTCTAATCAAGAGGCCAGACAAAAACGAGCATGATGCTGAAATTATGTTCTCCTTACTGCTCTGGTAAGACAATTGAAGATGTGATTTTTATTTTACGCATACACTGTTAGTTGGTGCATATAGCCATGTTTTGACAGCTTTCTCTGCACCATTCTCTTTTTGGACCTCTGTGAGCTTATTAGAACTAAGTCACCCAGACTCTCTCTGCCATGCTGTCACACTACAAGTTATATAAACCTGCTTTCATTTTCTTTGTTGCGTTCAAAACCCAAGAGGCTGTTAGCTGATCTTGCTACTGCAGACAGTTTTGAAATAATATTAAAATTCCACGGGCTCTACCTACAGGCGTTGCCATCCTTAACCAGATGCAAGCTCGTCAGCAGCAGCAAAAGCACCCGGTTGATGGGCGCAGGTGGGCTCAGCCATCACTGCAGGCTCACCCCGCCTGGCTCAGGCCCCGCAGCTGCCCCCACAGCACGGGAATCAGGACAGGACCAGACACCCACCTAAGCAGCAAAGTCCCTGCTGAGCTACTCAAGGAGATAGCCACAGAGTTACCGATAAGCAGTTCAGCCCCAAGGAGTGCAGATGCTTATGTTTACCATTATTGCTGTATTTACAACTAAAGCATAACATACATCAGGTGTAAACCCCAAAATCTATATGCATCTCTTGGCGATTGTTCCTAAAAAGCTGTAAATCTAAAGCTCTGTAAGTAGCAAGCAATCTCAAAAATAAAAGTGAAAGTTTGCTAGGGGAAACAACCTCTTCACTCAGTCTTCTGATTCTACTTATATGGTATAAATAATATGGATTTTCCAATTAATTATATTAAAAGAGATAAAGCTTATGATTTATGATAAAAGACTCAATACATATGTACATTTTTGTTTTGTAGTATGGAAAGACTGGTGTATAAATAATCCAAGCAGCCTTTCAGGTTGAACCAGGCAACACAATGTCACAACTCCTCAAGTAGGATAATAATACCATGTAGCTGACAGTAAGCAGAATAACCTTAGAGGCTTGAGACAGGTGCTGAAAAAAGCTGGAACAAAGCCTCTACTGAAATAGCTCAGTATTTATACCCAGCTCCTAGAAGAATACTCTAAGAGATAAAACTTAACTACCTCTGCTAGATGAAAGCAGAAACAAATTTAGCTTTGAGAAACATGTTTATCTCTGCTTCTTTCTGTTCATGTAAATCTGGCATTTAAGATTAAAATTCTGCAGCCAAGTAGACTAGGTTTTATTTTACCTGACACTGCTAAAGAGCATTTAGGTCAGTCTGCATAAAGAGTCAGATCTTCCCTGATGCCAGCTTTTTGGCACTCTGCCTGCCTTTGAACGGTTTCTCCTGCTACTCTCTGATTAAGTTGTCATTTTCCCATATGAGAGAATTTAAGCAAGTGACATACTATGCATTCTGCTTAAGTTTTAGAAATGAAAAACTCTATCAATGTTTACTTTGGGAAATGTTTTTCCTTAAATCTTTCAGATACATCTTGCCAGAACTTACTCCTGGCTGGCAAGAGAGTACAGTATAATCACTGTCAGAATGCCGAGGTAAGGTACCTTCTATTTCACAGACAAATTTGCATTGAAATCATCCTGCTGCAGTGTGGGGAAACAGCACAGCAGCTTTGCATAAAGCCTTCCTTGAAAAAAAAGGTTTAAGCATCTTTAGGTACTTTGCCTTACCCTAAGATGAAGAGAGTACTCTGGATGTACAAATACACATACGGATAAATAAGTCAGGGATTGTTTAGGGCATGAAATACCACAAATATTATTAGTGGTATTATTTATCTCTGTTTTTCCAATATAGTTCGTTTCAGAGTTGCTTTTGATTTACAAATGAATAATGAAAGAAGTGTGCATCTTACTAAAGCAAAAGCATATGAAATGAAGAGAGAAACATTGGTGAATGAGACAAAAATACAGAAATGTATTCAGCGATGTCCAGTGCTTGCACAAAACTCCATAGATCCACTGAAATGGCAATGGCTGTTATCAAACACCAGCTGAGTGTCCCAACTGGTGAGATATTGAACGAATGTGTTAATTTTGTTCATATTTTCTAAACCACAGAAAGAAAAGAGTGAATTTAAGAAGATTAGTAAACACATCACATTTTAATTATTTTGTTTCTTCTATGTGTAGTAAAAGCTAACATATTTTTTTTACTGCATGTTCTAACTCAGATTTTACATTTGTTATATTTAGGTACCCTGTAAGAAAATATAAAATCTAAATTAATGCCTTAAAATGCAAGTGCATTTTGTAGAAGAATTTATAAATATTAACAAGATAAAATTTACAAATGCAGAAGACACCATTTGCAGCTATAAATGTTTCATTCTGAGGGAACAGGAATAACATTTTCATATTCATGCAAGTCATAAGCTATATTAAAAGAATACTTATGTACAAAGTGTTAAAGTAACAGGACAAACCAGTATTGACCCGAGGTGATGCAAAGTCTTTTCTGCTATCCTTTCTACTCTCAGTTCAATACATGACTTTTAGGTCTAAAATATCTGTTTGGTATTGGTAGGAATCTGGAAAGGAGAAGTCCAAATGATAAATATTAGTTTTATTAATTCAATATCACAGAATCACAAAACCATCTAGGTTGGAAAAGACCTTGAAGATCATCCAGTCCAACCATTTGCCTAACGTTGACAGTTCTCAACCACACCATATGCTATGTCAACCCAACTCTTAAATACCTCCAGGGATGGGGACTCCACCACCTCCCTGGGCAGCCCATTCCAACGCCTGACTACCCGTTCTGTAAAGAAATGCTTCCTAATATCCAGTCTAAACCTTCCCTGGCACAACTTGAGGTCATTCCCTCTTGTCCTGTCACTCATTACTTGATTAAAGAGACTCATCCCCAGCTCTCTGCAACCTCCTTTCAGGTAGTTGTAGAGGGCGATGAGGTCTCCCCTCAGCCTCCTCTTCTCCAGACTAAACAACCCCAGTTCCCTCAGCCGCTCCCCATCAGACCTGTGCTCCAGACCCTTCACCAGCTCCGTTGCCCTTCTCTGGACACGCTCGAGACATTCAATGGCCTTTTTGGAGTGAGGGGCCCAAAACTGAACACAGGAATCGAGGTGCGGCCTCACCAGTGCTGAGTACAGGGGCAAGATCCCTTCCCTGTCCCTGCTGGCCACGCTATTGCTGATACAAGCCAGGATGCCATTGGCCTTCTTGGACACCTGGGCACACTGCTGGCTCCTGTTCAGCCGGCTGTCAATCAACACCCCCAGGTCCCTCTCTGACTGGCAGCTCTCCAGCCACTCCTCCCCAAGCCTGTAGCGCTGCTGGGGGTTGTTGTGGCCCAAGTGCAGCACCCGGCATTTGGCCTTATTGAAGCTCACACAGTTGGCCTCAGCCCATCGCTCCAGCCTGGCCAGGTCTCTCTGCAGAGCCTCCCTACCCTCGAGCAGATCAACACTCCCACCCAGCTTGGTGTCATCTGCAAACTTACTGAGGGTGCACTCGATCCCCTCGTCTAGATCATCAATAAAGATGTTAAACTGGAGTGGCCCCAAAACCGAGCCCTGGGGGACACCACTCGTGACCGGCCGCCAACCGGATTTAACTCCGTTCACCACAACTCTTTGGGCCCGGCCATCCAGCCAGTTTTTTACCCAGCAAAGCGTGTGCCCATCCAAGCCTCGAGCAGCCAGTTTTGCCAGGAGAATGCTGTGGGAAACGGTGTCAAAGGCCTTACTGAAGTCAAGGTAGACAACATCCACAGCCTTTCCCTCATTCAATAAGCAGGTCACCCTGTCGTAGAAGGAGATCAGGTTTGTCAAGCAGGACCTGCCTTTCATAAACCCATGCTGACTGGGCCTGATCATCTGGTTGTCCCTCATATGTTGTGTGATGGTACTCTGGATGAGCTGCTCCATCAGCTTCCCGGGCACCAACGTCAAACTGACAGGCCTGTAACTTCCTGGATCATCCCTCCGACCCTTCTTAGAGATAGGCGTCACATTGGCCAGTTTCCAATCTGTCGGGACCTCCCTGGTCAGCCAGGACTGCTGGTAAATGATGGAAAGTGGCTACCAATATACCCTTCCCTGGCAGAGTTCATCAATATTACTGCTAATACTAAGTGTTAGGTTTTATGCTTTCATGAACAGACAATGAAAGACAAAGTTTATCAAGGTCCTTCTCCACTAACCAGTCTGGATGAAGGGTCACTGTAGTCATTGTTTTGTACATGAGCAACAAACCAACATCTTCAGAAATTAGTTTAAAACCACAAACTAGGTTTCTGTCTTTTTTTTTTTTTTTTTTTTTTCCTTCATATAGGGCACTTGCTTTAGAATCCAAGTCAGAGTTCAGAGCTTCTGGAAGAAGACAGAAATCTGGTTCCAGGACTGAGGGTGGGGATTTTAACAGCACACTGACAGTGCCTGCTTCTCACAGGATACCAAAGGGTGCTGAAAGCCCAACTTCTGTTTGTACTCTTGAAAATACGTGCCTAATGCTATCAATACAGGGCTTTGCTTTTGAAAATCTCAGCCACGGTGTTGAAGTCTAGGTAATTTATTTTTTTTTTCTTCAAGTGTATAGTTGCAATAGTTGAACTTTTCCTATCAAAAACCAAAACATTATCATATTTACAACCTTTCCACTCTAGAGACTCCCTGGCTGGAGTATCAGTTGAAACTAAAGCGTTACAGTTGCACTTGTGTTTTTCCATCACTGAACTAGGAACTTGAGCTCTCCTGTTCCTTCAAGGCCACTGAAGGACAAGACCACAAGTCTCTTCTAAGGTGGTGATCCGGAAATAACCTGACTATTAATTTCTCATTTCTAGAATCACCAAAACATTTGGGAAAAGGATGAATGGGAAATGAGAAAACTCCCAAGGATCAGATTTCTAAACAGCTCACAAACTCACCTGGTACGTTCTTCCTCCTGCACACAGTTACTGTAATAACATACTCAAATTTGAGAAATGTTTTTATATTTTGTTAGTTCATTTACATACACAGCACCCAAGTACCCAAGCTACACATATATAATACCAGATGCATACACAAAGAAACAGGACCATAAACATTCAGAATGAGCCATAACAGTTTTGCCATTTTCACTTCTAAGATCCAACTCAAAATATTAACATGAATGAAGAATCTGTCAGTTATGAACAGAATTTCCCTGTCTGTACATGGTACAAAACATAATTCTGCACTATCCTGTCAGAGGCCAATGCAGATCAGCGTCAATGAAGCAATGATGGATTGGAAGAAACATCCCTTTGGCAATGAACAGGTATAGGTGAGGCCTATTGTCAGGTTAGTGGTCACTCAAAGTCAACATTTTAAATGGCTAAATGTAAAGGTATGCCATAAAGTACTAAAAATATAAGAAGAATACTTCCAGTATTGAAGGGATAACTGAAGTACTTTATAATCACCTTAAAAGGACTATTTATTTCTTCACTCTAACTAGCATGCGGTGCGGTGGTGGTTTTATTCCCTTGCATCTGTCACTTAACATATAAGTTAAGAAATAACAGCATGGAAAGAAGAACGCAGCATAAAAGAAAGAGTCAATACAGGCTGTGACACAAAGCACCCATCATAAAAAGCAAAGCATTTAATATGAAACGAGACTGGAAAAAATTCTTCCATATGGCACCAAACTGCCATTCTGCCTAGGCCAACTCCTGCATCATCAGCAGTAAATACCAGCTGATTTGACAGATAATCATACTGTCATATCACCTTCATCAACAAATTCTCTCCAGATATTTTCCAAACCAGTAAATAAACAACAACATAACAACCTCCTTCTCAGGTATAAACATGTAGGCAAATGGAAGATGAACTGCGTATTGTGCTATTAAACTCTTTAAGTACAATTTACAGTTAATTGCCTTTCATAGTGGCAAAAAAAAAATCCCCCCATAACCAGCTCCATGCTAGCTTCCCCAAGCTTTAATTGCTTACTCAAACTGGGATCGGAGGCTAATGAGAATCTCAAGCATTACATTCAACAATGGCAGCTCAGCAGAAGTGCTCATTCTTAGTATTTTTCTTTGCTTCAGGCCAAAACTTACAGGGAGTGAAAGCCTTATGTCTTCTGTTTCTCATTAAATGTTGGTGTGCCATCGTAATTACAAAATAACATCACAGAGGCCTTGCAGTCCTTTTTCAACTCCAAAAGGCAGCTTAGACTTCTTATTTCATAAACAGAAGAACTGAAATAGGGAGGAATGGTGTTTTAACAAATACATTCATTGTAGAATATTAAGACTGTATTTATGAGATGATGCATTATTCATGCCCCAGAATCCAGCTGGCTATTTTGCTCTAGTCATTTCATCACAATACAAAATGCTGTAGTGTTTACTCTGGGGTCTAGAAACTGCTGGAGCTACACGGAGTCTTCTTGGCCCTGAACTGCCCATGGTGTTATGCTTAAATCTTTAAAGAGTAAATAACCCTTTATTGATTAATTTCCTTTTAAAACCAGTATTTTAGTCCCCTGATTTTGTGTGTGTACATATAATTTTGCAGACATGCATAATATGGGGTTTTTTTAGCTCTACAGAATCACTTGCTCTCAAACCCCAAGGGTGAGGCAAATGAGACAGCAGTGCAGGGTGGGACGCAACCGTATTTTTAAATTATGTTACCATTTACTTGAGAGCAGCATGTGAAATAGTGTCCTTACAACAGCTGAAAGGTCTTCTTCAATGAATTCCAAAGGAAAAACATTTACTTCTGAATTTTCAGTTAAGCAGGTGCCCAAAATGCTGCTCTGCACTCTGTAAACAGTTACGTCCTATGAACGATCACAGAGAGAGAGAAATCATTTACAAGATAACCAAGCTCCACAATTTGTGTTGTATATCTTCCCGTTTCAGGCCACACACTGCAGGGGACTGTTTGGCTATTTTTAGAAATGTACTTATGCTAAAATATTCTATTTTACCCCATGTGTACATACATGAGTATCTTCCAGCTCTCAACAGCTCTTCATCTTTATCAACTGTTCTTCTTCCATAGGCTATAAGGCTGCCATTACTCTAGGTCACGTTTATCTTCAGATCAAGTTTCCTTCAGTAATATGTCCCACTTCCTGTAGCACTTTTATATTGGTAATCTGCTTCCATTACCTCCAAAACAAGCTGTAAAAATGCACTTAAAGGCCCTCACCCCAAATTTATTTACACAGTGTGGATATATAGACTAGAATAAAAACTGGGCAAGTTCGCATGTCACTTGCTTTCTGGAAGGAACAATAAAACTGCCCAGTCCCCAGCGTGATACTACTTAGCTTTCTTTGTGATATTCTGCCTAGGATGTACTCCTGTTTTTATAGTCCACCATAGTAAGGACCAGATGGGTTTGGATATAGGCATTGCCTCATGCCAAGCCATTCAGCAAAGAGCCAACTTGAGTAAAACTGAAATCTCTTCTATTCTTTGCCTTGACCCTCCATCCCTCCCCCATGAAATAAACTGTGGGAGCCAGCTCATGATGTAGGGGAAGAAAGGTTACATCTCTGCTTCAAAAGCCTGTCTTGGACCTTCTCTCTTCTCTGTACCTGCTCTGTATTTTACTATGCCAAGAAAGAGGGAAGAGGGAGAATTCAGCTACCTGTCACGAGCTGAGGTAGCAGCCCGTGAAAGACAGCGGCCATTTCATTTGCACAGGGCTGCAGCACTTCCCTCTCGACAGCAGCGCCAGTGCCTTGGCAATGTGGGACTGCTGCTCCACGTTTGTATAGCTGCAAGAATTCAGGCTCCTCCATGGGGAAAGCAGTTGCCAAAGTTTATCTCCACCCAACAGAGCCTGCAGTAATTTTAGGAATCGGGAAGAAAAACTGGAACCCCTTCTGCCTTGAAGTCACGACCCAAACAAACAGATTCATATGAACTGGAAGATGTAGAGCTCTGGTGCCTGGGTGTCCAAAGCAAATGCAAACACATACTAAATCCACTGTGGCACGCTCCAAGTCTAACACATGAGTGCTTATGAATTGCTTTATTTAACCTGACTAAAGAGGCTGCCTATGATGCTGGGCTGCTAGAGCCTTTTCAAAAAGGTATTTTGAAAGGACTCCTCCAAGCCAGGCGGTCTTCCTGAACTTATTATGCAACAGGCCTACAAATAGTTCATTCAGTGCAGTCCTGAGGATTAGTTTTGTTCAGTTGGACACTTTGTGCTTAATCCTCGCCAAGCAACAGAGTGTGGTAAAGGCATTCCTCAGATTTGCTGACGGGAAGAATCTGCTGCCAGAAGTCAACCAAATATGTAAGCTTTCAGAATACAGCATTTTCTTAGACACTCAAAACGTCTATTCTCTATTACTCCTCATAGTAATTACATCAGGCGACTTCACATTCAGCTGTCATGAAACGCCAGCTTGCTCTAGGAAAAACATGTAAGGTGGCATTTTAGTCCTATTGCAAATGACAGTTCAGGGTCAGCAGCTGGCCATAGCTGAAGTAAACTATATTGAGGAGAATTTCACAGTGCTAGCAATAAAATGGGCTCTGCTGCAAATGTTAGTAGCTGTTTTCTCTGAAGTAAAGCAATGGTTAAGCTTTCAGTGAGTAAGAACGGTGTTGTCTTGACTGCCTGTCCATATATGCACATTTAATTATTGGAGACCCACAAAAGAACCAATTATATTCCAATTTAAACTCCCTCTCTTGTTTCTGTTCTTTAATATTCTGAAAAATAAAAGCATGAAATAATTTGTATTCATCATCAGAATGGCTGGGAGAGGTTCAGAAGCTTAGAGATGCAACCAGGCCAAGACAAAATTGTTCATACTCATGAGGGAATTTTAATTGCAGATGTTTTGCACAAGCTAATAAGGAATCTATGTGCTGAGACTGCAAGAAAAAAATACTCTGAGAATTCTGTTCTAAATTTGTAGAATTAAAAAAACCAATGAACATTAAATTAGGATTACATCACCACTGAACATACAGCCAATAGGTCAAATCTCTTGGTGGTGGTGATCTCAACCACAAAATTCACTACTCCACCCTGTTTTGGCAAATAAAAACAAGCAGTTGTTTGGGTCATTTTATGAATATTGAAAATATATTTCCTCATACTACAGTTAAATATTTCTCTTTTCTTCTGATAAAAATGAAAAGACCTTCAGTTACTAGAAAAATGCATTCTGGGCCCTCTAAGGATGTTACAGTGTTTGGGGATGGTTTCTAGAACCTTACTGAGAGGGATCAAACCTGCTTTGTAAAGTCTTGCTTCAGAAGAACTCCATGTTAAGACATGCATATATGTTATTCTAACCAAAAGTTCCTTCCTCTTAATTTAAAGGTCCAGAAGTATGCAGTGCTCTGGCAGCCAAACAACATGGATATTTTTACTCAAAGAAACCCTTCTTAATTGTTATAAAAAGAGTCTTGGCAAGCATCTATAGCAAAGCATACATCAGGAGCTAAAATTTATATTACACTTAAGAGAAACTGCCTGGTGGCTCCTCCATGCTGACAATGCAACTATGTCATTTGGGGGTGGAAGGTAAACGCTGGTTTAAAATTAATTGTTTAGTGTAGGAGTCAGCTCTGCAAATGAAGTGAGATGATTTGCCCTCGTGTAGAACATCACATGAAGTCTCTGCTGACAGGTAGCAGTTCCATCTCCCCTGGTGAGGTCTGTGCGACTCTCGCTGACCACGTTCTCTCTGAGATTGTCTCAGAGCTAGAATGGTTTAGCACCCTAGCTGCTGCACTTCAGAAGAACACCACTAAAGTATTTCAATTTGAAAGACAAACATGTTTGCACAATTAAAGTGCCTGTTCAACAGAAAGCAGCCTTTGTGGTTTCTGGCCCATAAGGACTTCACACAACTCTGGCCACACAGCCATAAAAACGTACCCTTATTCGAAAGCTGCACTGCTGTAGCTATACTGCTTCACGATGTAGTTATGCACAGTCCCACCAGCTATCTGGGGAGAGGAAACTTGCTCTCTATTTCTAGATCAGTAAGGCCTGGTCCCAGAAGTCATCATCTAAAGTATCTCAGCTGGCCAGGCTTGATCTCAGCCAGGACTGGGCAAGGGTTTCTCAAGTTGGGATTGTCAGAATTTGGCAGATGAAGGTCAAATTCAGAGATGGGAGTTAGATACTGCACAGCCATAATTTAATGTCACAGAAATGCCTTCCAGAGCTGTTCTACCATTCTTCAGCTAATAGGATGGCTATTTAAAGAAAGAAGGCTCTTTGCAGTGATCCAATCATCTTGAACAGGACTGCTGTTGGTAACAGATTTTTCTATTCTTATTTAGGGAACAGAGACCATCTAGTTATTTCTGCACAACTGAATAGATCAATTAAAATATTAATTTCCATTAGTTCTGATTCTCTAGAATACTTCCAGATAGAGTACCCGTCAGAACTAAACCAAAGGTAGCACAATTCTCAGGAAGTGCTGAATAGTTTGGTTTTAAGTCTCTTGAATATTTTCATTTCACTTCATGCTCACAAGCCTTTATTTCTTTTACATTACTAATAAGAGACAGTCTCTGCTCAGTGCTGTCAGGACAAAGTCACAAATTAGTGTCTCTATCGTTAGTGAAATAGTGCTTTGACAAGTACAATCAGGCAAGGCAAGCCCTCTCATTAAATGTTTCAGATGCATGAAAACAGGCAGGCATTTTTTCCTCCAGGAACTGAAGGAATTGAAACACATCAAATTTTAGCTGTGAGAGATCATGTATGCACATTTAAGAGATCTAGATAAGTGTGGGAGAAGACATCCACAACATTACCTCAGAGCCTCAATATTGTTAATGTTTAGACTGCTCACAAAATACATTCAGAGGTACAAACCACAAAATATCACACAGCAAGTCTAAATTCCCCTTCCTGAAGGAGTGGTAACTTTAGCATTCCCTGATAGATTGTATCTGATGGCTTTAGGACATGAGATTAGCTTATTTGACCAATTGACCTCTGTAGATTTCCGATTTTAGTGTTACCCACTGCTCTAGATCAAACACACCCACAGTTTCTCCTCCTCTTTCTAACAGCACACTTTTGTCAGTAAGGTACCATAAGCGTGCCCCAGAAGTAGAGATGCTCTGTACATAGTAAGCAGACAGAAACTTTTTTCAGCCACCACAGCTATCTCACACACTGGCTGGTACCATCCATGGTATATGGTACTTTCTGCAGTAAGTTTCGTTGAACACCACCACTGCTAGCCCGAAGATTGTACTCTACTTACCAGCTGCTTGTACAAAGCAACGAATCAAGGTTGCAGGCTGGCTGGCTAACAAAGATTCTAAAAGAAAATCCTACTATATTTGCTCTAAAAGTATGAACATTTCTCCACTTAGATACACTTCCTTGTTTTCTGTACTGTTTTGAGCTGCAAAGTACATGCAGCAGCCTCATTTTTCATCTCCCACACCTCAAACTCAATATGGGTTGTGTGAGAAAAATGTACACCCAGCTACTGTTCTAAACAGAGAGATCAGCAGAAACTTTTACCCACCTACGTGGGTGTTGTAGCTACCTCTGGGTGTACCCAGGAACCAGCGATGCTTACGGTGAGACATGGAAGGATGTGCATTCAGCTACTGCTCCGCAACTGCCTTAACGCAGCAGGAGGGATGAAGTTCAAACCAGTGCTAGCAATGAACTACTTATCATTTTTTTCAACGTTTTGCTTTTCCCTCGTATTGCGATCTGTGGTTGAGCCTATCCTTGATACCAAAAAAAAAAGACAGACAACATCTTCAAGGGAAGAATCAGGCACACTGAACTCAATTCTAAAAGTCTAAGGTGAGAGAAGTCATGAAGCAGTATGAAGTAACAGCTCAAACCTGGGGAAGAGAAAACATCTTTCAACCCAGGAATTGATAGACATAAGCTCAAGACCATCCCACTGGGGTCTCCGTGCAGGCAACTACATAGAAAACTGGTCCTACATATTAGAATGTACTTTTTTCTCTGATGTCCCTCAGTAACCTCATCATTGCCCCCTGAAAAAGGTAACTGCATGTGATAGTTTTTGCTTGTATTTGCTGGTATGATCACAATGAATTTTACTCAGGTACAGTGATGGGGAGAACAGACCACTCAGCTCCCCAGAAAGCTAATCTACTGCTGGAAAACAGACCAACAAAGGATCTTCTGAGACCATGAAAATGGCACATGTGCAGATGACCCCCAAATTATCATATCTACTATATTCATGAGGTTTAAGAAGCTTTTAGGAAAATGTTGTTGAATGTCAAATATTTTTTCACCCAATAAACTACATATTTACAGCAAAAAAGCTTACTTTTTCAATATCCTAAAGCATGGAAAAAGAATAAACCCAAAACTGTGCCTATAATCTTAGATGCATGTACTTTTAAAAAACCCCAAAAACCTGTATGAAAAGAGTTAATATTTGATACACTACATCTGACCTACTATTATACATTTTACACTTTGTTGCCCCAAGTAACCAAGCTCTATCAGACATGAGCCTATATCTAATATAAAGCACCCAGACAATCACTAGACAGTCCATGAATGAGAGACATAATTTATCCTATTTCATTTTAATTTCTATTGTGTATAAAAGTGTTGAGTGTGAGCCTTGCTAAGAGATGACACAATATCATTATACAGTAATTCAAATGCTTTAAAGGCTGCTGAGAAACCTCCACTGAAATGACAGGCCTTGTGAAGCGCTTAGAAATGCTGTTTTATCCATTCTAGATGGGTTTAGGGTAAGAAAATTCATATAATAAGATCATATATTTACTGCACATAGGCTAACCTTCAAACTATTTCTGTAATCATATTACCCAGAACTGGCTAAGACTTGCAGCATTGGTATCACATGGTCTTTCTGAGCCAAGATTTTTTTTAGTTTGTTATGAGAACCAGAAAATCTGGGAGGACATTCTTGCAAGATGGCATCGTTCTTATCCACAGTCCTTCTACCAAGTTGCCTGAAATTCTTTAGCAAGACTGAACATTAGCTTCCTTTAAAAACACTGAGCTCAGGAAAGGGGAAACAGCTTGACTTAGTATTTATGTGCCAAGATAAATAAAAATGTCAGAGGAAGTGAATATTTTAAAAGATTGGGTAAACATACCCTATGAGGGTGGCTCACTTTTCCTAGATTGTTCAAATACCCACACTTCTTTTTTTTTTTTTTTCCATAAGAAAATCAACTAAAAAAAAAAAATAAAATCTATTCAATGGCACAATTCTACTGTGATCACAAGCAAACAAAAGAATACAGCCTCTGTCCAAGATGCAATTTGGTCAGGTCACATTTGGCTACCAGCAGATATTGTTTCTTTTCACCAGGGTTTGGTTTTCTTTTCCTGTGACCATGTTCTTACCATGGCATGTGCAGCGCCTACGGACTGCTTTGTGTTCTCCAAAACATCAGTCAGCTGAAAGTGTGATTTAGCTCTGTTTTGATCAGAGAGCCAATCTTCTATGGTTCAGTCAAGACATTAGTCAATCCAGGAAATAAACATTATATGCAGTTTTATTTATTGAAGTCTGAGCAACAAATAAAGGAGACAGAGCAGCACCGTAATGATAAATCAAGGCACGCAGTTCTCCAGCTTTCATTCTGAGTGAAACTCTTCATCATAGTTTGTCCTACTCTAATAACAAACTTGAGACCTGAAGGATCTTACAATATTCACTAAAGGATATCCTTCAGAAATGTACGTATTGATATTGTGTTAATCTTGGTTTTGAATGCTGCTTTCCCTTTTATAGAAAAATAGTTTTCAAACAGAAACAAATAAACAAATAAAAGTCAACTTTCTACATATCTCCACTGTCATACGTCCACTGTACCCTCCAGTTTATGCTCTCAGGAACAATGAGACAGGCTCTTTGCCCGAGCTTGTAAAACATTTAATAACGGCAGTCCTGAGAACATGCACACAAGTACACCAGGGAGACTGGATAAAAAGACAAACTTGGTTGTTCGCAATCCAATTAAAATCAAAGGCTACATAAACAAAAATTCCACTCATTTGCTGATTTAGTTCACACGCTGGATTTCTTCAAGAAGCAGTTGGGACATTTTGCTAGGTGCTGAAATTTTTTGCAGTGGACAAAGCTACTTAGATCAGATATTCTGAGCAGAAGAATATGCAAAAGGATGATGTAAGAGTACCCAGAAGATTGTATGGAAGATCTAGTGTTCTGACAAATAATGGGAGCTTGCAAGAGAAGAAAGCTTGCAAAGCAAACATAAGGACTAACTGCATGCACAAGTGTTTCAAACTCTGATGTTGCTCCTGACCTCAAGCACCAGTTATGTTATGCGTCAGATGCAAGCTAGAAAACACTTCTGGTATTGATATGCAAACATGCACACTAGGCATCTTGCTTTATTTCAGACTTCCTAGATCTGACACTGCTATAGCAAACAGCTTGTACTAGGATGCAGAAACCTCAGTAGCAATGTGAATTGCTTGGGTTTTGCTCCTTTTGCATACTAATACTTTGTATTCTCTTACAGCTGACAGCTACTTCATTCACTTCCACTGAAGTCTGAGCTCTGGACTGAAACAGAAGTTGCACATAGATCTCCTCTGCAGGTTTCCTTATCTTTTCAAAAAAAGAGTGGGTGTGAAGGCTAAACCGGAAAGCTAGAGATGGGCTTTTGTTCAGTCCCCTGCAGAAATGAGGACAAGAACAAAATAAAAGCTCTAGCTTCTGTAAAGGCTTGAGGCAGGAGGGTGCAGGCATGTGGTCGGGGCCCGCTTCTAGCTAGAACCGGAGTGTAAGTGTCTGCTGTGGAAGCTGGGAGAATACATCAACTCCAGCCCTTTCAGACCACTGAATGCATAAGCAAGCATTTGCAAAGAAACAAAATCCTCTGCATTTCTGTACCTTTTCTGTCCTGCTATCTACTTCAGAAATGTTTGGAATGTGAGTTTTGTGCTAATAAAGGTTGCTGGGCTGACAGTTGAACATGGCATGGTCAACTGCATGAAAAGTCACCTCGGTGAGCTCCACACCTTGCAGCTCCACACTTTGCAGTAGCTGATCCCACCTGAAGAGCTGGCTCCAGACCGGGAGCCTGCAGCACACATCTGCTCTAGGGCTCCTCTCCTACTACACAAAGCCTTCCTTGTCCTCACTCAAAAGGTAAGCCATTCCTCACGAGGGATTTTTTCTGGGTCCCTTTGCTGAGCTTGCCAGCCAGCAAAGGCTGCCAGGTGGTGCAGAGGTTGACCCTGGTAACTGGATCGAGAGGAGCAGTTGTGCTGTTTAGGTAGGGTGAACTCGCACACTGGATTGCAGTGGTATGTTCTGCTGAGCGGAGAGAACAAAAATTTCTGAAGTGTGGTGTAGTGTGAAGAGATTAACAGAGCAGCCAAGCAAGCAGTACTGGTAAGCCATAAAGTTCAGGGCAAGCTCTGGGCTGGGATAAAGTGACAAAACAAATGGTATGACAGCGGACTCCCATGACAACAGGACTCAAAGTAACACACAAACAGGAAGGGAAGGAAGGAGGGAAGGATAGCCGAGTGAAATTTAACTGTGCAATTATTTTCTTTGGCTTATTTCCTTTCCACCCAGCTTTCCATGATTCTGTTAGCAGGCTAATGTTACTATCATTCCGATCCCCAAGCAATGCTTTTGAAATTCATGTGTGCCACTGATTTAAGAGCATAATGGCACAGATAAGCTATTCTATGGGATACAAATGACTTATGCTCAGATGCTTAAAATAGGGTGTCACTCTCCCCTCTCCATTTCCCATCACATCAGTTCTGTTACTGATAATGCAGTGGTGTTTTATTTTTCCATTAGTCTATTCATCATGTTAATCAAGAGATAAAAAACATCACAGCTATACTAACATGTCCTACAGATAATATCCAACTAGTAAGGTCTTATTACCAGGAAATATTTTCCTATGGCCCTTCACTGGAAAGAAACACATCTGAGGCCAGCCCACTTTGGCAGCAGTTATCAAACAAGGAAAAAGAGAGCAGTGTCTAAAAGGCAATATATATTTTTCCCCCCCCCCTTTTGGAACTGAATCCAAGAATATTCTCTGGATGAAGCTCTGTGGAAGGGGCACACAGCTGAACCAACACCCTTTATGGCACACTCTGAGTAACATAATAAACGCACGGCACCACAACAGGCCATTTTCTCAAGCTACATTCTTTGATCCCTACGTTTTCCTCTGCTGATTGCTGCATTGAAGACTGCCTCAATTGATTCTATTCTTGGCTTAAATCTTAGGAAAATACTGTTGGAGTGCACAACATCAGTATCAAACTATCTGCCTCAAGCCTGAACAGGTCATCATAATCAACCCCTCACCTCCCAAGAAGTTGGGTTTTCTCCCTTTTGTCCTCCAATATAATGGCATTATAATTGTGCTGCTTAGCTGTTGTTCAGCTGATGCTTTCTGTAGCTGCAAAGTGGACTTCAGCATTGCACTAACACTTGGGAAAATTGGAAAGACTGGGAAATACATTTTCATGAGTTTCCTTTTTCTGTTTGTCTGCAAATATTAGTTGTTTCCGCTATTTTGATTGCTGTGCTCATTATTAAAAGTTCAAGCAGTCCGGCTGTTTCCCCTGCATTTTAATAACATGTAGAAGTAAAAAGTGGGATGCAGTAAGTTATGCTGTAACGTATGAGTGTAACTCTCTTGGAGATCTGGTTTCACCTGAAAGAGCTAAAAATGTTTGCTGAACACAGCATGTACACAAACACATAAAATCACATTTTTTAAAAATTTATTTCTCTATTTCATTGTTCAAGCACTTGAAATAGATACTGTCTAATGCTCCTAGGCAGTTGTGAGAGCACAGCACTGGGAATGAAGATTTCTAGAATCTAACTCTGCCTCTAATATCAACTTTCCTCTGCAGCTGAACAAACCGTTCTCTCCCTTCCTCTCCCTCAGTCTTTCCATCTGGAAAAATGAAGACACTTGCATCTGTGCTGTGCATATAAATCAGTAAGTGTTTATAAAAATCATCTGGAGATGAAAAGTTAAGTATTTCTGATTTAATTCATTTATTTAAATTTTTGTGGAACAAAACAAAAAAACCCAAACCCCATAAACCTAGCTTCATTAAGGATCCGATGCAGAGTCTATGAAATCCAGTTTCCTTTAGGTTATGGCACAGGCACCTCATGCTCAATACTAAACATGAAGGAGCTCTCATTGCAACTCAAGATGAACATCTATCAGCTATCACAACAGAAAAAATTATAACAAAAGGCAGCAGACTCTGCTCTTGTCCCTCTTCTCCAAACCACATCTGAGTCATGTACCTCTGAATGCTACTACACCGAGTAGCAACTGTCAGCACCCAAATTAGCACTTCCTATTCCAAAATGCTACTACATACTGGCTTTGAAAAACCCTCGGATAGCATCCTCTTGGTACACGTTCACACTGATCGCATTAGAAAACTAAGCTTTCTAACAAAGTGGCTAAGACATTTACTGAACTTGAGGCTGCTCAGTCTTCACTTGTATAAGGCCTGTGATTTTTTTTCAGAGACCTAAAAGAAAGAGGAGCCTGGATTGATCGGAATTTCAGCAGGATTTTTCCCTTTGGCAAATGTAGCTGTTTGAGGAAGTAGCCAGCTATGCTGTTTCTCGTAAGAGGCACAGTCGTCTAGTTTTGTCTTGCTGAAAAGCAAGTGTTTTTCAAAAAAGCTTTATTTTTTTCCTTTCATCTCCCTTTTTGTGCTTCAGGAGGTGATTTAATTTTCCAACAGGCAGAGCACAGCACCTGATAACCTTCTGCACTTTGGCAAAAAAAGTTTCTGCTTCTGAAGGAGTCCCCTCTAACAAATGCAGTGGCTTCTGCCTGGGAGAGATCTCAAAACAAGATCCAACTTGTCCGCAACTGTTTTTTTCCTTAATAAAAATTCTCTCCTGGAAAAAGTGAATTTCCTTCGGAAGCTTTTAAGTACTCTGAAGACTTAGCACTGAGGAAGCAGTAACGTCAAAGTATTGGGAGATCAACATTACAATTGCATAATTTACCTATTTAAACTTAGAGCTCCCTCCACGTACACTGAAACTCCCGGTTGTCCTCACTTAGGATGCATTTCTTACTGTGACAGTGTTGCAATTTACAGGGAAGAGTCTTAAAAAAATTCTGGCTGCCCATACAATACCCCCAGCTAACCGCTGGTATATGCTAGAAAACACCCTTTCCCTTGCTTCATTGCACCGGCCTCATTCACAGCGTTGCCCCCAGCATGAGCATCCTTTGTTCCAAAGCAGCACGAGAGCGTAGGAGAACATCAGCGATGCTGAACAGCCTAATACACCACTCAGTACTGCAGCAAACCAGCAATGCACTGCCTGCACATTAAAGCAAAACTAGTATTATTTACCTTTTAAAAATATATCTAAATTTATTGATAGAGTAAGGAAAAAATGCTCCAACTTCAGGCAGTTGCTGATGCACTGTTTGCCCTTCATGAACACTGTTTCAAACTGGCAACTGTGTATATGTAAATTAAGGGGTTTATTGCTTTACTGCTGTTCAGCATGGGGGCCATTCACTTTTTACTGGAGTTGCTTTGGCATAAAGAGCATGCCTTGACTAGTAATGAGAAATGCCCCGTCTCTCTACACTCTATAAAAATAATGATTTCATCAAGAAGGACTTAAGTCCCCCAAGGTCCCCCCCTCACTTTGTGTACCGAATACTAAACTTTTACATCCAACATTCACAATCCTTACTATCCAGGTTACAGTAAAACCAAAAACATGCATGTGAAAGGTCCTGGATCTCCAAATATGTAATCATGTCTATAACTACGAGCACAAATACTTCAATTCTAACGAAGCTATGCATTAATAAATTCAAGACCTATTTTTTTTCTTAAGCTGCAAAACAGTATCTTTTATTCTAATTTAATTGAGAAAAAAATGTTTTAAGTTATTTATTTCAGAAAAAAGAATTAGGGAAAAACCCCTAGATTATTGCTTTTAAATAGTACCATGTTTAAAACCAAAGGATAATTTAGTGAAAGAAAAAGTAATTTTTTGTAATATTCAGTAGTACTTTTCCTCAAGCACTTAAGAAGAAGCACGAAACAGAATTTCTCATTTGGTGGCCGGACCCACGGGTGTTGCACACGGACTTGCCCCGAGACGAGCGGCACATTAATCAGGAGCCCAGCACATACCCTGGCAGACACTTTCCACACACTGCACTACAGGTGAAGAGAGATGTGCCCCACATCCCTCCCTGGCTGTGCCGGGCTATACACCGGGCATGGCAAAGCACTGGGGGAAACAGGACAGCTTGGACTTAACGGGAAGCCAAGCTGAATTTCTCTGCTTGTGACCTTCTCAAAGTGACAAAGCTCTCACCCCCAAATACCCTTTAATCCACTGATGCAATGCTACTGACATCTCTCAGTCTGCTTAAAGAAATTCTGTATTTAGATGTCAGCCTCATGTGACCCTTCTGTTGACCAGTGGCCCTTCACAGCATACAAAATTTAGGTCTAAATTTACTGGTTTTGTATCATGCCTAGCTGTTCTGTAGCAGAGCAACACTGCTGACATTTATATCAATGAGCATATGATAAGTCAAGGTATTTTTCATTCTGTTTGTAAAGATTCACATAAACCAGCAACCTGGCTATGAATTTTAACTTTAACTAGGCTTCTGACTTGAGGGTATTTTTCACTCCTTTACTTCCAACTGTACGTAGACATTAAAAGATCCATAAGACAACCATCTCCAAAACAAACTACTGTGTAAAGACTAAAAGCACTGACTTTTTGACAAGCAACACATACAAGAGCTTTGGTTTTCAAATGGGAATCTCACAACTTCCTGCCCTGGGTGCTGGTGGCAGCTCTGATTTCTGTTGTGCTTGTTCTAACCATTCAGCAGCTTTGACAGAACACAGTCAAACCAAATCCAAAGCAGTATAAATCAACCATTAATACCCCATTAAAATAAAAGGATATTAGTCTACTATCATTAATCTAGTATCTTTTAAATCCAACGACACTTACAGGCATTAAACAATTTATTTTAAAAAAATATTAAGCACAAGAAATGCATTACATATACTAAGAGATATCAAAAAAGAAACTAATCCCCCAAACTCTCAGCCACTTCACCCACGGGCTCCAGCTATCCATTACATAATCACACACCACCTATAGACACAGGCCAGCCCCAGAGCTGTGCTTTGGGACCTCTGTTAACAATCCGCTTACATGTCTGTCCTATGAATCCACCACGTTCCTACATCCAGGACAGACATGAGACTGGGTTTTTAAAAACCCAAACACACTCACGGTTTGCATGAAAAGCCCTCCTTTAACAACTGCATAGATTGCATGTGATTTAACAGAAGGATTTTGCTTCCTGAAACATTCTGCTCCCTCTGCTGTAGGACTGTTTATTGTTCCGATGATTTATTTAAAAGCAGATACACAAAGAAGAATAAATACATTGAGCAACAAAATCAACAGAAAATCACCAGAAGGGATTCAGGGTGGGCACCGACTTAATTGACTAAATGCAAATAAGAAACCGGAACCCACAGCCTAGAATCAATGCTAGCAATCTACATAACACAGTACATCAGCTACGATGATTAACATGCTTATTTTTCTGCTGAGAACTTGATATGCATTTATAAGAATGAAACATGACATTCCATTAATTCTAGCAAGTTAAATAGATAGCTTTGCCTTGCAAAGACTGGTTTTCTAACATTTTAAGGAAAGCAAAACCTTTGTACATGACTACTTCAGGCATAACAGAAAGCTATATAATTAGAAAATGTCATCTGCTGCACCTAAAAAGCCCGGTTTTGCCTCACCCCCTGCCCAATACATGCACAAACGGAATTTATTAATATTTTCCTCCACCGTTCGCCTGATACATGAAATCATCATCTCTGTAGCGAAGCTACTGCTGCAGCAACTTCCTGCACTGCATCATTCACCTACCTCTGACTTCATTGTTCCACGGGCCATGAATAAATAAAATCAAACATCCAGGTGGAGCTGTCACAGTTTCCCTTTGCGGTGGATGTGCAGCAATAATATAAAAAGAGCTAGCTGGTCCTACAGGAGGATGAAGCTGGGTCAGTGCCTCGTTATGGAGCCGGGAAGTGCAGGGCTCTTCGCTGACTGATATACTGTACTGATCAGCAAATTTACCTAACGTCGCTGTGATGGGCCGGACCTCGTAGCTTCTGCTCAGCAGCTTTCATACCCGAATGTACCCTGAGACATACCACAGCCCTATGGCAGTTCTGGCTAGCAAGCAATCTCACTGCAAGGTCAGTGCCCTTTTCAGCCTTACAAGAGGTATCAGGCAGCTTAAAGCAGCAGATGCTAGGCTGTATGAAAATGATGATGCTACGTGTGCTTTCCCAGAACTAAATCACTTTCTAAATTTGATACTAATTCTCAGGGAATATTCAACTCCTATACTGCTCAGCCCCAAATGGGGTGTATTACCAACTTGCAACTCGAAATTTGGAACAATACCACTGACGCATAAGCAACAAAATACTGTAACACAACTTTTATGCCTAAGCAGAAAGTATTTTATCTTCTAATCACAATTCCATTCATGATTCCTCCTCCTCCCCCCCCCCAATTATCATCTTAAACATCACTGAACCAGACAGAATATATATCAGATATATATATCGGCCTCTCCGAGCTCCCACAGTATTTCTTGAACTTTGCCCATTGCCTCTGTCAGACTTTCTCATGCCACTGGAAGTGCTGAAGTGCGGCTCTTCCCAACTGTATCAACATGGATGGGTGCTCAGCACCTTTCATTGAAAAATTTATTGCTCAGGCTTCTCCAGCCTTCAGAAGAAACAAATTTTCCCCATCTCTTCTTTTCTGCAGAAGTTCTCCTTTAACACTGAAATGCATATTCTGTGTTTGCTGTTACTGCAGCATTTTCAATACATCTTGAAATACAACTCAAAGCATGGGCTAGATTGCTGATATTTCTTTGTGCAGGGCAGCCCAAAGTAGTTTAGGTTTTAAAATCATAAATTACACAAAAAAGCAACACTGTTTCCATCTAGTACATGAAACTTGAGATAAGCTTTTACTTAAGTTCATGTGCTCTTTAGAATAGTCTCAGTACTGACAAATACTGCCAAGCCAGCCCCAACTACTGCTCCCTAGTTGCCATGGTTCACACAGCAGCAAATCACAGATACGTAATGAAAAAAAGTAAACCAGGATCTGCTCAGCCAAATGCCAGATCTTTTCCCCTATTTTGCCAGAGGAGTTGATATCCCTTGAAAAGGTAAATTTTTGAACAAATATTTCTCAACTACTTTTGCATATAGATGTAGTGGTAGATTAGGAGCTTTATATTAGCAGCAAAATAAATAGAAATAATACATGAAGTACTACATGCAGCTTTTCCTACTTGTCAGAGATCTGTATAGCACATGTATGACAGCATTTGACTGCATAATGCTACTGACTGTATTTAGCCTGAGAGGTAAGGAAGTGTCACTGTCCCTGTTTGGGATGGAAATGCTGAGTTTGGCTGGACTGAACTTGGAGTCCAAGGGTTTTTAACAATCCTTTTCCCAAATCTGAGAAAGAGTTACCGTGTACTGCTACACTTCTTACTTGCCAGACTCCTCTGATCATAAAACTACTTTATTTCCTTCCACTGTATTTGTTTTCTGGGACAGTATTACTAATGGTTACTTTTAAAGAGTCTGTCAACAGAGGAGGACTGGAAGCTCTTTCAAGAACTGGGAAGCACACAGCAGAAGTTAACTGTAATTCAGGGTAGACAGACAAGGTTTTCCCCTTGTAACAAACCATACCATACAGTAAATCACAAGGTATCTGAAAACCAGACTGTCACATCAGGCTGTCAATCTCACCCCCCCCTATTATCAAACCACGCATGTCATCTGTAGGCTGTTCAGCCTCCTTCCCTATTTTGCACACTCACTCTCCCCATGGTACCTCCTCACTGAGCAGAGATCTTCATGGTTTGCTGACATGGGGACTCGCTCCTCCCCACACACTCCCTTGTATCACCCCAACCTTTCGGTTCACCTCTGCAGGGATGTACGAAGCGGATGCTTTTTATGAGACAGAAATAGCGCGTTCAAAGGGCTAGAGTGCTGACGTGCATTTTCGGACAAATTCCTTACGCAGCCAAGTGAGCTCACTGTAGTGATGGCTGTGAGCAATCACTGTTTCCAACATGTAGACATGGCCATACAAAAACATTAAGAAGATAATTCAACTAGGACAGGAAATAGAGGGACTAAAAGGGTATACGAGCACGCCTCTGTGTTGGCCTCCTATCTCACTTTCTTCATCATTCCCAAGCAGTCCTTCAGCATACGTCCAAGACCTCCAGTGCAACCACTCTCTTTACTGCCTCCCCACACGAGATCATTCTGTTAGAAGACAGCATGTCCAGAGAGACACTCCTCAGCACATTTCTGCATAAAAGTGATCTGTGACCGTTTCCCTGCCGTGTGACTCCATCATCTTTGTCATGTAATTTGTCATCAAATAACAGAAAGCTCTCTCTTCCAGGGTTCAAGGTCAAAGCATACACAAACCAAAATCTTATGCAGAGCCTCCCAGTGAATGGAGGATTATGCAGGCTAAGCAACCTCCTGCACCCAGGCCCTGCATCACGACCTCTGGAATGGCTTTCCAGTACAGGGGTAAAAAAAGAGCAGGGGGAAAGAAGATAAAAACCAAAAATCCAAAATATGAGTCTGCCGCCTCTCTAAAAGCCACACCAGAAGTCCTTAAAATCTTGCTTCAGCTTTCCCTGTGAAAAAACTGGAGATAATTTTCACTCCATTCTGTTAAGCACTTCTGAGATTTTCAATGCAAAGATGCTGAATAAGCGCAAAATATTACTGAAATGCATATTGGTAAGAACAGTTTATATTACCTCACAATAATAAAATAAAAAAAGACTATCAAGCTTGCGTGCTTCAAGACCAGCTGGAGCTAGGAAGAAATCTTCTGGTATGAAGTTGTCTAATTAGCTGGCTAGAGGCTGACTGGAAGAAAGCATTCATCCTTCTACCCTGTTAGACCCCAGGAGCTGCAAGTCTGACCAGTTTTAAACCCTGGGAACAGCTTCATTTCTTTGTGTTATTTTTACCCCACTGCTTAAGTTGTTTTGGGAGATGGAGGAGGTCATTGTTTCATAAGAGTCAATTTACTTTTCCTCATGTTTTCTACTTGAAACCTTCTAATAGTTCAGTGACCTCAGCCTGTTTTAACGCAAATCAGTTGTGATGTCACTATGAGGATTTTGACCTTCAGAGACAGAAAACACCGTACTGCGGAGCTCAGACACCTGGGATTAGGCACAGATGCATGAGAAAACTAGTCAAAGCATGAGGAAGCCAAAAGGGCTCTGTGGTCCCAGGAAAAGGAGTGTTCACAGAAATACTGATAAAAGTTGCACGAATGACACTAAAACGGTCGGTTTGCTTTACATAGCATCATTTGCCCCTCTTATACGAGCTAAAAGTCTAGCACCTCTCAGGTAAGTCTCCCTGAAAGTCAAAGCAGAAAAAGGTCACGATCATGTAATATCTGATCCTACTTTTATTTACCTCTGTAAAGTCATGGAAATACTCATTTGCATTTATCAGAATTATCCTTGTCCCAAACCAGACCCTTAGACAAGATAACGTGCCAGGAAGCTTTGCCTTGAATGGACGCAGATTGCAATTTGCAGCTAAAAGGGCATTAATCTTAAATGCATTATGCTTCCTTTCTCCATTTGGACTTGGACAATTCATCTGTATAGTTTACACTTTGCGTGCCTGCTGCCTCCAGGATTGTGAAAGGTGCCAGATGGACAATTTTGGTTCTGTTTAGCCACTGAACAAAATCCATCTACAAGCCCTCTTGACACCGCCTCAGTCATGCATATGCATATACAAAACACACAGCGTGTGTTATTTTATATTTTAACACATGCTAAAGAAGCAATTCCAAGTTTTTCCCCAACAGGAACACATTTTATAAAAGCATTGCCTTGTCTACAAGCAGTCTTGCAATCATGCGAGCCAATGTACCTGCTGTGCTATCAGTGACCACTGCTGTGATCTACACAAAGGCAAAAGGAGACCAACCAATCCTAACACCCACTAAGCACACTTGTTTTGTTGGGAAAACTTAGTCTTGAACGTTGGATCATAGTCAGACATCGCCTTTGTCCTCCAGTACAACAGATTGCATTCCAGAACCAAAACATGCCAAAATATGCCAGCTTGGTCTAGCTAATTTAGCACTGCAGTGTCTGGCCTAAAAGTTACTATGAACGGAATGGATTTAACAGATTGGAGGTAAAGTGCAAGGCTTCCTGGTTCTAGCACCTGACAAGAATGTTTTTTTAACTCATAGATACAACTGCAAAAGGTCTTGGCACCTTCACGAATTCACAAAATCTTTCCTATATATTATGTAAGCATATTAATAAAAGCAGATAAACTCTATGTAAATGTTACCTGCTGGGTACAACTGTGGCCTCTAAAAGTTACAGGAGAGAAACTAATTGGCTCTCAGAGTATGGTATTTTGATTACCATTTTTTCACCATGATCTCACACGATTTAATTTTTAAGATAAATTCAAACCAAATTTTTTCTGTTCTGGATTACTGACTGCCAAAACAGAGCTGAAGGTAACCTGTATGTGCTGTCACATACAGTGTGATTTCAGCTACCTTTAGAATAATGCCCAGTCAAGTGGGAAGAAATAACTACACAGAAGATTTGAAATTAGAGGACAGATACAGCAGTTTTAGCTATATTGTTGGCAGTAACTTAGCACTAGCAATGGAGATATAAAAGAACATCAAGTAAGATGACTTCATTGCTGCTTTCTGTGAAATCAGTAATGAGTTCCTGACACCACTGACACCTTCCAGCTAGTCAGCAAAGAGAAAAAACTATTGGGAAATGAAACAAAACACTGTCAGTGCTGGGCTACATGTGAACTAATGTCTTTGGGAAATAGAGACAAATGTATACTGTACCTTACATAATTTTTTTCTTTTTTTTCATACTGGCCATTTTAGTTGCAGTAGAAATAGTGAATGACTAGAGACCAGACTTAAACCATGTGCTGTGGGGGTGTAGCAGTGAGCTCCGCGGAAGCGGCAAAGGCAAAGCGTGCTGCTGAAGATACCTTTGTACCTTTTGCTTTCCCCTCCTGAGGTTTGAGGTTGTACTTCAGTAAAACCTGTTCTGCAGACAACGACTCTTGTGGTGCTATTACATCCGAAATGGTATAAAAGCTTTTACACTTCAAAGAACAAGCTGCTGACCATTACAACAGCTGACTGAAGGAGGCAATAGATTTTATTACTGAGTGTATTTCAAAGGTGGGGAAACTGAGGCAAAAAAACCATCAGAGGCAAGACTTTTGGTTAAAAATGGAGAATTGCTGCACCGCTCATTCCTTCATTAAAAATAAACCACAAACAAGTAGTACATCTTCAAATGCTAAACAGCCGTTAACAGTTTGACAGCAGAATAATCCAGATGCCAGTTGGAGTTTGTACCCTGCTCTCCTTATGCATGTTAGTAACTACATTTTTAAAGACACTTTATTACCTGCAGTGTATGCTAAGGGTGATGGGGGGCATTTCTCATGTGCGAGAATGATTCGTACCCCCGTTGTTTGGAACGATATTCCCTTTCCAGGGAAAGAAATCAATTTGTCCATTTATGGGTAAAGCCATTGGCTTCTTTTAGTCAGCGGCTGTCTCAGTCACTAGTAACATTATCATTGCTGGCCTTGGAGAGACACTTTTTGTCATTTTGCTGTAGTTTATTTGATATACGTTCATTTCTTCAGTGATGCAGTCTCAACCACATTCTCCTTATTTCCCAATTGGAAGCTTAATTGCTGGCAGGGTATACATTTAGGGGAGGATAAGAGACAATGAAGACAAGCCTGACTGCAGTCATTACATGCTATGATCAGAGTAATCATAAATAAAACAAACCCGCCTGAGATTAATAGAAACACCATCAGAACCGTAGAAAAAAAATATAATTTGAAAGATAGAGCAGATTTAGATGTAGACACAAATATAGTGAAAGAAATGGATCAAATAGTTATCTGATAACATTTTCAGTGCAGCATAATTTAAATGGGGATCTACCAATTAGGTATTTATATCTGACTTAATGCAAAGAGACCATGTTTCTAAATATCCAAGTCTTTTGCAAGGATTTAACCTCTGTTATTTGGTTGATTTCTACTTAGTTCTTTCGTACTGAGGCTGATCATCCTCAGTGAACCATTCTTCCTTCCTCATCTTTCCATGCTCCAGTATCTCCCCAGGAAGGGTAGTTCCATGGATTCTCTCCTTCCACCTGTGGGAGCATTGTCTGGTTTACAGTCCCTGATCCAATGCTTAGCTTTCACAAATCTTAGCTCCCAATCTTTCACCTTACGGGGCTACAGAGCTCATTTACACTAAAATCTCAGGTGATTTTTCACTGTTGTTCCACACTGGTGCCTTTTCCATTCTTGCTACTTCTGCCTTCCCACAGGGTGCTTCCCTGTCACGTTTCATTTGCTCCTGGCTTCTTGTCTCTTCTCCCCAGGGCTTTTGGAAGATTCTAATCAACTTTTCTTGCAGGTACCACACCTTAAGTGCTCCCCAAGAATTGAAGTTACTGCTGATGCTACTGATTTCCTTTGATTTTTCCTTCCACTTGAACTAACCATCTTGGTAGCTATGTTTGGAACAGATCAATTATTGTTATGCTTTATTTATTAATGAAGGAGGGCATCTATTTTAGCTGCATTATGAGGTGCTTCCAATACAAGATAATGTTAGGCTACCTCCTTGTGTCTTGCATACAGAAATATGCCATTTCAATATGACTATTCACTCAAGAAAAGGTGAATTTGATCCTTTTGCCCAGTTTCCAGTTATTTAATCTTTTCTACTCTTTTTTTCTTCTACACCTATGGCAACTAAAGAGCAAAATCTAGATTTAATTGCCAAGACCTCTCTCTCTCTCTCTAACTAAAGCTTGTTAGGGTGTCCCAGCACAGACTGTTCATTTGTATCTCCTCAGAACTGGTCCAAAATCCATGTTACAGAAAATCATCTGTAGAACCTGTAACCCATGAATATAGAGTCATGATTGATATAAAATTTTAATAGTCAACTGTGACTAAATGAGATAAGTATATTACAAAGAATGAGGTTCATAATAAAATCAATTATCCAAGGTCCAATTTGCAAAAAGCAGCTCATCTCTTTCATACAGGGTACATCACACTGACTTGAAAAGAAGTTTTTGAATTCGAATCACTCAGATTTGCTTTTTTTTGTTGTTGAGATTTTAAATCTTCATTTTTAAAAACTAATTTGCTTAGAAAAGGGAGACTCAGATAAAGAATAGCCCAAAGAAAAAACATGCAAGGAAAATACCGCCCTACAATTAAAAAAAAGTAAAGTTCAACATAAATTCTTATATTTTCTTACAAACAGCATTACTTCTGTAAACAACTGAAGCACTTATGTATTCTGGGCTTGTCTTATTTCAACAGAAGGCCCAGAAGTCAAAAGACTGCCAAAGTTCAATAGATTGCAACAAAATCAGTTATACCTCATTATGATTTGGAAGACAATAGTCTAGCCACCCAGGATGAGTGTGTGGTAATACCTTCATCTTGGGTGGTTTATTATTATGTGCATATTAAAAGCAGGACGTTTTTGTCTACTACAGGGTAGTTTAAAAGTAACACAATTTTTATCCCACCAAGTGATTGATGGAGAATTGCAGTCCTTATGTCTACTCAAGGTCAAAACTTTGTAGATAGCTTTTGCTTTGCTGGACAATTATTTGGATTGTTTGACTTGACCAGAGTCTTGTGTAGTTCAAGGAAGCCAGGTTATCTAAAAGAGAAATATTTTGAAGAAAATATTTTCAAATATTTTCTTCCCCCTTTTCCAGATAAGGCGTACGAGATGCAGTAAGGTTAACATTTTGACATGTCTCCTGCTGGCATGTTTGAGCTGTTGCACAATGACATGGATCAGGCAGCTGTTCCAGCAGAAGAAATACCCACCTCTTTCTCCACCACCACTTTTTTGGTGGTTTTTTTTGGAGGGGGGATGGGGAGGAGGGGATGGGTTTCCAGCTGGACCAGTTCCCCTATCTGGTTTATGGCCCGGCCTCACACACTAGCACTACAGCTTGTGTAGCACAGGACCAAGAACTGCTTGTTTTAGGAGGCAGAGCCCATTTAAATGTGCGTCACATTATGACATCGCTTGCCAAAGAGCAATTATGAGCCAGCCGCAAAGCTAGAAATAGAACTGATGTCTCTTGACTTTCAATCCTTGGTATAATAATTAATTTGTATTCACTTTAAATAACTTTAAATAACCCTTTTCCCCCTCCTACCAAGTAAAGGAGAGATGGTCTCTTTCCATCTTTACAAAAAGGAAAAGCTAGGAAAATAGAGCTAAAGAAATCTGAAAATTTCTTTATTTGAAAAGTACTTAGAATTCCACTTCCTATCTCCCCAAATTGCATGCAGACTGCTCACTAAGCTGTATTCCCCCTCCTTTCAGGAACAGCCCTTCACATGCCTAATAACATGTACAACTTATGACATATAAGTTATTTTTAGAAACATCAGTTTCAGTGCATTATAATTAAAAACTATTAGAAAAATCACCAAAAAATAGTATTTCCGTCAATACCAAAATTGGTTAAAGGACAGATGAAGCAGGTAGTTAAAGTGCTCCTTACTTCACCAGAACACTTTGTGTTTTCTGGCTGATGGGCTTTTAACTCCTCACCCTCCCTCCCAAAAGCTTAAGACAACAACTTGATTAATTTTTCAATAGTTACATTACATACAACGTAAGATAATATGTTAAAGGACCTAATCTATGAGATCAGAGATCACATAACAAATGTAATCACATGGTCTGGCAACAGAATCTATGTTTACAAAGGTAGAGATGACAATATGTATAAAAAGAGCCATTTCCTTCTGAGATCAGTTCAGTTGCACCCTGTAGAGAAGAGTAATCAAAAAGCACTGTATCTTGCCACAGACTATATGGTGGGTTTGTTAGACAAATTAAGTAATGACTTGGCGTCTAGGCTCCAGACCATTTGTCAATTAGCCTTTCTGTTTTAATCTATTTGAAGTGTAAGAAAGCAGAATAGCATGTTACTCATCTACAAATACGTAGCAGTTCTACGAATTCTTATAGAAACTACAGCAGCCACAAGTTGTACACCTAACGCATTGCCAAGTACAATGAAATTACTTGTATACACATGACAGTTAAACATGGGCTCTACAAATCAAAAAAGGCGCTTCATATTCTTTTGAACTATTCAAAATGGCATTATTTACCTCACAGAAAGATGGCCTTGGGGTCTAGGCAGTCATATCTCTATATACGTGATCCAACTTGGGAGGTCTGGCGAATTTAACAAGTATGACCAGTTTGTCATTCAAACACAACTGGCATTTGACTTTTTGGTATTAGAAGTTGCCAACCAAAACCAGTCACAGACTTACTCTGTCACCTGCCTATGTTATAGAAAAGTTAAGCAGCAGCCTGTATTTTCTGACCACAGTTTTCCCTTCCACTTGCTGGCTAATGATAATGTCAGCATCTCTTTAAAGCGTTCCTCTCCGTTCGAAAAACCTCACAAGGGTCGAGTACATCAGCAGAAACTCTTTCAAGAGCAGACTGCAGCAACAGAGTTGTATATCTTCTGTGCTAACGCTATGCACCACCTCCTTGGATAAAAGGAGATGCTTTGGAGCAAAAGACCAAATTTATTTCCAGAGTTCTTCAGGACTTCAATTCTTAAAATTTAAAGTGAAGAAAGATTGCATTTCTAAATAAGTGCATATGTACATGTACATATATACAGTTCCTGCAGTTCCTACAGTTTATTATGTGTTTATTGTACTTCCCTGGCAGATATCCCACAGCACTAAAAATCTGAGCGAAACAGATAAGGCAGGATAATATTACTACGGGGATTTTAAGGTGTATTACCTGGTACCTTTACTGGAAGCATCAAACTAGTAGTTGTAAAAATTACGTGCCATGGGGAAGGGTTTGTTTCTTTTTTCAGTATAACTGTCAATCCAAGATGCAGGGATATAAGGAAAAGCCTGCAAGTTAGGCATTAAAAAACCTAAAGATACTCATGTCAGACTGCCAAAAGGCAAGCTGGCAAGAAACCATTCTACTGGAAGCCACAGAAAACAGTGTAGCAGTCACCTCATTTGTCAGCTGCCTCCAGTTCTCCAGCAAGACACTTGCACCAAGTTGCTTCCCTCTGGGAACACTGGCTGCTCTTGCTGCTTATTTAAACTTAATCACCATGCCTGTTCTTCACCGATACGCGTTTAAAACAAAGGTGAGACCTCAACTAGAATAGCTGCACTGATCTTCCAAATTTAAGGAAAAGTGAATCAAACTTTGCCCTGGGTGCAAAGGTGGCCTCTTTGGATGACTGAAGAAATGGAAAGCTTCTCTGGCAACTCTGGACTGCAAAAGATTGGCTCGCTGAGACTGACAGAGCCCTGAAGATTAAGAATTGCTTTTTCAATGCATACTGGTGGGGTGAGCATATGGACCAGAAATGAAAAATTAGTGTTGGCACAAGAAGAAATGTGCGTAAGTTGAAACTGAATTAAAACAGAAATAAAAAGATTTCTAGCTCTATGAGCAGAAAAACTGTGGAAAATGACTGGATTATGAGAAGAAAACATAGAACATGCTTGCCTGAAGTAGAAGGGATTAGTGCTGATAGCCCAGGAAGTCCCATTTCAGTCTTACCCTCCCGTAATTGCTGCTGCTTTCAATTGCTATTAATCACCCAGCAGTATCTTTCGCTATGATTTACTTCTTACAAGTGTCAGGAATAGGTTTGGCCTCAGCAAACATCATTCTTTCAGCCTCCTCCTATCAATGGATGGAAGGGCTGGACACCAGACTGGGGGTCTAATAAAAGCCCCAGGCCTTCATGAGTTTAGCATACATTCATGTACATGGGTCCCCTTTCCTGCATCACCCATACACCCATTTTCCCATAAATGCTATATCATAGCATCGTGCTTTGCCTGCATGAAGGGATTTCACGAGGTGCATCTGTGCACCAGGAAAGACCCAGAATGAACTTTGATAGAGGATAGACACGGAGCTGTTGCTAAAATATATTCAGTGTATTTTGAAAAGAAAATACAGACATTGATGATTTTCAAGCTGTTGTGCTCTTTCCAAAGGAGTAAACACTCTTTGGAAATAAATACCAGCATGACAAATGGGACAGGAAGAACAACATGTTTTCCATTTCCCTCTTGATGAGTGGGCTTTATAATCCATCAATCCAGCATATATATATATATAGCTCTTCCAGTTGTTATACTGATTAAAAAGATCAATTCTTTAGATTGATCTGTTAGAAAAAAAATGTTTTATTGTTTTACCAGTTCTTTCTTCCTAAAATTGCTTTTAAGAAACTTGGTGTTATACATAAATTCAGTAAGCTACTAAAGAAAGTACCTAATTTTCCTTTGTCTGTACCACTCATTCATGTATATTTGGTTGTATGCATGTGCTTAGAGCTTTGCTGAATCAAGTAAAAGAGCCAGATCATGACAAACGCTCGAGATACACAGCAAAAAGGAATTTATTCTTTGTTTTGGAATCGGGTCAGCTTTAAAAACCCCTCCTACTAACACGCCAAATAGTCAGTTGAAGCATAGAAATACAGGAAGATTTATGCTAATTCACAGTTCTTAAAAATATATGTATTTTTAAAAGGGTATTTATGTTAACAAGATAAAGGTAAGATTGGTCGGGTGCCATCTCATTATGTCAGCTCACTACACTTTGCTGTAGACATATTTTCAAAATCCCACATGGGATCACTTCAAACAGCCATCCTTCAGCCTCATGTAGCCTTCAAAGGACAGAAGTCAATGCTCTTCAAAAAGTCCAGGTCTGAAATGAACATTAGGGCAGCTTTTCTATTTTTGTTTCCAAATGGTGCTCTTTATGTAGCCTATGGAAATAACTCAGTTCCCAATTAACTCTACATGACCTGTAACTTCATTTTCTTACAGAAGATATCAAGCGTGTCAGTAGAAAACTGAATATCATTGCAAGATGTATAAAGAAAAGTGAAACGGCCGCACTAAAAAAATATTATTGAAAATGGTTCTGTGATGAGTTTGCAAAATCTGTAGCCTCTCCCTACCTTTAGCAAAAGAATAGCATTAATCTTCCCTTCATGCTCTTCAAAAAGCTTTTTCATTGGTGTATGAATCAGCAAGACCAGCAACTTGCCAATGTTTTCACAGTAGGAAACCTATTCTGTTGTGAATATTGAGAAAGGTAATAAGTGTTAACTTCTTTATGATGTTAGGAGAAAACTGAATTGACAGCAAAGCACACATCACACATAGATGCGTATTTCTAACATCTGGTGCCACGACCACTAATAACAGCACTTCAGTGTCAGCATCTTTACGGTCATATCAAACTTCTCAGGATCTCCGAGAGGATTTTTTTTTTTTTCTTTTTTATAGTGACATACTGATGTAAACAATTAAAGTTAGCAATGCTTAAACTTGGTGTTAAACGATTTGGGTTGGGATGTTCAGAATTAATATAAGGTATGAGAAAGATATTAGGCCCCTTTTTAGTGATGGAGAAAGCTCAGATAATGACAGAGAAAGCCCATTACGGAGTATGGCAATGAAATGGGAGGCTCTAAACCAGCACTCTGCCCACAGACTGCTCTTTATCAGAAAATGGAATTAGTTTGTACTTCTGCAAAGCAGGTGCAAGCTCTGCACAAATCACAGCTATATACATAAAGATACCACAAAAACTACAGTGGAGGCAGTGAGTCGTCAGAAACAGATATCCATAGTACAACTGGCAGTTTGCATCTCAGGTGCCTAATGCACAAAGTTTTAAAAAGCAAGTTTTAAAAATTACCAAAGAGGAAATAAGGAACTTGCCATGCTGCCTGCTTGCACCAAGTCCTTTCTGCGTGCACATATAAGGCAACAGTGAAATCTGGCACTTGGAGCGTAACATTATTTTACACAAATATCTAGAACACACAGAGATCAAATCCTTGCAGTGTCTGTCCACCACATCATCCTTGCAACGCAAAAGTGTGATGTGCAGGTCTATGCTCGGAGGGACTAAAGCAACACAGTCCTGCTCAAATGTAAAAACTTCCATTGCACAGGGCATCATGGGCCTGGTACACTACCAGGCTCTTCACTAACAGTTAAGTTAGAATTCTCCAGGCATTTGTACATCTTCATTACAGCTAGAAACACTTTATTTATTCTAATTAGACAGTTTTGTTTTAGCTTGGCAGCTAGTAAAGCCTGGTCTTAAGCAGTAATAAGGGATACTTTGATTTGTCAGTAAATTAATAGAAAAAAAGAAAAACTGTCCTCAAACCCTCAACCAGGGATTACCATGCAGTTTAAGATTTCAGTTCTAAGAGTGCCACCAGGCCATGAAGTCATTTGTTTCAAGTAGCAATTGATGACATGGCGCTCTAAAACCATGTGTACAGTATGTCGTATCTGTAATTGCCTCTACAAAATTTCACCATATGTGCAGTGAGTTATTAATGAAACTGTCTAGAGAGAACAGAAAATAGGAATCTTGTCAGCAATTTGTCCTGATGTCTGAAAACATATCCTAAACCTAGCAGTTTCCAAAGTTAGAAGTTACCAAAATTATTTCAGCCTTCCTAAATGCTGAAAACATTCAGAGCATAACAGTTCACGCTGTCTCTACCAAAGCTTAGTTGGCCTCTAATCAGTTTGCTGATTACCCAACATGATTCCCTGGACCTTTACGGAACCAACTCCTTGGGACAGAGTCCCCACTGCTCTAAGCGTGAGCTTCATCCCTAGTTTACAGATGTTCAGCTTTACGTGCGAATGTATTAAAATATGGACATCATTTGCTTGTGCTCTCCAGACCAAACTATCCTACAGCTGTCCTCTTTGGCCCTGTATTTATGTCATCTACAGCTATTACAACTATTTTCTTACCAGAATATTGAAATTTATGTAGTGTAGTATCCTTAGGACTCCACTCAAACTCATCTACTCTGCAATCATTTACACCTATGCATTGAGAACTATCAGAATCACATCTACTGAGAGGGTTTGTTGATTCTAGTTGTTTAGACCAGTGGTCTGTAAAGTGGGGTGCACGCACTTTGCATCATGATCCATTGGGGTGTGGAAAGGTATCTTAGAACTTCAGTAGTACATGTATATAATTTACAAATATATATACGTACATTGCGAGTGCATGCTCAAACATTTTTTTGCTGATGGGGTACTCAGTGTAAAAGGTTGGACACCACTGGCTTGGACAACTCGCACACTGTATAAATCCACAGTAAGCAGTACTACCTTGCATACACAATGTCTGTTAGAAACAGAAGTCAAGTCTGTTTCAATTTATGGCAATAAGTGCCATATCAATTAAAGATAAAGGATTACATAATTAAGTTGCATACTGGCTGTTCTATAATTCTGTCAAAAATCAGTAGCAGGCTCACACACATTATCAATTGTCTAAATTATCTTCTTCTCAAACATGGATATTACATTAACTTGCACTGTGATGGCTTCTGTTTTCCCCATCCCCATAAAATAATTAAATATCACATGTTGGAGGGAATTCATTGGCCAACTCTTCTAAAAGCATTTAGATATAATTTATCCAGATGTGCTGTTTTGACAGGTGCTCTTTATCTTCTGGAAACACAGACTAGAAAATATTACTTTGTAAGGTGTGAAAACATTTCCTAATTTGTTTTCCAAACCACAATAAATAAGTTGAATTCACTTTTTCTGCCCTTATTGGCAAATTTACTACCTGTAATTAATAGCATTAGAATTCTTTTTGTCTTATTATTTAAAATGCTGCCTCTAACTGTGGTGGCATAAATTTGCTCTCCTTTGCTTCACTTATCATTCAGAACAGGTTCTTACTTGTATAATATATTCATCAGAGTCACCTTCCTCCTTTCCATTTGTATGTACTTAGATTTTTATAGGTACTTGCATCACCCTGAGCTACTTAGATAACAAAAAGGCCCCACAAACAGCATAGACTTTTACTTAATCAGAACATAGCAACTGCTGTTCAGAAATTAATAACAACCATTCGCAACCCCTAGTTTATATTCCTAAACAAAGTAATACAGTTTATAAACCATGTGACCACAACTTTAAGCATCTTAGCATATTATTATGCAGATGAATCAAGATGATAGGGCTGATTTATAGACATAAGCACAGCTTTTATTCATTTTTGTCAGAGGAAATGAAATGTGCCTCACCCCTGACAAATCATGTTTAGATCAAATGAAACAAGAAGCAAGTGTCTACTTTTAAATTTTAAGCAAATTTACAAACTAAAAATGGCAAAGTCTGCTTTCGTTTAAGTTCGATTACATGCATTCATCACAAACTCCATCACGTGTTAAGAACTGAGAGAATTCTTGGGAGCACTTGCTAGCCTGGGCGTTTCAGAAGGGTTTACTGGGTAACTGGCACCACCTTCAGTCTCATTGCGAGCACTGGGCTGCCGAGCCAGTACTGCAGGGACACCCTGTGTGGGCAGGATTGAGCGGTTTTGAATAAAGGTAGTTTCTGTTCCTATAATCATCCCTTCTGTAAGCATATTTTATTTTATTGCATCTATTTCCACTGGCAGACAAATTCACTTTTTCACTAGCAAACTAGGAAGATACGCACTGTTCATATAATGACAAATACTTTACTGCTCAAGTTATCTTCGAATTTTTTTAATCTATGTTCAAAAAATTTATATTTGTCCTGCATGTGATCTCCTGAATGCATGATATAGCAGCACAATTTTAATTTTTCTAATTTTACATATATATCCGCATTAAAATAGAACCTACTTCAAGAATTAAAACTAATCTGTAGGACTGAATCTTCAAGTTCTCAAAGTTTCCTGAGTGGGAGTGAGCATGGAATGGAGGATTTTACATCAAGCTAGCAGTGCTCTTAAATGGTAGTTCAAAAGCATGAGTAATTCCTACAGCCAGGGACACTTAGGATATGTACTGTCAGTAGTAGTGTTGGCTCTTTAAATTATCTGTTGAGCTGTGGCATTTCACTCTTAATATTCCCCCTAAATAATTTTCTCTTTAGATGCTACAGCATCTTCCTTTAATTTTACAGCTGACCCACTCATTACATTTTCAACTAGAAACAGGCCTGAACCGAAACCCAGCCCTCCTCAAACCTATCAAGCTCACATATGGGCGTCAGTTTTGATCCCTGAGCTAACCTAGAAAGGCTTTCAAAGATACTGCTTTATCTCAAGAATTTCCGCCTAAGTCATATATGAGGGTAAATGTCAAATATCCAGGCATGATACACAGACTTTGCACTTCATTAGCTTGGAGGTCATAAAAGCACTGAACTGAACAAATTTGATCTCACCTTGAAATAGTAAGATTTTCTTCTGGAGTCTTTTATATATTGTTGTATATGTAAATACACACATACATATTGATAGATACATATAAACCCACAGGCACATGTGCACATACAAACACACGGACTGTTCTCCCTTTTCTGGAGCAGTTAAATTGTTATACTACAGGGTGTACGCAATATTTAAACTGCAAACATTTTTCAGATCTCCATACATTTTTTGTATTTCCAGAATAAATTCCACTAGGCAGATACGTGATTGACTAAATGCCTGTAATTAATAATTTTTACCTCTGTCAAGCAGTATAACTGCTTATGGCTTCTGTTGCACAGATGCAACTATTTGCCATCTGAAAACATACTATTTAACTTTAAACCACCAAAATATCCATATTATATTTCACTGCAACATAGCACAGTGGAAAGATTACATTTTGCAAAGCAGTATATGGCAAGGGAGGGCATTTTAACTCAATAACAAAGACTGAGGACTTAATATAATTCACTTCAATTCCTCAAGAGATGCGAGATCTCCCCAAACACCTCTTTCATTCCAGCTCCCCATTTCACATTTCTTCCAGAGCCCTGTTCCAAGCTTGCATTACTTCTCCCAGATGCGAATACCTGGTTTTGTTTTCTTTTTCACCCTTTCTATTCAGTATTAAATCGCAGTGGAGGAATAATGGCCTGAATCACATGACTGAAAACAATCTGACCACCTACATTTATGGTTAGCTCCTTGATTTGGTTTAGTTCCACCTGAAAATGTTGTAATTCGTTTAGGTAATCTGTTTAGAGACAAAGGAGAGATGTGGAGTAGAGAAATGGTCATATTCCTCTGCGCTCCTCAACATGTGCAAGATCAACCCAACACACCCTACCCCGAGTTCCCCTCAGGAATAGGCCTGGATGTGAGGGAAGGTTTTGGCAGAATCCCAGCTGGACCATATTGCACCATATTTTATGACCTTTGGTATCATACAGAACTCTCATGAACCTCTCAAATGAAACTTTGCACAACACACAGCAACTCTGAGTTTACTGTACCCATTCCTATGAGGACTGATAGCACCCGTAGCTGTTCCAAAAGGCATGCAGAAAGGCAAAGGTCTAAACTTCCCCTCAACCTGCTCAGCAGCAGAGCTTTCCTTCCCTGCCCTACCATGCAACTGCTCTAGCGTATTGCTCTATCAAATATAATTTTTGTTTTATTGCAGCCCAAAACTGTTAAAACCCACACAAAACTCAAAACCCGACAGAGACCAGCAGTTGATGAAGTATCAGAATCCCAAGTTTCCATTGCTGACAAAACATCTGCAACTTCACTGTATGAAGAGTTTGAAAGCTTGCTCACCATAATATAAATAATTAAATAGCCATAGAAATCACATAAGATATATAACTATTGCTTTACCGCTAAACTATAAACATGAATTTATAGATTCTACAGTCTCTAGACGAAGTTTGTGCAATAACATGATCATTTTCAGCACACACTACATTCTTATAACATCTGTAGCTGTGGGAACTAAGGAATCTATGTGCCACATGGTTACAGTTTCTGACATTTAAATATTGCCTTGATAGAATTTCCAAACAATTATATGAACAGTCAAGATGTGCTTGGGAATATTGAAGGAGGACGGAGGAATACTTTGAAGAGGGAAACAGCTATAAAAGCTATGCAAGTTCATGGCAAGTGCTGGAAAAAGTAATTATCTCAATATCTCAGTTCCAAAGTACCAGAAGTCTTTTTTCAGTGTGAAAGCACATTTAGACACTGTGTAGGTTAAGAAGTAATGCTATTAAATAGCAGAAAAATTAAAACAAAAGCAAGAAAGAAACTTCTCTTGCAGCATTATCCCATGGCACTCTGAATTTACAGTCCTTCACACAGTGTAGCCACGTGAGGCACTTGATGAAGGAGCCACAGCGTAAGCTTAAATCCTATGCAATACTACAGCTTAAAGGCTAACATTTAGCATCTTTTGTTGCTCAAAATTGATCTTGGTGTAGAATACTTTCTATTGAACGAGTGTAATTTTTAGAAAATGATTGTTCCTTTCTGAATCACAGAACACAAAATGATAGGATACATGTCTTTTTGCCTTCCTATACGCTTTGTTCTCCACACCCCTTGCATGGTCTTATTATATAGCTAATCATATGCTAAAACTGCTTTTAATTTAGCCTGTGAAGACAGATTGCTGTATGTCGACCACTGAGTGGGAGCAGGGTTTAGCTTATATTAAAATGATGAAGTGGGCCTACCAGCTGCCCAGGCAGCTTGTCAGTCCCCTCTGGTACTACGAGCAATCAGAGAGTTAAACACATGCATGGCTTTTGTTTTCACAGCCAAGGTAAAAAAACAACAAACAAAACCAAAAAAAACAGGAGGCATCATCTGCAAAACAGCCAGCTGATCACATTCAGTATGACGGCCATTTGGAAAGGATATTAACAAAGCACATAAATGTGTTTACCCGATAACAGGGTTGATCACTGTAAAAGCAACTTAAAATAACAAATAAATGGAGCTGCTTAGTTTTAAAAAGGGGAAAAGTGGGATGGAGGGACAGGAAGAAATGGAGGGGAACAAAAAAAAACAAGACTTCCAAAGCTCACCTGTTAAAAGTTCCTTGTAGATCAGCAGAAGCTAAAGTGCTCCTGACGAGGGCTCGTTTACGTTCCATTCCCCTATCGAGTCCTAATACATCCAGGCTTAGATTATTTATTTTTTAAAAAAATTCTTCCTTCAAAGTCAATTTTGGGTAAATAATTTAAAAGCCTGTGAGCTGGAGGCTGTATGACTCCAGAAAGGCTTGGAAGCCAGGATGGAAAGCCCTTTGGAACTGCCTGTCAGCTTTACACATCACTTTTGAAATTAAGCATGTTAACAAACTATAATTAAAACAGATTATCAGCCACCTGTTCTTATGGCTTTAGCAAGGTGCTTGGCCATGGTGCTAGTTACATCAGAATTGATATCGGAGTTAGCCCACATCCACAGGAAGCTGGGGGATGGAGAGGAAACTCGACTGGCAGCATTCAGAAATGCACAGCCGAGCTGGTCCCACAAAGTACACTGGCACTATGCACACTGTGTACATACTGGGAAGGAAATGCAGCAACAGTGTTTGTTACCTACATACGTGGTATGTCAAACTCAGGTTTACTGCTGAACACCTATATAGAGAAAAAGAACTCCCTAAAGGTATAACAAAACACCTATTTTTGTGGCGTGCCTTATATAGTATTTTGTTACCCCAACTTTGGGGTTATTATGTCTTTACACACATTCTTTTTATGACATGCTAATGCATTTACTAAGAAATATCTTTATAGTATAAGCCCAGATGAAGGTTTGTTCAGAGAGCTCTAGAGCAGGATGGTTTCAGTGACTGACATTTTTGCTGCCTTGACTGACATGGTTTGCTTCAAGTTCCTAAAGCTACTTAAAGAAACTAAACAATATTGCACAAAATGAGGTTTGTCTCTTCATTAAAGTGTTTAGCTTTGAGGTTTGCTGTGGCATTCAGCACATCCCAAACCCAACTGCTTAAGTAGCTTTCTGTGAGAACATGTCTACTGCAATCACTGTATTTCTACCCCTGAGCAATAAAGACACACTAAGAGGGCACAGAAGAAAAGATGAAGAGGTCTTCCCTTGTAAAGATCCCTGAAAAGAACGTTTCTCTGGGTTAGTATCGTGTTGTTGTACACATTTAATTGAATCTACACCTCTAATATCTAAAGCTATAAAAAACATGGTAAAATTAGCAGAAAAGAGACACACAAAACTGACCAAATGAGTAGAAACCGTTAACTGTAGAGAATAAAGAGGCTGTTCTACGCATCCTGTTAACAGATCAATTCCTTCAACTTTGGACAGCAGTTTATTTCTGATGGTATCTTTCCAGTTCTGAACAGTCAGAACAGACTAGCTCACAAACTACTTCATAGAAGAAATATTTTATTGCTATTGTAGCAAGAGTTCCAAAGTTTGCTTTATTTTCAAAAACAAAGGAAGGATAACTGAAAACTGTAAGACAGCAGAATTACTTCAAAAGCCATCAGTTTAAGGATACTAAGATCAGGCACACTTCCTATCGTTTTCCAAGTTCATTGGTTCCCTCCTGAGGGCAAAAGTGAAATCCCTGATGAAGTTAGTGTGAGCTTCCCCATTGAATTTCAATGGCACCAAAACAGCCCCTTATATGTTGCGTTTATCATTCATTAGAACCACAATTAAACAACAGATTTATTTAGAGATGGAGTCAACAAGAGTAATCACAGAACCTGTCAGAAGGAAAATTCATCCTTACACCCAATTCCAAGCACAGCAACAAATTGCATGGACAGACTAGCACAGAGCATCTGTAAATGTACTGGCAAAACCCACCAACCTTGGGATAAACATTCAAGCTGAGTAAATTCAGGCCAATCTATCTTCCAGGTTTATGGAAACTTAAACTTTAAAAGTGTGCATGTGGGTTGGCTGTTTTGTTTTGTCTTTTTTTTTTTCTTTTCATGTTTGATACAGTTTTTCTAGTAACAAAAGCAAGAATACTGTACTTTTCAAACACAAACTCACAGAAGATCTAAATCAGCACTTCTCTAAATTATTTAATTCAATTTCTGATCTGACTTAGACTTTGAATCTGAAGTTTTGAAGGCATTTCGAATACTAACCACAGTTTGGGAATAGGACCAGTTTGACCTTTGTACTCAATGCAATGTAAAATAGATTACAGAAAAGTAATGAATGCAATACTCAGCTTCTGTTCTGTTAAGACCTTCTTGCCATATCTTCTAGAGTTCAGAATCTGTTTCTGTCTTGCTTATTGCTTATCTGTAAACTCCTGAAGCACTCTGTTTTTGAAATTTGAACCAAAAGAAACTGTAACTTCCTACCATGTAGTCTTCCAAAACTCAAAAAGGCTATAAACACCAGGAATTAGAAATTTAAGTCCTCATCTCCATGACAGAGCTCACTCTACAATATTTAAGATCTTTTTAAAAAATACAGAATGAAATCATCATGTCACCATTTGCATGACCTAGGCCATTTAATAGTAGCATATAATAAAAAATAAGCCCAAAGACAGATACTATATTGCTAGATTTTTATATAGCTACCAGTGATAAGCTTTATATTCAGCCTCTGCTTCATCAATGGTAATCATCAAAATTGTTTTAAATTTGTATTGATTACCCTATGAAAGCATATAGGCTTTAACTATCCACAGAAACAGCAAAAGTAAACACTAACAATGTTACCCCTCTTTCTCCTCACCCCCATGATCATGTGCATTTTATTCCTGTCTTTTTTTTAGGGCACCCTTGGAAACTCTGACTGTAGAAACTGATAGGATGGGAATGCTGAACAAAGTACCTCTCAAGCAGTAGAACATATGCTCTGGGGAAACTTTTCCTCCTAGCTAAATAATTCTTAGTAAAAGTCAATAGAAAAACAATATAAATATTTGATAGGAATATAACAAATTGCCTTAATACTGGAAGGGTGAGAGAAAAGAATAAAAAAACTCCAGTGGAACATTTGAACCCATCTGGTAGATAAGTCATGTACAGATATCATCCATCTGGGATTTGAACTTTATACCTGACCCTTGGCTGGACAGCGTTTGTTGCCATAGCTGTTTAATTAGTCGGATCTCCAGCTTGAAGAGGAGGAAACACTTGAAAAATATTTGCCGAAGAACAATATGCCTTAGTTTTGAGATTCTTCCAGTGTCTTCCTTTCATTCAAGAACTAATGTAGTTATATTTATTTGCATGTGGATTGATTATATTAAGCCTTTTGCAGCCTTTGTGAGGAATTTGTGACACAGAGGTTGAAGGGGGGAAAAAAAAAAAAAATCTTCAGCAGCAGTAAATTCCCCAGACACACCACTGATTCATTCAACAAAAGTAATTACTTTAGCAAATGTTTGTGTATTTTAATGCCAAGAAGAGGATTCCAGGTATTTTTAAAGCTGGTTAGAGTTTGTCAGTCTAGCTGATAGCCAGAAACTTCTAGTCAATGTGATGTAACATTGACACACCACTTAATCAGGAAAATAGGATGTTTTTCCAATGAAAAGATTTTATCTTTAACAAATGTTACATTTCATTCTTATTAATGTATTCAGACCTGCCATCATATGGTCCCTAGATTTCCCATGGAGGTATAGGTTTTAAAAGTCCAGAGGGAAATGATAATACCATACACTGATTTGTTGACATATGAGCTCTGAATTACCATTGGAAAAAAATTCCAAGGTCTGCAAAGATAATTTCACAACCCAAAGTGCATCCTAGCCCTGTGCTTAGGAGTTTTAAAAGCTTTTTGAAAGGAAAGTTATGAAGAATGAACGAATAGCACACATTGGGGCCAGATTTTAAAGCAATTTTTTTAAGCATTGTGCAAAGTTCATCTCTCTTTTTAACGAACACTGACTACTTGGACAAAATGTTTCCCTCCCCTCTCAGAAGATTTAGACATAGCGAAATTAATCTTTTGTGCTTTGACAGACGTGAAAAATTAGAGACAGATATGGAAAAGGATAAGACTACCATCACAGGTCCCTTGTTTTCTTACCAGTCTCATCTGTTTTAGACACGCACGGATATGAGTACCCTAAGGACATAGATGTATTTTTTTCTGACTTTGATGAAAAATTAGGTACACAGTTCCTCTTATTAATAGAATCATTAGCCACTGGTACAGAGGAGGCAAAGACCACGTACCTGACCTCACCACTTAGAAAATGAAAGACAGAATAGCCCCAGTGAGTTAACGGTTCTGAGCAGGCACCAATAGATAGCAGGTCATCACCTTGCAGAAAAATGTCTCTTGAAAGGTTAGACTTAAGTGAGGAAAGTGTGTTAGTGCTCTTTTTTCATTCCCTAAAAGTATAAGAAACTCACAAAAGGTTTTCTTCTCCCCTCCTGAACATATTTATTTTCATTTTAGAAAAGTCAGCTTTATGCTACCCCAGAATTACTACTTCAGTAAGTAATTAGGTAGTCCAGGATACCTTCAGGCCCCGAGTTCAGATCATTTACAGTCACCAACAATCAGATGAAAATTTCCATAAAATGAGTTGTATTAAGGCTTCAAGACTTGTCTGTTCTGAGAGCTTAGTCCTCATCTCTAGGGGTTCCTAACATGACTATCTAAACTACTCAATTAATAAAAACCACCAACAAACCAGCAACCTTTCAGTATATTTACAAACACAAACCAAGCATCTTTCCCCTCCTCAAAATTGCTTTACAGTATTGACCACTCATGTAGCTTTCCCTGTGTGCTCAGAGCTTTCCCATGAGGCTCCCAAGTGCCTCAAATATACTGTCTTTTCTTTAAAGTCCGAGGAATGGTCAAATATTGATACAAAACACTACTAAGCCAGTAAGCTTATTTAATGGCTGAATACATACTATGAAATATAGAGTATCAGATACAGAAATAACTTGCACAAGGGGTTTTGTGTGGTTTTTGTTGGGTTTGTTTAAAAAAGCAGCTCTATAGCGACACACCTGCTACTACTGCTGTCTAATGCCTGAGTCATCTCTTAACAGTACTGGGACTTGTATTAATAAGGGATCTGTACATCTTTCAGCAGCTATGATTTTCATTTTGTATATCTTTGCATGAACACCCATCTGCATCTCTGCTTTCAAATGGCATATATGGCACATACACTTTAAGGGAGTCCACTCCCAACTTCTTTAAAAGCTTCATTGTTTCACTGTTCTGGAGGAAATGGCTCTGACAGTGTGGTTATGCTTTTGTTTGCTGAACATTTCCTCCAGAAGGGACAATGGCATAGGAAGCCCCAATCATACTAATCCATTAGCCCTGACCTGTTTTTTTGGCAGCCTATTTTTACTGTGGATTCTTTTCCTTATCTATCACCACGTAGCATAACGGATTGTTATACCAACAAAACCAACATCTCAGGACAATCGGATGGGAGGAAACAGGCTAGCACATCATAGGCACAAAAAGTATTTATGAACTATCATTTACACCCCTTTCAGCATAATTTCTCATTCTCCACCCCATTCTTACTCCAAGAAACACCAAGGCTACGCCTGCCTCTGCAAGACAGGCATTAAGTGGAATAGTCTCCCGAGGCGTGGGTAGGAGCCACTGTGCAAGACTTAATAATCTGAGGAACAACTCTGCTCAGGTACTTAGAATATGCAGGTGGAATAACCAGTAAAATGCAGTGGTTTCAGAGCCTGAAAGAGGATAAACATCTTGGGAAAGTTTTTCAAGAGGTTGCCTTTAAGGTTCAGTTTCTTTTCCATGTGTTTGTTTTTAAAGAATTAACACTGGCCATTTGGAAAGAATTCAAGTATTTATCTCTATCTCACTGGCCCCTTTCCTCCACAAGTGTTTGTTACATTAACTTGAAAATACACAGACAGTGAAATTCTACCATCAGGTCTTTGTATACATGTCCAGAAAAATCACACAGCTGAGCACACTGCAGGACAGAAGTCTTGAGTCTTGCTATTTGTGGAAAAGTGCTTAAATTCAGAGCTGTGTGCCTATAGCAGTTCAGACTAAGATCACCTAAACAGTCAGATTAGAAAGTATGCTTTTTATAATGCCTGGTTTTCACTTATTTTGAAATATCAAAAGATAATTTCAGACAGATAATAAGTTATTGAAGAGATGAATCTGCCCCTGTTTCATTGATCTGGTGGAATAGTTCATTCTCTGTGATTTAAACATGAAAGGGAATTAGGCCATACAAACATCTGCTGACACAAATACATCTACCTATGCAAAATTCATACTTAGCAGTACACAGGCCTGCATTTTGTGGACATCCAACAATTCTAAGTTGCAGCTGAGCTTTAAATCTAAGCTGAATGCTAAAGATTAAAAATATACAATTTAACAAATGGTAACTGCTAATTTGGTTCTCAAACTTCTGTTAAATCAGCTTCCATTTCCTTAGGAACATAATAAAAACCACAATAACAGCATTGAAGCTGTTTTTATGGCTTTTATAAAAGCTTTTACAATGCATTTTTATAACTATCTGCCAATAATAGCTATTACTTCTATCCACTTCTTCCAAAGGCAAGCAAGACTCGCTCTTAGATAAGAGGATCCAAGGCAAGAGTACAAACGTGCCTTTTATCTTCCAGGAGGCATCAGAAGCTTAGCATCTCGTTCCCACAACTTTCTCTGAAGTTGCTCAGATCTACCCAGATCTACCCAGAGGTGCAGCAGCCAGGGGCTGGGGTGCCCTGCCCGGCAGCAAAGCCCTTCTCGCTGAGGAAGGGCTGCCCGCAGGCACACGCTTCCCCCGGCCAGAGGCTGAGTGGGGCGACAGAGCCAAAGAGTCATTTAAAAGTCAGAGGTGGAACAAACGTTCAGAAAACTCGAGTCAAAGAGATCCTCTTCCAAGGCTTGTAGGCAACGAATGAGACTGCAACCGCGCTGTCCTTTTACTACAAAAATGTGTTATCCATAAGACTCATATTCTGAAGGCTCCCAAGCAACAGAAAGGTCATACTTCCCTTTGCACCAGCCTGCACTGGCTTTGTATTCTGCCTTTTTGACAGCGCTATCACAACCTGCCCAGGTATTTGGAAATAGCTCTTGCTTTAACATAAAAAAGCATACAGGCTGCAGGTGAAATAGTATTATCAGATCTCTGCCAAAGGTCATAGCCAAACGCTTCTTGTCATGGAAGTGGCAGCGCACACAGCTAACGTTAACTGCATAACGGAGCACAAACAGTGGCACAGTTTCTCAAACAACTGAGTTGTCATATTAGCTTTACTTTATGTGTAACATTCAGCCAACTGGCAGACAATGCAGAACGAATATCACAGGTACTACACTGGCACAGTAGCTCATCCTACCTTAATTCAGCAGCATTAAGTGTTCAGATGCTTTTATCAAGGATCTCCTCTGGAAGATCACATTTCTTGATACCTGAATAATGCGAAGTTATACTCAGGAAAGCAAGTGGTGACAGAACTGTGGCTGTGAACACAACCTAGTCCTCAACATGATGTGGCAAACAATTGCGTTCAAGACTTTCATATTAGAAAAACAATTTAAGTGAAAATAAATAACTTTCAGGAGAGCTGAACCAGGCTGCTTCGTGTCAGGGTGGCAGTTCCCCCTGTGTAATTTACAGTCATGGTGTTGCTCCCTGTACAAAACAGGCCCCATTAGACCATGAAAGTGGCCCCCTGATGATATGAAAGAATACTATTCATTACTCTGATATCACAAACTAATGAGAATTCATTAAATGCAAAATGCCAAGCATGTTGCTGAGACTTTTCCAGAAGATCATCGCAGGTGCGACTAACTCAAGAGCATATTTAATTTTTAATTGATCAGTTTGTAGCATGCAGGTTTACACCTCAGTACGCTCAGCATGGAAACACTCCACGAGTGTAGCAGGTCAAGCAATCATGCCTTACCTACCTCAGGTTTTGCTTAAGTTTCATTAATTGGTCAGAGGGTCTGAAGTAAATATGTACGTGATGAGCTTTGCTTTTTTATTTATTTATTTGCCTGCTACTGCAGTTGCCATGAGTCCCTAAACTCTCCTAATTAAGCAGTTCTGCCATCCCCCCCACTGGTGGTGAGTACAGGAAAAACCTCAACAATTTACTAACTCTTCAAATGCTTCAGTCACTTGATATCTGACAGGCAGTTAATTATATGAATGAATTTATTGTCTCCTGCTAAAAGACGACTGAATGCAGGACACTGCTTACTGCATAAATTCGTGCTGGTTTTATGATTATTGTCAAAGAAAATGATTAATGGGCAGATATTGCATGGAGAACAGCAAAAACATATCGAGAATTAGAAATTACACTTGTATAGCAAAATGAATTCCTATTAGAAAAGGAATAAAACCTTTACCAGGCATTTAAGCAGAGGTCTTATTCATTAAAATCATTCACATACCATGCTTTTCATACTATGACCAATTCACAGTATCCACTGATGTTAATCACATGATTCATAAGCATTAAATTGATCAGTACTCACCAATTACTAAAATGTCATCTGACTCCTTCTGGAAAATGCATGATCCTGTTAAAACCAGATAAGCTCAGAGCTTCCTTTTCTCTTTACGTAATTTGCTTTAGAGTCCACTAGAAGGTAACTCTGTTCAAACTGAGGAGCAGCAAACAGTTCCATATAATTTGTTTCTTGTCTATATGTTCAGAGCAGAAAAATACAGGCTGAAAGGCTGCCTCAGGAGTTCTTAAAATATAAAAAAATGCAAATCATTGAATAATCTAAGAGCAACAACAAAAGCGGTATCCTTTCAAAACAAATCCTAAATGCCAATTTCTAGGTAGGTTGAGAAGACATCAAGCAATAGGACCAGCAGTGGAAGTAAGTACAACCCTTGAACAGTAGCTCTGGTCTACACGTTGCCACATACATTTTTACCATATGCATCACCTACAGCAAGCATTAAAATACAAAAAGCTACCTTAAATATAACTGGACTCCTCCATCACTAGACAAATAATTTTACCAGCTCAGTAACCTACGGTTCTGCATCAACAAGCTCTTTTGAAAGGTCTGTGTAAATAAATAATAAAACAGTCTGTTAACTTCTCTAGACTGCCTTGGATTAGGTTTCTGACTTCTAGGGTTTCAATGCATATCATTATGCCCTGCGTCAGGAAAGGAGAGAACTTCAGCGTAGTTTAAACCCAGGGCTGCTCTTGGCCCAAACTAAAGGTTTGAGCTAAACACTGATGCAACTATTTTAATGCAAAGACATGAAAACTCAGAAGAGGGGTAGAAGTTGATTCCATTTTTATCTCATTATCTAACCTGGCTTCAAGTCCTTTTATACTGGAACAGCTCAGTAGACTCAGCCTTAAAATAAAAGAACAGAACTTTTGCAATACAACTGATGTGGGCATTGACTAAAACCAGCCTTCATATCTCACACTGGTGCATCATTTCCGTATTTTGCAATTATCTGACCCTTAAAGAACACACAGTCTTTAAGTTCATAAGGCACCTTGACTTTTTGTACAGGAAAACACACAAACAAGCAGCACTGCTGCTGGACTGACAGTTTCTGTATACTTTCAAGGCAGCTGACCCTCACCTGTGAGTTTTCTATGTGAAGAAAGGCTTAATTATGTGCAAATACTGCAACTTCTGTGGTACTTTTTACACTAAAACTCAAGCAAGGATTAAACTGAATCACTACTGTCTCTAACAGCCCTTGCCTATACATTTTTAGCTTTTAGCAATAATACAGCAAGCGGTGCACAAAGACAAAAAGAGCATAGTACAAGACAAAAAGGGCACATGAAAATATTAACTAGGAGCATTTTAATGAGTGCTCACAGCAAAAAAAAAAGAAAAAAAGGCAAAAGGAGCTGATGAGGTTCTGGTCCTCTGCTCTAACAGATCTGTAACCCGTAACCTGTTTAAGCTCGCTGTGTCCTTCCTGAATTTAAATCACAAACCACTAATTTACATGAATAATCAGACTGGAATAATCCAGCCGTGTAAACACAGATATGCCCTAGTTGAACAGAAGCAACATTTAAAGACAGTTAAAAAAACGTCAGTGCAAAACAAAATCAAAGCAACGTGTAAATCACCCCTTGAACAAGTCTGCTTTAGGTAGAGCAACTGAGCTCAGAGGAATTAATGCCATCAGGATTTCTTCTCTAGATTCCTATGCGTAGACCAGACAATAGAAGAAACATGGTACACTTTACCCAAGCAATGTATTTTAGTATGCAAAATGCACAGGACACATTCACACACTCCTAACACAGAATTCTAAAGATACCAACTTCATCCTAACCTCACAATGATTTGTTATACTGGCATCAAGAGCTTATTAAAAATTCATTAAGTGCTGTGTGGCTATTGGCACCGTCACGCTGAAGAGCTCTTTTAACCCAAAGGAAGGTTTGCACTAGAATAATTACAGTTGTACTATATTAAAATACAAGACTAATGGCTATAGAAAGCCATACTCTATATGAAGATTAAAGCATCCAGACTACTAATGATGACTTGCATTCAGTTTTGTCTTGTAGCTTCTCAAGTGCAGCATTTTGCAGATGACAAAGAAACCCACACATAAACTGAATACAAAAATAAACACATTCTGGAGATACAGGAGTCACCATGGAAGATTTTTAATTATTTTTAAATCTTAGAAGCGAATTTTTAGTAATTCTTGTTATTGTTTAAGCCGTAAATAGCTATAGGAAAATCACTTTATTAACATCTGATCTTAAGGAAAGGTGCCAACTCTATTGCTCACTACTGTAACAATACAGAATATATATTCTCCTTTTCTGAGATAAGTTTCATAAACATTAACCCTGTAGATGTCAGGAGGAATATCTGAGGTGGGTATTCTAATTTCCATTTCAGATGAAAACTGAAATGCATAAATTAAATATCTGTTTATATACCCCATTATCATTGGTTACATGTGATAGTTAAATAGCCATAAGAAGAAAACGCTGCTGATGCTTGCTGATGAACAACAGAGCAAACTATCTCTAGCCTTGGCTCTTAGTCCTGTCCCTTCAGCCCATACTATCTCCCATAAGGTAAAGTCACACTTCAGCTGGGTGAGCACTGTGTCCCCCTGCTCTCCCATCATTATACTCACTTGCCCTATGCGAACACAAGCTTTTTTTTGTGGGGCCACGTGGTGAACTCTACCACTGCAACCACCTGGATGGAAACCCACCTTGTTTTCTCCCACTGACTATCCCATACTGGCGCTGTGCATGGACAGGCTGGAAACAGGAGCTGCAATAATGTCTGGGGCAATACCATCACTGAACATGAACTGTGGACTAACACATTCATTGTGTTATTCCTTTACATTAACTCCTGTTCAATGCATTATTATTTAAAGTAGTTTGAGCTTTCATGATGCAATGTGGATGCTCAGAACATTTATGAATAACCCTCTACACAAGTTACACCAAACTGCCTTTACATACTCCAAACTTCCATGACCGCCCCTCCCTTACACAGCTATAGTAGCTCGTGCTGCCCAAAATGCAATTAAAGCCCAACTAAGACTCTTTCACTTGTCCAAGTGTTATTTTTACTTGATGAAAACACAGCACTGTTCTGTCAGTCTTCAGAAAAAAAACCCAAAGCAGACAACTAAAAATAAAGTGTGACTAAACCAAGATGGAAAATGTTTGTAGCAGAAGGAAAATAAGTGAAGAAACTCCATGACAACTCATACTGAGGACTAATTCTTACTTTTTTCCAGATGTGTAGAGACTAAGAACTAACTATTGACTGTTTTCCTCCATTACTTGCAAATGGAACTTTAAGATGCAAGCCGAAAACTATGCGTTACATTACTATAAACCCTTTAATTTATTCTCTGTGGGCTGTGGATCTGCTGATTCAGATGGCTGCAGTCTGCTCCTCTAACCACTAACTCCATCCTTACAGACTGGCTGGCATGTAGCACATTACCAAAGGAACAAGTAATTCTGCATGCAGCTATCTGCTCCCCATCTTTATATAACATGTGTTCCTCTCTTTTAATACTGACATGACCCTATAAATACAATGGCTAATCTGAATGTGTTGACAAACAATTTCCTAATTATGTATTTGCCTATCCCCCACCTATGGTGAGTTACTAAAATGTAACTTTAACGGAAGTAAATGATTACTGATGCTTTAACCCCAGTTCAGCTTTCATGCTTTGCCACCCCTCTGATTTTGGGAGAGTTTTCCACCTGCAAATATCATCACAAGTGGAGATTCACCAGCAGAGGAAAGCACTGCTATTTAGTGCAATATTCCCTCGCAGTGAACTTCAGAGAGGTGGGAAGGGCACGGTTTGCCCTCCACACGCATACTGGGACAGCAATGGGGTCAGTGTGAAGGGCAAGTGACTGAAGCGGAGGCTGCTGTGACAGCACAGCCAGCGACACTGCTCTGCCCCTCACTCAGGAATAGTGCCGGTGACAAACACCATTATTCCCCTTTTCAGAAATAGCAGAGACAACTTGCAGTGCTCTGGGCAGGAATACTTAACACCTCTTGTGCAGGTAGTGACTGCTGTTGCCAAGGAGAGTCAAAAATACTGCGGCATGGCATGAGTCACTGCTGGCCCTGGGGGAGATTGGCCTGGCCAAGGGAAGAGGATAATGATCCTGGATCCCACAAGGTGGAAATGCAGTGCTAATCCGAGAGGAATGACAACTCTCCCCCTGGATACCTGGGAACACCAGCTCCAGGTGGGCACCATCCTGGGGCTTGGGGATCACCCCACTGCTTGTTCTATGTTTTGGGGGTGTAGCCAGACCCTGCCTCTCCGAGCGCTCCTCAGGAGATAACCTGGTAATATCGTAGGCTTCACACAGGCTCAGAGAACTGAGCTCTCTGAAAGGACAGAAGTTTCACATTAAGTGCCACAGGCTCAGCTTTGGTACATTAGTGAAGAAATCCCTTCACCTTTATAATTTTTGCAATTCTGCTCTAGGAGTAGGCCAGCATCCCACAGAAGAAAAAAAAGACATAATTTAGACAGCGCAGTATATTTCCACATGCACTGGTTTTGGCTGGGATAGAGTTAATTTTCTTCCTAGTAGCTGGTATGGGGCAATGTTTTGGATTTGTGCTGAAAACAGTGTTGGTAACACAGGGATGTTTTAGTTACTGCTGAGCAGTGCTCACACAGGGCCAAGGCCTTTTCTGCTCCTCACCCCACCAGCGAGCAGGCTGGGGGTGCACAAGGGGCTGGGAGGGGACACAGCCGGGACAGCTGACCCCAACTGACCCAAGGGATATCCCATCCCATATGGCGTCATGCTCAGCATATACAGCTGGGGGAAGAAGGAGGAAGGGGGGGACATCTGGAGTGATGGTGTTTTTCTTCCCAAGTAACTGTTATATGTGATGGAGCCCTGCTTTCCTGGAGATGGCTGAGCACCCACCTGCCAATGGGAAGTGGGGAATGAACTCCTTATTTTGCTTTGCTTACCTGTGTGGCTTTTGCTTTATCTATTAAACTGTCTTTATGTCAACCCACAATTTTTCTCACTTTTACTCTTTCGACTCTCTCCCCCATCCCGATGCAGGGGGAGCGTGCAAGCAGCTGGGTGGAGCTTTGTTGCCAGTCAGGGTTAAACTACGACACGGTCCTGCTCTCTCCTAAGCTTATTCCAACATTACCTAAAGCTCCCCATGCAAAAAGTAAACCACTGCATTTTCGTCTAGTGCTACACATGTATTTCACCTTGCTAACAGGCATGACCCTATGATTTTAAGGTCTAGTCATGTAAACTTAAACACATACACATGGAGGTAGAGGATCTCTCCGCCCCCAAACCATACAGTCTAATTAAAACAGACAACAAAGACTCAGTCAAATTTTTTTTTAAAGCTGCTGGAGTCCAATGGAAACAAGACCAACCCTAAAACCCAGTTAATAATAATTTTCCCTTTGGAGTGGGACTGTTTTCTCAGGGAGGCATAAAACCCCTCATTCAGGCCTCGCGCATACGTAAGGAGCTGCTGTACAACCGGCCCAGTGTAGTCACTGCAATGCACTGCTGTTCGGTGCCGCGGCACCAGGGGCCTCTGGAAATGCTTTTACCAGGGCAGCTTACACGCAGAGGGAAAAAAACAAACTCACTCTACTGGTATAAACCACGCTGAGGCTGACTGAAATCTCCAGCAGGGGCTGCAAGGGGCTGCACAGTTTTCTAGAAATGGGAGGAGTCAGAGAGGGAGAAAGACTGGCATAGCCTCATATTTGATGGATAAAAACATGAACCAGAATGGTTACTGAAGCCTTCCAAAGTGAAGGGAGTTTCAGGATTTCTGAAGGATATCAGGAAAGGCAAATTAAGGTGGTAGAGATCTTTTTCCACAAAGAAAAAAATTTTTTTTTCTGCTCTCAAGCTCATTGGTGTCGCAACCAAAGAAAATAAGATCTGTTAAAACAGCCGAACACATTAATTGAAAATACTTATAGTGCTGTAACAAAGAGGAATGTTACTGCGCATTACGCTAGCTGGGGGAGCCAGCAAGCTGCTCTATAAATAAGCCCTGCTGTAAGCAATTAAGCTAATATTCAACCTACATATTCTGAACAGTAATAAGGTCACTGATAAAAGAAAGAAAGGGCCGTTTACAGGTGAGCACAATTTGCAGGTTAAACTTCAGAAAAATAGCCACACCCAAGTGCTCCAAGGAACCTCTGAAGCTTAGCCTTAGTAGGAACATACACCTTTATAACTTGGGAGTTTTGCACAGGACTTTTCTCAGACATTTCCAGCAGTACTGAGGTCAGGATGAACGTCTGTGTTGTAAAGACTGTTTCTCTGGATTTAAGCACTGATCCGGTTCGTTTCAGGCTTCCCCTCTGCTTGTGGTTCTAAACCCAGATCATAAGTAAAACAATTTTTATCCTAATCGAATCCTCTCTCAGGGATTACTTCCAGTTTCTATTATATTGACTCACTGTCTGCTGGGAACTAAGAGACTTTTTAGCTTTATTTTGGTATCCTGGTGATAAAAAGCTCTCCACAGTCTCATTCTGGTTGTAATGAAAGTTCATGCAGGAATTCAGGCTCTCTAAACTATTTCCTCAGCACATAATAATTATGCAGTGTGAAATCCAGTAATTACTTAGATTATGTGATTTCTCAAGGGAAACTTGCATGACAAAACATACCATTCAAATCATATAACCGTGTAACATGAAGAAGCTATAGCGTGAAAATGGCTAGCTTTTTTAAATATGTAAGATTGCTGTGAGAACGCACAATCACCGAGAGTCTCGCTTAATAGCTCCATTCCTGGAATAAACTCTACCGGAATCCACAGCAACTGCTCTTGGCAGGGAGCACACAGCATGTCAAACACGAACCACTCAAAGAATGTGCCCAGCGATGCACAGCAGCCACAGCCTGTCATCTTATTTAAGTGGACTGTGTTTTCACGTAACACACAGGTAAGATTGTAGTGCCACACTAGCTTCGAGACATTTGGAACTTCAGGGCTTTATTCTGCCATAAAAACCACCTTCTTTTCTCCCCCCTTTCCCTTTGTCTGAAGCAAATGATGCTTGTGGTATGCTAAGAACACACGCTGTATCTTTCAATTTGGGAGACATAATAAATAGGAGATTAGGATAGGCATGTATTCATGAAAATAAGGTTTCTTTCATATTCCATCTTTTGCCTGCTTGTAAATGAAACAGAGATATTTCCAAGACTCTGAAATCATGAAAATTCCATTTTCCTTGAAGATTTTTTGCAACAACCCCGTATTTTTCTTTTCATGGCTTTAGTATAAGGACACATAAGAATCTAGCCTAATAATCATCTCAGACTACTTAGTGTTAACTACGCAGGGTGAAAGAATAAAAGTACTAGGACAGACAATCTTTAACACATGCAGTTTTCAGACTTACCACAAAATAAAGTTTTATATATTCTTACCGTACCTGATTGTCCTGACAGAAATGCAGTATTTCCACATCAGATTCCACATTGCACTGCCATCTCCCTTCATGACCTTCTCTGAAGTGTTTGCAAAGTGAAAAAGATTCCAAGTAACTCAAGGAACAAGTAAGTTTAGCAGCACACGACAAAGTTAGTCCAAGGTTCATGCAGCAGCCAAGCACTGATTCACGATTTCCAAGTGATTCCTCCGACCTCCACTCAGATGAACTCAGAGAGAAGCCAGCTTTCTCATCTGAAGTCTCGGGTTACTTCTTTCTTCATGATTTACAAGACTCGTTGTTTACATTATTTGCAAGCCAGAAGAGAGTATTAGAGGCTGTTCAGAAAGCTACATATAATATTGCTCCAAGCTGTCAAGTAAGAAAAACCTACCTATGCAGCACCTGCAGAAAGTTATTCTAATTTATTTCACTTCAGAAAAAACAGTCCAGTAACACTACCCTAGAAAATCACTTACGAGCACTGCAAATGCTTACCAAATACACACTAAATCAAGTGGTTTAGGCTGAATAAACTCTCAACTGTTTGCAAAATTTCTTGTGTACTGTAATAAACTTTTTAGTGCCAAAAGAAGTAATGAGTCATTTTCCAAAGCCGTATTTGAACACATACGAAGTTCCTTCAATAGTGAATATCAGCATGACACTTAGGCTATAAATTACATCAAAAGTAAAATGGCAAGATCTGATAAAAAAAACACACACACACAAACCCAAACCAAACCCCAACTTATTCATTGCGATATGTGGAATTCTCTTACTGTGCTGAATAAGTTTAAACACACAGCATTTATTGCCAAAAGTTTGAATTGAATTTAAGTCTCAACACACACTCACATGGAATCAAGCTTAGAGAAAAGTAGTATTGTTGTAATTATTGTTAATCTTTTTAACTGAAGGAGAAGCCCTTTTAAATTCTACCCTGGTTTCTCCAAGACCACCCTGAAAGTTAGTGTTGTTGCTATGACAGACTAAAACTTCCTAAGCCTTCGCTCAGCCCCACTAGACCACACTCTCTTCTCTACAAAGAGGTCAACAGCACGATTATCAGAGGCTCTTCTGGATCAAAGACATTAGATACATGTTTATATTATAAAACCTAATTAAGCAAGAAACTAAGTTCATGCTACTTCTTCATAGAACAGTACACTTTTATGATTAAACATCTGTTTTCTGTTGCACAACTCCATTTAGTATAAGACCATTTTATCTAGGATCTTGTTACCGTTACTACTATTCTGAAATATACTCTGTTTGGGGGGTTTTCTGACAACTGTTCCTGGAGCAAGCTATTGATGGCTCAAAAAAAAAAGTCAGAACAAGTTCCACAGCATATTGTACATTTTAAATCAGTAGGCTTAATGAAGAAAAATTACATTAGAAAACTTATACATCTGTTCTTAACATAATAATTGAAATACATTTCAATGATTGAAAAAGCTACGTAAGTTCAAGCAGACCAGCAGAACCCTGTCCATTACCATAACTTGTAAATTTGAGAGATGAAGTGCCTACAAGATAGATTTTCTGATTTTTGTATGGTGTACACTTGAAATATTTCATTCAGCATAAGTAAGCCCATTATATGTAGAGTGTAAAACTAGTAGTTTATTTTTTGTGTAGTATAAAGGTACCAAACAGCATGCTCAGTTGTGTCAACTACATCTCTTTGAGCTTATATTTGAGGCTTTGGTGTAATTGATGTATTTTGATGATACGTTCCTTGATTCATCCTCAGTTGCAATATTTTGATATTACCAGCATCTTCAGGCATAGTATTTTCACCTGTCTCTAAAGATAAAGGTGGATGAGATTTACAAGAGAACAGCATTTTAACCACCTTCTTCACCCATGTTTCTAAAATTTGTGCACAACCAGTGACCAAATGGATTAAAATAACATGTGACAGCATCAGAGGACAGAAGTGAGATGCTGTGGGGTGGTTTGTGCAGGGGCTTTTATTTTACTTTGTTTTTTTAAATCATTGCTGCAGCATTTCCCATGGAAAGGAGACTATTTATGAAATAGTGTAGAGAGTATTTCAGCTCCTGTCCTGATGAGCTGAGTTTGTCCACTAATTCCCAAAGAGACCTGGACAAATCAAGGTAGCCCTCCACTAAGGAAGCATTAATTCTGCAGGGAATGGCAGGCCCAAATTTGGAATATAGAACTGACAGACAACCTGAAAAGACAAAATAATATACATCCAGAAAATGCTGAATACTATGCAAATTACATAATAGTTAATACGACTAGTATTTCAGTTCTATGATTAAATCTCGGATGTAAATAAATGCTATTTATTCTGGTGTAAATATGAAGAACAGATTGCTGTGAAATGCTCCTTGAAATGATATTTAAGAGGCATGCTTAAAGCTAACAGCATCCTGTAAAGCTTCAGGAGGCCAGGGAGAACAATGCTAGATTTGACCAAGCGCGGGTGCTAATAGCATCAGCTAATAGCTGATGATTTCTGTACATACACAGATGTGAAGAACCGGTGATTAATCAAAACCTATGGCTAATTCTGTCTCTCACGATGGGCTGCCTCTTCTAAAAACTGCTCCTTCATAATATGATTACCAAGGAGGTAACAGAACGGATATCAAAGAGGAAACTGACTGATAACTATTTCTTACTATTAATAAAAACCTTATTCAGGAATAGAGGAACTTTTCCAGCAGCAATAGGACAGTAAGTCCCTTTTGTCTTAGCTGTTTACTTTCTTCTCCTTTGTTCACAGTGACATTACTATGCCTGAAACAAGGCACAGATTAGCATATCAAATGATTTCACTTTTTTGAAGCCTTGTTTGCTTTCACTGTATGACAAGTCAAGATGAGCCCCAGCACTGCAGGGGCCTTTTGGCATCATGTCTGTCTTTGACATGGATTTTCCATTTTGTACATCAATCATAATCTATTGTAATGATTCCAGTGACAATCTTCTCCCACACTCACACGTTTGGCCAAGAAATCCCAGCCAACACAGAGACCGTGGGTTGGTAACAAGGGCTGTTTGGAGACAGTTGCTGCCTGGCTGGTTTATTATTCCTCTTTGGGTGTGGCAATGAAAACTTCAGTTATCTCTTCCCCTTGAAATAAAACAACAGATTCCATTCACAGCACATCACTGCATCCACCCAGCCACACTGTGTATGGGACCACGCTCTGTGTGAGGCAGAACTCCCCAAACAGATATACTTAGTTTGCTGATCTTTTTCTTCTCACATTACATTCCCTGAAAATCTTTATGAGATATGCCCTGCCTGCAAACATCTACAGCACAACTCTCATTCTCAGTAGCCATATCAGCATTGCTGTGTCTGGACCCACAACAGTGTCCTGCTAATGGTTCACATACAAGCTGTCTTCATCCTGCCAACTTCCAGCAGGAAGGTTCAAGGAGAAGTTCTGCCCTCTTTCAAAATTTCTTCCTACTTCAGTACACTGGCTTTTCCAACCCAGCATCATTACGTCTCCCTAGGACACTGAGTAACTGTTTTACTTTTGGTGGATGTATTAACACGCACAATCATGAAGTGCTGCCCCCTGCATCAGAACGTCACATTGTTCTTAGGTTTTCCCCCATTTTACTTCCACATTTTTACACTGAGTGGACAGACCAGGTCTCTTGGAGCTGCATTTTGCATCATTTCTAGGAAGAAATCTTTAATTCAAACAGCCGCAATCACCAATACAAAGATGATGCTGTGATACTGTCACTCTCAATTGGCTTATGAAAACTGAGCAAGTAGTTGAGGCAACTGAAGATGCATCCGTTCTGAGCTATCCCTGCCTCGCCAAGGGGTTATCGCTGCCTATTGCAAAGTCACCATAAAGGACTGGCTGCTGCTCAGCTGCTCCAGATCTGCAGGCTGGAGCACTGGTTGGAACTGCTGATGCAGGTGAGTTTGCACCAAGACGACCTGGGACACACATTTTTTTCATTTTGCTGGCTGTACACAGATACGGTGAGCTGTTACAGGGGAGTCAAAAACAACAGGAAGAATCAACATCTTAAAAACACTGGAACAAAATTCACCAGCAGTTCTTTGTCAGAGCCCTCAACTTGGCCACATACCACACATTTTAGTAACAATGATAGGATTCTTCCAGTGTTTTTGATTGCTAAGAGAACCCAGAGCAACTAGCCCACTATGTGATGGAGAGTACTTAAGGATTCTTAAAAAAAATAAATAAATTGGGGGGGAGGTAGGGAGGTAATGGATAGAAAATAACTGGAGGATTTTAATCTGTTTTCTATATTTCACACAGGAAACAAAGCTGCTGCAGGCAAATATATTACAGGGGACATAAATCATTCTAAGTATTTAAAAACGCTAGAGCTAAGATTGCTTTACAAGTTGTAGGTGGCACATTACATTTAAATTATATTAATAGAAAGGCAATGCTTAATTTGGAGTCTCACATTCTATTATTCTCCCCTCTCCTGAGATTCATTCATATTTTGCATAAAAGCCTGCACGATAAGCAGAGCGCTCTGCTGGTAGAGCCAGGGACAGGAGCTGAGTGTGTCAAGGCCCTGTCACGGAAGTTACTATGAAGTGGCTCAGGGAAACTGAGCACCCAGGACACCTTATCTGATATGCTGTTTGATAGTCATGTGCTCCGGATGCATGCATCACTTTACACATGACATGTTTGCAGCTAAGATAATCTTACTACTTCAACTGTGCATAGGCTCATCCTAAATTAGGTTAGTATAACATTCCTGTGAAGAGGGAAATGAGTATACTGCAGCCTTCAAGAGTGACGGTGGCAATTTGCTTATTTTCCTTAAGTTCCTACCAGGACAAAATGATCATGAAATAGAATCTAACAGAATTTCTATTATTACGTCATTTTGACAAAAGAAATGTGTGAGTGTGAGAGCTAACATGTTTTTGGTTGTCAGGACAATTCCAGACCTATTTTTAACTTAGGTAGCATTCCCTTTATACAATGGCTATTACCAATTAAGGATTGAAAGGAGTCTTACGAGTAGATGAGTTTTAAATTCGTAGATTGAAAAGAATTCTGGCTTTTCAGACAATTTAGGCTATCTTTAAACCTTCAACTTGTAACAAGTCAACATTTTTAGTAGATAGGAGAATGGGTTTAAATAAAATATTTTCACAGCATATTTTTTCCTTACCCTTCACTATATTTTCTTCCCTTCCCCTTTAAAATTCCTTTTCTGATTTTTCAGAAACACTCCTAAGAGTATGCAAAACACAGCGTTTCCTGGGAGTTTACAGCAGTGACATCCGCATACCAGTCCTTCTGCAGAACAAAGTCAGCATGACTTTGGCATTTTGCTAAAGGACATCCCCTCTTCTCATCCCCAACAAGCTGGCAAGTTTGTGTTGCTTCGAAGAGGCCCCTCCAGCACCCTTCCAGCTGCAGCTTCTGACAGACTCCTCGTATGTCTCCAGGCCTCCACCGTGCTCCCAGACTCCCTTTCCTGTGACTTCATCTTGGAAGACTATCAAAGGAAACTCAGACAGCTTCCAATCCCCCTCTGTGGGGCACAGAGCCAAACGCACAATTAAAATGTGACGGCTCTAGGGTCTGCCCATCAGTTGCATCTAAATACAGTAAAGACCAGATACGAAAAGAAAAGCCTGGCAAACAACGTGCTCTCTAGGGGCACAGCTAAAGGGCAGGCATCACCAGCTACGTGTCTGAGAGAGCCCTGGCACAGATATCACAGTTCTTTAAAACCCCAACATGAATCTTTGAAGCTCTGTTTGTGGAAGGTTAAAATCTGTACGAGTGTGAAGAAGGGAGAACCTGAAGACTCGCAAATGGTTCCTGGGTGAGAGAGAAGGAGGTGAAGAAAAGGAAGGTTTCAGAAAGGCTAGAGATTGACTTACTGAAAACTGCAGAGAGGCAGAAAAAAAGTAAGGCGTATACACAAAGAACTGTCTCCAGTCTGAAAGCCAGTTTATCAGTTACAGCAGTGGTAAGGGGAGCGAGATCACACAGCCCTACATATTTGTGCAGGATTTTTGCTCAACAATGCCTAAGTCCCACAGAACAACTCAGTGAAATCAGGGACGGAAAGTTAAGGGGTCCTGTAAGATATATGTCCACCAGGTAGGAAGGGAGAGCAGCCCGGAAAGTTAAGATGAACCAGAAGTATGAATTTAAGGCACATGAACAGTGCATTTTGAACACTCGCGGGAAGACTCTCTTAGATACAAAGTAGCAATAATTACATTACGATGAAGGCTTCGATCGGATTAACAGGTATTTTAGGTATTTTAAATTTCTCAGCTTGAAATCACTTTACTTCCCTGAGTGTAGACAAGACCTCTGATTATTTCTAAGGCATTTTGCTATTTCGTATATTTATTTGAGGGTTTCCTTTTAATCATTTTTATGCTGAATGTGGGAATACTGCAATCTGCACTATTTGCAGGCTGTACTTCAAGAGGATGGTGGATTTTGGGGGATGAGGAGGAGAGAATTTTACGCTCTCAGCTGCTCTGCAACTGCATAAATGTTGCCAACATGAACCTCTGGAGAGAGAGCTGTACTATAGGCATATGACTCAGCCCTGCTCTGGATGAAGTCACTGTCAAGTGAAAGCAAACTATTTGTTTCTAACAACATATATGGTGAACTCTAAACGCAAGTTCAAGACAAAGCTTCAGTAATTTTTCCCACCCACTTTGCTATTGTTTTGTTCAAGATATTGCAAAGGAGCTCATAATTTAAATGGCAGCAAGAAGAAAAGCAAATCAACTGACATCACTGTCTATAAAGTGTGCAAAAGACATTCCCTGCTCTCATGAACTAGAACCTAAGCATTTTTTCCCCCTGATCACTGTTACTGAGATTTGTAACTAGTGTACAGCTATTGTTTTCAGGAATACAAGATTATAGCATTGTATGTAACACACTACCTATAACTTTTTTTCCTTTATTAAACCTGTTTTTAAATAATGAATTTAACAGTAGCATTCCCTTTAACTACGTAGTAACACATGACCACTGAGTTCTTCGCACCTTTTTTTATGCTGCATTTTACTTAAAGGAAAGAGCAGTACTGCTCTGTGCCTGTTAGCAAGCATGTTATCTGGCACATCTGAACCCACCTCACATAATCCTAGAAGCAGAGTCCATGCTGTTAACACCAGAAATGAGGAACAAAGACTATCAAAGCACATTCTTTTTAACAAAGAGTTAACCTAGAGGACAATCCTGACATAGATCATTTAAAGCACATGTGCTGTCTTTGAAACTGCATCTAAATTAAGGCTGGCAATTCCTTTAATGGCTTCAAATGCTACAAATTTGTCTTGGATAACAGGGTGGGAAAGAGGATGAGCACAGAGCTGCAGGTGCCCTGCAGAGTGCAATATTAGAGTGGCTTTAAGTAGCTTCTGACACTCAGTTACTCTGTGATATTCTAGTGTGGCAGCAATAAGCTGCTCCTACCAAGCAAATTCATGAAAGCATTTTCATTTATAATCATCACTGAAACATCCTAATGGGACTGAATCATATAGCAAAATATAGACCTATTCTTGCCCAGAAATGGGCTTAAGCACATGATTCAGTCTATCCTGAGTCATAATGTTGGAATTGCTAGTCCCAACTGAAGACTAGCAGAAACAATTTCAACTAATCCCTGCTTCAAAAAACCAGTCATCTCTCCCCTATCTTATTCCATCAGGGTGGCTGGAATCAGATGCTTGTTAGAAATGACCCTAATTGTTCTGTAAGAGACTCATGCCTCCTTTAGAGAGGCCACATTGATGAAAGAAAAATTAAAAGACAACGTATTTTAAAAACTGTTTTGTTTGTCAAGCAACTGGATTCCAGTAAAGTAGCCTTTACCAACTTGGCACTTTCTTTATGTTTTTTAAAATACCTTATTTTAGCAAGAAGAGAGAAGACATTCTGCAATGAAAAATCCCCCCCAAAACTACAGATTATAGTCGCCTTCACTGCCAGTCACAAATTTTCTCACCTTATGCTTTATTTTTAATGCAATGCTAATGGTATCAATTTCTCGCTTGGGCTATTACACACCAGCTGGCAGAAGCACAGCACGATGCACCCACTGGCTAAAGAAAATCTTCACTTTCACATGCTAAACCTGAAGTCACATGATTTTATAATAATCCATTGAGTAAAGCATGAGACCTTCATCCTCAAAATCCCACAGAAACCCTACAGTGACTTGTTTGTCTTACACTTTAATCTGTTATAGAAATACATCTCCACACTTTTAGTATTTGTATTCAAAGGATACCAAAAACCAGCACTTAAATGAGGGGTTATATAACACTGACCACTCAGTGTTAATGGCAATGGAGAGTTGAAATTTGATTTTTATAAATTAGTGAATTACCAAACATTTTTCGGACCAGGTTTCTACCCCAGTCCCCCCAGTTTGCTGTATACAATCTGCTGCAACTTGGATAAGAGCGGGCTGTTTGTTTATATACACATTATTGGAGGCATCAGCAGCATTACCTCGCAGTAAGTTTGTTTTGTGAATATATACATGTGATGGGCAAAGTCCTGGCTACTAAAGCCGCTGCCAAATTTAAGAAACAGACTAAAAGTGCAGTTGGCTTATTTTGGCCTATTTCCCTCTTTCCCTTGCTGTGTTGAGGAAATATATCTCAGTGAATCAATTCTCACAAAAGACTGTAAACTGTACAGCAGCCCTCTACTCCAGGTTGGGTGTCTGCCCTTAGCTGGGCTTCTCTTTAGGAATGTCACATGCACAGCTTGCTACAAAGAGCTTTGGAACTGGATTTTTACCTTGTATACCTGAATACATTTGAAAACTAGCACCTCAAAAGGCAAGAATTGTCCTAGTTTTACTCTGTCCCATCATCCAGAATCCCTGTTTTCTTGCAGTGCCCCAGCTACAGGCAGGGAGGGGGACTGGAGCATCTGCCCCGTCCTCCAATCCTGCTCCCAGCCCCACAGCTCTGGGCAGCAGGGACAGGCCACCACCACAGCTGGCTCCAGCCTCTCAGTTAACCTTCTTCTCAAGGGTTTGAGGAAGAAGCACACTTCACAAACAGCAACACAGTGTGCCAGCCCTATCCTGCCACTCCGCTCCGTAGGCTCAGGGTGCACATGTTTTGCGTGCACGGTCTCACAGCCAGCACCAGCAGAGACCACTGCTATGCAAGAAAGTTGCAAGACACCCTGCATGGATTTCAATATAGATGCACAGTTCCATGCAAGTGGCTCCCAGTACAAGGCAAAATTATACCATAAATCAGAATTGTCCAGGTCAGGCAACAGACATGGTCCCACCAGACTTCCCTGAGGAACAAAAGCTGAAAAACACAGCTCGATTTCTGAACGCAGAGCAGCAAGCCACAGAGCTTCTGGAGCAACAAGAAACATTTACCACATTTTGAGCACTGACTGCAACTGAAAATAAAAGTCATGCCCTGCTCAGACAGTCCACAAAAGGAAAGAGAATAGAGTCACATTTCTTGTCATGTACGGCTTGCTCAGCACTGCTGGGGAGGGCGAGTGCACGAGGAGTGATGAGCAGAGCTCTCATGGCCAAGCAGTGACTCTCTGAGTCACCCCACAGCATCAGGAACCCATGGCTTAAGGGGGAGGTGGGCAGCCATTCCACAGCACCCCCTCGTCTGCTCTGAAGAGTCATCTGCTGTCACAGCACTACCTGTACGTGGGGAGGCTTAGGGGTTTGGTACGGTGTCCCCCACGGCTTGTCACTGCACCTCTTCACCTGCAGGCATGGCTGGTCACCAGGTAACAGTGATGGCATGAGGGAATGTCATACAGGGATGTCTGAAGTTTGCTCCTGCCTGCATTCTCTGACACATCTTCCCCCACACCATCAAGGCATAACCGAGGGCAGGCAATAACCCTAATGCTACTACTAAAAATTCATGTAGGATGAGCCACATAATGGAAATGCTACCCAAGTCCTGTTTTGTTTATCTCCTTCTATACATAAAAATAAGGAATATATACACCCAGGCACACACAAAACTCTTCCCCACAACCCGTTGGCTCTTTTCCAAGAGCATTTTAAACAATCCACAACTACTAATAAAGAATAATTGGAAGTAAGTCTCAAGAAACTTGTGGGTTTTTTTCTTTCTAATATGAACTTCCTTGTATTTAGGTTTGTTATTCTGGACCATTTGCTTTTCGTTATTATTTGTCACTGTGCTTTAATCAAGAAATTTAAAACATGAGAAAGTTGTAACTTTCCTTCAATTTTCTTTTTCTCAGAATGATGGGAGCAAAGCGCTTCTATCTAAGTGCTTACGTCCTCTTTTTACTTCTGTTCATGCAAACACACTCCAGGAGGAGGGCTCAAGTACATCTAGGTTTTGATGACAAGTAAATTAACTATCTGGAAGGAAATAAATGGACAGTCCTTAGCTATTGCAGAGGTTTCCATTAGGAGACATAGAATAACTCTACAGTAATTCATTTGCAACAAAGCTGGGATTTCACCAGGAATCCAAGACATAAAGCTTTAGTTCAGTTGTATTTATTTGTGTCAAAACAGTCTGGCTACATTTCTATTATTTTATATGGTTTCTCAGCAAGGAAGACATTACAGTGGGCTGGGAATGGGTTGGAAATTTTTTGGCTTAGAAATGAAATCTGTGAAAAGCTGCAAGAAGAGAATAAAGCTATCTTTTGAAACTTCACAAGCCAATGGTCACAGATGAGGGTCCTATATTACTCAATGCCAGAAAGTGCGGGGCACCCCTTAAACCTTGAAAAAGATTGGAACAGTTCCCTTTTCCAGCCTTCAGTCACTGCATGAAAAATTCAACTGCAATTAGCATTTAGTACAAAGCACTTTCTGTAGGCTGACAATAGGTAGTCGGACCAGAAAGTGTACATAACAAGAACAGAATCCTATTTTAAAGAATTGCATGGTTTTTGTTAACAATGAGTGATCCCCACTTTTTCCCCAGAAAATTCAAATACATATAATTCCCTCTGCTTAGTAGTGTAAATCAAGAGCAAGAAAACAGAAGTTTAGATTAAAAAGCATCAGGGTAAGTTCAGGGACATGTTAAATGGAATTGCTTATTTTGCTGTTCCATTAAATAGGCAAGCTCAATGCATCTGACACCCAGTCCTATTCTTTATGATCACCATTCACCATCAATCATTTAAGCTGTATGTCAGACCTGCCTAAGTGAAGTGCCCATTGCTTTGAATGGCTGTGATGTGCACTTTGTGCTGGGAGGGAGATGAAAGATGAACTATTATATTACTAAATATCTGTGGGAAAAAAGGATCTTCTCTGCATTACATAAATTTCCGTGACATTTCAATTAATCTCCTAGTGCTATTTACAGTCTGTACACCACACAATGCAAGCTACTGTGCCTAAACATAAAATATCAGAGAAGAAAAAGTACTAATTGAGTCTTAGCTGAGATGATGTGACTTAAAGTAAATGTTAAAACCAAACAGCATCATCACCTTTCACATCTGCATGCACAGAGACAAAAGTGGCCGATAATTAATGCAATAAAAAAGCAGCTTTACAATCTTTGTCACAAGTTCTCATTAATTCTCTACCACTCCCTTTTCCCCTGCATATTTGTCTTTCAGCAGTAGAGGAGAACAGCAAGTAAAAGCACTAGTGGCATCATGTGCAGCCACCCAGTTCTGAAAAGCATTTCAGAGTTAATGTTTTCTTACCTTTTATAGAAACCGTGAAGAGGCTGGAGACATAAAAACTGCCAGTAATCCAAGCAGAAGGCCTTTAACTTCAGCATTTTCAAATACTTCTACTGCAGCAACTGTAGTCTGCAGCTAGGTTTTAACAACACAAGACTTCTTTTTGTTATGATTTGAATGACTCAAATCCAGTCCAACACACTCCTCTCCTTATTGCTGCAGCATAAGTGTTTCTAATTGCTACCAACATATGCAGCTAGTCATGCACATGGCACAGCACCTGCACAGTTACAGTATCCTACTTTAATACAAAGAGGCAGTCGCACAAAGGATACAAATTCATGTGCGCTCTTTGATCCTGATTGCAGTTTATCTTTCCAAAAGTCCCCAGTGCTACCGGGATAACCGTTATTACACAGAAATCCCACTTCTCCTTCGGGCTATTTTAGGCCATTCTAAAAGCCCTCTGGTCAAACAACGTGAATATATTCCGGTGCAGGTTTTGGAAGGACCTCTGGAAAGCATCCTTAAAGCTTACAGAACTTCGGAAAATGCAAGCAATTATCTCAATCAGATCTGACAACAACTGCCCTATAATCACAGCAGTGCTATGATCCCATCACATGGGAACTGCAGGCTTTTTTCCTTTTTCTATTTTTTTTTCTTTTTTTTTTTGTTAAATAGAGCAGCACACAACTCTGTTAATCAGCTCCTCCTGGGTAAATCGCATCGGCTCCATTGTCTGCCAGCACCTATGAAAACTGTGGGCTCCTTATGACAGGGGAGGGAAAAAAAAAAAAAAAAAAAAAGAAGGGAAAAAAAAAAAAAAAAGACAGGCAGAAGTGCAGACCCTCCCCGCTCACGAACCAAATTATGCTTATCTTATTCCCAACACACTTTGCCAGGTCGGTCTGTGTGAGGAGAAACTAATCAGCTGAGCCCCACGGCGCGCAGCGGGGCGGCCCCCGCCGCCGCCCCCGCCATCCCGCCGCCGCCGCCGGGGCCGGCCGCCGGCGTTGCCGGGGCAGCGGGGACACGCCGGGAACCTCCAGCGGGGAGCGGCCGCCGCCATTGGCCTGCGGCGAGGGGGAACGGCCGCCCGGCGGCGGGGCCGGGGGCCGGGCCGAGGCGCGGGGCCGGGGGCAGGCCCGAGCCGGGGGCAGGCCCCGGGCAGGCCCGAGGCCGGAGCCCCGCAGGCGCTTCCGAGGGAGCTCCCCGTGAGCAGCAGCTGCTACCTGCAACCTCTGCCCGGCGTGGCGGGAGCGGATCGCTTTTATTCTGGCACGGCAGGAGCCCCGATTTAATTTCTATCCCTTGTGAAAGGCGTTGGCCCCATTCTACCACCTCCCCCCCATTCCTCTTTCCTCTCCACACCAACGTGCACCTCCGCTTCTCAGGAGCTCGCCCAGTCCTGCGGGATTGCCCTCACTGCTATTTGGCGGGAAACGTTACCGGCACTAGAGAGGACTTCCATCGCAATTAATCATTTTTTAAAAAGTTTTTGTTGTTGTTGTTAAATAACAAGTGTCCTAGTGGAGACTGACCAACTCTTATGTCCAGTTTGCTGTTAAATTTACTTTCCCAGAAACTACAATTCGGGGGCATTTCTCATATTACTGAGTTTTTGAAAATTGCTAAGAGCAAACATTTAGTATCAAAAAGGTATAGGAACTTAAGACTTCTAACAGATACAACAACAAAACCAAAATCAGAATCTGAAGAAATACTTAAAGATTTTGGCACTTGGACAGGTGGTTTTAGGAAAAAAAAAAAAATTAACACAGTTTAAAAAATATGACCCCTGAGGCTTAACTAGAGGCTCCTTTCTCATGTGGATGCAACTAGTTCCCCAAGTGCCTGGATAAGCAGCTATATTTAGGGATCCTTTTGGTTTCTGGTTTTACTCACTGTCACTGTTCAGTTACATAAGTGCCTTGCAACTTCTTAGAAAACTGGTTTGTGTAAGTTTACTTGAAATGAAATGATAAAAATATTTGAGTAAGAATTGGCAGTTTCTTTAGTGAAGTAAAGAAATAGGTAAATTATGCCTAGACAACATTAAAAAATGTTCATGTCACACTTCATCTGGTGTTTCCCTAAAAATACATTGTACAGTATAGGGCGAGTGGTGGAAATGAACAGATCATGAGAAAAGCAACTTGCATGAAAAAGCACGGACATTTGATTTGGGCCTTTAAAAAAATAATTTCTTTTAAAGATTCTCTTTAAAATAATCAGTTGTCTGTGATGCCTGCGTTTACTCACTGTGATTTCTTTCAGACCAGCATCAGAGCTGGTACTGTTGCAGTGATTCCTAAGAAAACATTATTGCTTCCTTTTGAGAAGCAAGTCCCCTAACAATATTAAATACTGTGAAAGTTCAAGACTATTTTTCTTTGCGAACTCATATTCCCTTGGGCTTCACTAGCTTGGCAATATTCAAGACAGTGATGCCACCATGCTAAGGGTATTTAGATTTTCATATCAAAATCTTCCATCCCAGCTTTTCACCCCTAATACCAGCCCCTGTTTTTCAGGGATAGTTTTATCTGAAGAGGAACTGAATGACAGGTCCTTGAGATCCAGTGCCTCCTGGCAAGTCCCAGCCTTCCCCAGTCTCCCTGGTGCCGTCTCCTGGCTTGGGCTGGGCTGGTCCATTACAAAGGTATACTGCCAAGGGGGTAACACGGAAATCCTTTTCCCTTTATTTCCAAGAACAAACAAATAGCAAAAAAAAAAAAAAAAATTATGTTTGAATTTTCCCTATTGGAACATTCTTTTGAATTGAGATTTTTTTTAAAAAAAAGAAAAAAGAAAGAAAAAAAGAAGCAACAGCAAGGAATGCCTTGACTCATAACCAAGAACAGCTATCCTCAGGATCAAGGAAGGAAAAGGGGAAAGCCATACTGAGACAATTGAGCTCAAGAGACACCATCCAAAGACTTGATCCTGAAATGAGACTTTTCTGAAAACTTATCCTTCGACCGTTCACATTGCAAAACAAATTCTTTTCTATATCATACCCTTTCCAGAAAAAAAAAAAAAGAAACCAACAATAAAAAATGCTATTTGTCACTTAATTATTTACTTCTAAAATACTGGACTTTAGTGACTAGAAACTATGTACCCATGAATTTTCTGAGAGCAACCAATGCTGATTATACTGCGCTGCATGCAGAGAAAATGCTAATTAGGACTTTTGCAAATGAAAAGCACCATGCTCTCAACATGTTCTTCATTTTTACTTGTCTTCCAGAGAAAACAACAAAGAAAATTAAGCTTCATCTCACGCTCACCCTGGATATAGAACTAGTTCTTTCAGAAAGGCATTTACCGAAACCTTTGACTTAGAATTCCCAGGCCTAAGAAGAGTAGGAATTTTGGACGTGCTGCAGCTTCAGCACTAGCACCGTAAGCGAGCAGTTCACTGAAAATTTCTATAGTCATTTAGAGTTTTGCTATGCAGAGGCAGCTCTGGCAGCAGTGCACTGAAGCCTCTGACAAGTCTTTCAAAAACAGCCACTAAAAAAAGGGGCAAGTGAAAAATCGTACAGTACAACACCTCCTTTTTTAGGGATGGTTGTCCTGTCAATCCATGAAGCCCTGAGGCTGAAGTAAAGCAATCCATTGATGAGGGAAAGTGTTGTATAAAATAACCCCAGCATGAAGTCCGTGCCTGCTAGAGTTACCAGTATACTGATTTCATATGTTGGGGTTGGGGAAATCAGGAACATTGACTTGTCTAGCTACATAATCTTTAACCCTTCATAAAATACATAAATTGAATGACTGTTATTTACTTACTTGCACCCTTATTGTGATAAACCAGGAACATTCCTGAAAAATATTTCACTTGCCCAGAAAAGCAGAGTATCTGCCTACGTACATGGAGTACAGAAATTGTAAACCTGCAGCAAGAAAACTGTTTTCCGTGAGCCTTTCATGACTCCAGGGTGGAATATGCCAATAGCCACACACAAAAACTTCATACTAGAGGTTCATACATTGTGGAGCTCAGGAATATCATGAGACCAAGATAGTGTGGTTCCTATACTAATTCCACAATACCCTGGTGCACACATTAAAAAGTGGGGATCATACAAGGAACACATACAAGGTGTACAAAACAAGATACTGTGCAACCGAACAGATGCTGCTGAGCTAGTTCCTGGGAGGCTTAAAGGCCTCACTGCTCACAGAATACAAAGCTCCTGTACATCGGGTCCCTTTCTTGATACTGGAAATCAAATAGTCTCCACATCCAAGTTGGTGGGAGAATTTCCTGGGTTGCTCGTACAAAGAATAAGGAAGACTTCCATGTTAAAGGCTCTGGCAAACCAGATCTCTCTTCCCCGCCCTCTTACGCGTTTCTGGGTTCCATTTCAGCAAAAATCCTTTCCCAGTCAGGGAGCTGAAGAGCTGTGTTCATAGAGAGCTCTCGGGCTCTGCTGCACCGCTGTGACACCCAGGCATGTGGGTGACATGCTTTACAGAGATGCCGCCCAGAGAATCAGGGATGTAAAATCAAGCTCTTCTCCCCCCCCTCTTTACTCGAAGGGAAGATCTGCTGCCTAGAAAAGCTCCAGTAACTCAAAACAAAGTTATTTTTCTTCAAACAGCTCTCAGATTTATGCACTCCCCCACAGATTAATATTAATTGTCATTTCATACTATCCTTCATTTTTGGTTATTAAGCCTCTAAGTTGCCAAAATTTCATGAAGTAGAATAGTAAGAAATTTGCTGTTCTCTTAATGCTGAATGTCTTTTCTTCATGTCTGTTCTCTAAACTCATACAAACGCTAGTTGATCAATTTGTTACAGAAGACGACAAATATGCCACAAATACCTGCAAAACTTAAATATTTAAACTTCTGGATCATTTGAAACAGGTCTGGTAATACAACACTCCAGAAGGCCCACAATAAGGTTTAGATATTAGGAAACAAAATATTTTCAGATACCAGCTGAAAGCTGACAGAGTCCAACTCAAAATATCCAAAATAAATACAATACTGTGCAGACTATGAAAGAAACTGTGCAAAACAAAATATACATACATATACTCTTTATAATGGACATAAGCAAATTTTTCACATCCGCCCTTACTCTTTACAGCACTGGGCTTTCCTCTGATCTCACAACTGTGTAACTTTCAAATTGAACCTACAGAATCCAAGTGCAGTCTAAATAAATCCAGGGGAAACAAATGGATCTGTCTGATAGGGAATCTACATACAGCTGAAATTTAACAAAATCAGAAGTCTAGATTACAATGTTCCAGAGCAGGTGAGAACTAGAAGAGTGGTTCTTTGAGGGCAAACTTACCTTGTTGATGGGGACAGGAACTTAGTGAGCAAAAGGCAAGAAAAGTAGCCTGACTAGAAAATACTAACTGCTTGACAGGACACTGGATGGGTTCATATTAATCAGTACATGTCATTTTATGGGTCATTCATAGGCAAATTTTTGCTCAACAGGTTCATGAGAACACATTCAGTAACAAGAAGTTGACTACTAGCTTTCATTTTACTTAAAAATAATAGCCTTAATTCTGTTTAATTACAGCTCCAGAACAGGCTTATTTGACCTACTGAAGTCGACTTAAGATTTTACATGCTGTTTCTTCAATAATTATTTAACCCTAGGAAAAATTAACTGGGTTAGCTGAAATAATCTTGAAATTTCTTTAATGTCTGTTTTAGCCTATGACTGTTTTAGCCTAGAGTTGTTAAACATCACAAAATTATTTCATTTGAAGTTAAAGAGTAGCATTTTTACATCCTCATCTGGTATCTCCCAGATATTATTTCACCCCAATTCCCAAAATTCAAAAGGACTTACTGCATGCAAGTACATTTATTTCCAAATAACTTTTTATAAAGACAGCTCTGTAAAAGATTTACAAGTATTCTCAAGATTATCTGTTTGAATTAGTTTAGAAAACGTCTGAGCACAGAGGTTTTATAAAAGTGAACGGGATAAAGAGGAAAGTCTCAAAATCTCTGATAATTTACAGGTTAAATTTTTTTTTCTAAAAGAAGATGGAAGATAAGCTATTACAAAACTATTGTTTGAAATATAAAGAAGCTCAATCAAGGATTCCATACCAGCCTGCATGTCTCTGTTGCAGGCTTAAGAAAGCATTACCCACTGAATGCATACTAATGAGAGCTAATGCCACTGAACTTAACACATACACCGTGTATTAAACTTTATGGTTCATGAGGCCATGCAGCAATGGCAGGGACCATATTGGTGGATATGGTCACATGGTCTCATTTTATTGAAAATAGTTTAAAATAAGGAAATAGTCATGTTTTTGTGATTCCATAGCAACTTAAAATGATTCAGCCACTCCAGTTCCTAGAAAACACATCCACTCTGTGCAACTAAACCTACTCAAAGAATATTGCCTTTTACTTTTCCCATCAAACATTAAAATTCAGCCTTACATCTATTTAAATCTTCCCCATCTTTCTCATTAATATCCTCCCACGGAAAAAAGTCCACTGAATTTTTTTTAACTCTGCTATTTTCACAAAGATTTATCTAGCCTGGAATAAAGATGGCAGCAATACCTGGTTCTGGGAACTTTATCCCAGAGAATGGTAAATCACAAACCAGCTACATGATGTTCTTGCTAAAATAAGTTTGGAGAAAAACGGGGCGGGGGGAAGTTGACATTGTTTCCTGCATTGTCCTATCACACAAAGAAACAGTGTTCCAGTCAAACCGGGAGATGGGAACAAAACTACAGCCATGACTGAACATTGTCTAGTGTTGCTATGCTGAGCTGAAGACAAAGATAACATTACAACATAGGGGGTGTGTGTGTGCGTGTGTTTTTAGGAAATGATAATAAGGCATACGCTTTACTTTCAGAAGACCATACACTGGAAAATAATGGAAGATTAATAACAGGGAGAGCCTTTAATCTGAATAAGGTTAAACAGAACAGTTCCCACTAATGTTTTGTTCAAGCAAGGTTAAAACTACACAATGTGGGAAAAAGTCACATCCTCAATCCATAACATCTCCAAAGAAAGACTTTTACCCAAACAACTGTCAATTTGAGAGGAAGGGACTCTGCCCCAACTTAATCAAAGGAAGTCTGTGACTTTGATGCACTCTTTAATGTGCAGCTATGAGAATAAAAGATGCAAGGTGCCCATTTGATATGCAGTGTTAACAGTGCTAAGCATTTTTTTCTAAATTGAGTGATCAAAGTAAAATCTCAGTTACTGCAATGACTCATATGACAGTACTCTCTGAAGTTTATACGTGTGCTTTTATCAAAACGCTGAGCAATGGAAAACATGAATGACATTTGGACACAATCAGTATTGTTCACTCAAAGCAGTCTAAAACTGCCAGGGAAGGTCAGATGTTTTCAGCACAATCTAAGGTTATAAAAAATCTGAGAGAGATGGTTTTGCCTGTGTGCGTGCACAAACACACCTTTCCTCCCTCCCCTCATGCTCCTCTGGGAACGAATACAGTGTTTGAAGCCAGAACTGAATTTCAAGTTGGAAATCCTGGAAGAGAGTGAACTATCCCCGCTCAAACAGAAAAATCCAGCTATTTGGTCAATGTCTTTACTGGCTATGCATTGTAAGATAAAGTTATGTGATGTACACCTGACACAGAATAGAGTAATTTCTATTATTTCAAACGTAAAATTAACATCTGTATTACTACAGTACCTGAGCAGATCAGCTGAGATGCTGCTTCGCGTTTCCAATGAAGTCCTGAGGTGATAGCAAAAGAATAAAATTATAGAGAATTAAAACTATTCAAAAATATTGTATTCTTAAATGTCAAATGCTTAATGACTTCACATTTTCCTCCTTACTTAGCACGCCATTAAACATGGATGTGAAAAAAACCCCAAAACCCTAAACAAAAAACACAGCTGCCATTTCCTATACACTAGAGAACGGGGAAGTACGGAAACATTTTTCTGAACTAGTCAAAATGTGATCAATTTTCAATATTCTAAAAGCACTCTACCCTTCCATATTTCTTATACATGAATGACAACACGTTGTTCTATGATGACTGACACAAGTTCTACTCTGTGCACCATTATATTAAGCATTTCCAGAACCTGTCTTCTTCTTTCAGTTGTGCACTGTGTGCACTTAGCAGTAAAATCTCAGCTCAATTCACCTGTATCGGTGCATAACCTCGGCATAAACTAGCACATGCAAATCCTACAGCCTGCCTTAGGAAGCGTCAGAGACCTTCACGCTGTAGATGCTTGAAAACTTCAGGCAGCGCAAGCATCCTTCTTGAAGGTGCTAGCTCGTTCCACGGCAAACGGATCTGCGTTACTCTCTCATCATGTTTGCTGGAATTTCTCCCTGAGCATAAACCACCTTTCAGCACGTTGTGAATTTAAAGCTGACGCTTACTTTAGGCGTGTATGTAATTTCAAGATGCAAAAAGTGTCTTCACCAGAAGACTTACTGCCAAAGAGCAGCACCAGAATAGGGCAGTGCACATAAATCAGATCACGATCACAGAAGAACAGCACTGTGCAGCTTACAAGTACATATTCCTGGCCACATTGCTTTCATCCTTCGTATGTCCACTAAGCAAAAATAGCACTGCTGGGCAAAGTTCTGTGAGGGCCTTGTGCAGTTCCAGCCCCTTTGCTGACTTTTCTCACACTGGGCATCAGATTCCTTAATATATTCACTAACACAACAGTCATCCTTACCTTCCGTGGCTTTGTGTTCTCTACCCAAAAAAGCCAACTACAGAGTCATCCTAAAGAATTATTGCAGCAGAAAGTTTAGTTAAGATACTGTAGAGTACTGAGGAGATTATGACTATGCTTATGTTTAAGCAGCAATATTTTAACATGTAGTATGGTATTACTAATTCGCCTTGCTCTCATTGAGCATGTCTTCAGGTTTATCATAAACAGGATATAAATTTTTAGGGTGAAAACAGTTTTTCCACAGACTGTAATAAAATATTAGCCAAAGCTTCATAATGAACACTCCATCATGATGTTAGAAAGAATTTTTAAATGGTTATTTGCACGTCTCCATTTATATCCCTTACACAAACGGCCACAGATCAACCTGTGCTCATATAGCCATAAATGTGTATGGTCTATGGAGGTTCATAAAATTAGCATTAGAATTGCATTAATTATATTTACAGTGGGTATTTGTAAGTCAATGGCAAATCTCTACTTTTAATCCCAAGATTACTAGTATGTTTACAAAAATAAACAGGGTTGTGTGGAGGGAGGAGGCCATAAATGCAGCATATGTCCAAACAGCTTTTAGCTAAAGCACTAAAGCTTCAAAATAGCTTTTAGGAGCTTAATCCACCCTGTAATTTGTTTGCTTCCAGAGTTCAAGATTTGTGAATAGCGGTGAATTTTGAGGGGGTGGCTTACATGCATTGGCTTTGTGACTCGTTATTAGTTTAACAATTGAAAAGGGTGAACTTAATTTACTTATAATTAAGTTTCCTGCTTAACCCAGTACGCTAATGGAAGTGCCAACCTGCTCACTGAGTGTGACTTTTTGCCTTGCTTTTAACGCAGATTTTAAAAAGTCTTCTCTTAACAGTTTTGGCCCTTCTTACTATAAATAAATATTTAACAGACTCCGTCTTTGTGCAGTGACAATATGCTGTGCATAAAGAAGAGATGGTAATGAGACACAAGGCAGTGCTGATTAGCCTCCACCCCAGCGCAACCTTGATTGTGGTGCCGAATGACACCGAGCACGTTGTGACCTCAGGGACTCTTTATACAATCACAAGTAGCAGGATTACAGCTTCATTAAAAATACCTCGTTTTTCTTTCTGAAGACAGACACCTAAGGTAGGCTCCCCAATGACCAAAAGCTTCAGTCAGGAGATACATATATTTTTAAATACAGAGGAAAAAGCACAGCTCCCACAGTAAAAATACCCATCTTGGGGCTGTCCTGAAACATGGCTGAAAGGTTCTGTTCTTACCGAGATAGTTTTCTAGAAATTTCCTTGCTGCTGCTAACAGCAGTTCAGCATGCTATCAGCAATTCTTTACGTACTTAGTAACTGTAGTTAAAAAGCCCAAAACACAAAAAGCCACAGATCTAATCAATTTTGTAGCTGGCAACGCAGAGCCACGGCAGCTGCCAATGTGCTCAGTGCCCAGCAAGTCCCGCAGGCACCGTGGCGGTGGAAGGGCTTCAAAAGTTCATCTGCTTTAAAGATGCTGTGTACGTGGTGGGCAGCCTGCGTCACGGAGACCCCGCTGCAGCTCTGGCCCCTGTGGTGTGTCACTGGGGGGCTGGGGAGCCCTGCTGCCGGGGGCACAGAGGCAGATGATGGAGTCTCTTATGGTAAAAGTCTCTAAGTTCAAAACTTTGCACAATTAATCTCTTCAATCAAATACAGAATATCAAAGCAGCCCTATGGAAAAAGGCTTATTACTGTCTTTCTTATGAGGAGATCAGATATGAAAACAGTGTCAAACACAGAAAAAGCTGCGTGGGCTGAACTGAAGAAACCTCCCTGGAGGAGAGCCACAAACAGGTCACTACCGGGGAGCAAGATGGAAACCAAGACATATGCTAAGGGGGGGTTACATGCTCAGGAAAAGCTATAGCACAGCCTTTTAACCTGGTTACCCACCCACAGATTCAACTTGCCATTGCGGAAAACCTCAGGAGCAGACTGGCAACGTGAAAAACAAAGTTTAGTGGCCAAGAAAAAAAGCCAGTAGAGACAGGAGAAATCATGTTTAAGAGCTATTGAAAGGTCTGGATTTGGGGTACAGAAAGTTAGTTAATTCCTATTGAATTTACAGAATAATTTTAGTATAATCACTCCCCTTCTTTACATCTAAAATCCCATTTAAATCTTCTGGTTTCTTTCCAAACACTGCTCAAAGGTGGAAAGTTAATTTAAAACATAAAAATAACCCAAAGCCCGAACATAGTATCATTAAGCTACAGCAAACAAAGTATCTCATTCTTCACAAAGTAATTTCAGGAATGTCTGCTACAGGAAAAATAAAAATGTATCTACTTTAGGTTACCTCAAAACGAGGTTTGTTTGGTTTGTTTTTTAGCAAATTTACTGGATAGGAAAAAAAATACTGCATAGCTCTAATGAAAGCAAACAGGAAGGTCTAACAACCCTATTTGTTTATTCCTAATGGGCACTGACTCAGAACGTTTGCAGTCCAGAAAGAAATCTATACACCATCTAATAATAAAAATATTTAAAATATAATAGACTTGTCTATATATGTACAATTTCTACTTTGTACATACACAAGAAATTAAAAACCAACCAACCAAACTACTATTAATTGTAGAACTATGCCCAAGGAATTGGCTGAAAATTGAGCTAAGCCTTATACCACCACTAAAGAGAAGAAAATAAACTACAGAACTATCCTGCATTATCAGGGAAATGCTCTAAACAACCCTGCAGGCTGTTTTGTATCTTGAGTTTGTTTCCATGGAGTTAGCAAGGTCCTTCTAGGTAGGGGTTGAGGAAATCTGCACCAATTTCACTGATGAAGTCAGCTGAACGACATCTCTTCGTCATGCACATTCTTGACATTTTAGAGAAAAGACAGAGGAATCATTGCATGAACTGTAACTAAACTTGGCACGCAGGGCTATACCCAGTTGGATTATTTGGCACTGACACGGTCAGCATGAAACTTGAAGAATGCGTGTAATTGTTGGTAATAACAACCTCCTTCAAGGCTAAAAGAATTATACAAAATATGGATACACACAACTCCTGAATTACAAACTTGCTTAGAGCTTGCATCTATTTCCATCAGCTAGCACAGAAATCATAAATAGCCCACTTCTGCAGTGTATTATGCAGAAAAAAATAAAAATATTACCAAGAAATCATTGGTCTGAAATTCAGACAGTTGCTGTCTTATTCAGTGGGCTTTAGGTATCCATGGGCAAAAAGAGTAAATACAATTCTAGTTGAGAGTTCTGTCCTGAAGCAAAAATCAGGGCCACAGGCTATAACACCTGTTATTCACACTGTGTAGTGAGCAAACCTGAGGGTACAGGATTCCTAGCAATTGGGTATTTAAAAGATCATATTCCAAAACGGTTTTGCACATTTAAGTGAGACATACAATTAGCTTCTTGGTACCTTGAGCAATGATACAAGTTCTGTTTTACTTTGCTTTTTTTGTGATGAAAGAAACTGGTTTTCATAAATACAAAAATCAGTCGTCTTGAAGATTACTTCTGAAACTGCATAAGGTGGAGTTCCTTATATACTATATGGACAGAGAGAAGGTAGAGAATGAATAGGTTGAAGAACTGACAATTCTAAATCTTGGTTTCCTCAGCTGTGATAATAGACAAGGAGTGTTATTGATCTGGGAGACAGCATTACAAACACAGACCTTTATTCTGTCTCTCGGTATGGAACAGTGACAATGTAAATCATTAAGACATTTCTAAGACAGACGCCAATGTGATTGCAGGAAGCACCAGTGGAACAGAACCACATAGTAACTATGCTCTTGCTGAGACAGGATAACCAGAATATAGTAATTCTAGTAGTCCAGCACTGTGTCTGCGCTGTAAGCCTTTTACAGGGTATTTGGTAACTCCCTTGATGGAGTGCAAAGTTATATGGAGGTTCTTACTATGCTGAATGGATATTCTTCTGAGTCCCCACACTGTGATAGCTCAGGATGGCTGTCTCCCCTTCTCAGGGTCCCATGGGGCAACTTCCAGCCCTACGGGCTCAATTCTACTGAATAATGCTAAGTTGGGATAGGAGCAGTCCATTTCCATCAGTGCAGATGGCTGCAACTGCTTCATTATCTGCTAACCAGAGGATAAATGAGACCACAGTACTACCCATCTTACTGCTGACAGAGGCTACAAATAACTACATATCATAAGCAGACATTGTGCAAGCAGCAAGAAAAATTTCCAATCTGAGAAAAGCCAAGATATTCTTCTGGCATGAAAATGCACAATGGTGGCAGATTAAATAATTGTAGTTGAAGCAAACCCACAGCTTGATCCCAAATAAAGATTGTTTAAATATATCATCTTTTGGCTAAGAAGTGAAATGCACTTGGAGCACCCCAGTACTGCTGTCTGCAAATGACAACCCAGAGAGCGTGTGTGAGGGGGAAAAGACAATTCCGAGCTCCATCAAGCCTTTGTTGCTAGAAGCAGAGTAGTATTGCATCTTTTTAATGTTGAGGAAAGGAATGCAGAATAATATATTAAATATTTAAGACACTGTGCTAGATATTACTCAGTGAATAATTGCTGCTTGTCACAGTTTCTTCGTATGAACTGGCAGCACACAGAAGAAAGGGAATCCTGTTCACTGCAGGCTGATGCTGGGATACTCCACACATTCAGTTACAAAGGAGGACCAAATTATTTCTTTATATTCTAAAGTGCAGCTTCACTAAATGGAAATATTTACCCTTGCTTGAGGACTGTCTGAAACCTAGCACTGATGAATGCTTGTGCATCCCTTAGCGCTCCTTTTGGTAGGTAAGCCCAAAGCATCTAATTGTAACAGGCAAAAAGAAGGGAACAGAAGGATCATACTCAGCCAGAACAGCACCCTCCCACAGAAACAATGCTGGAAATCATATTCCAGCCATTACACTGGTCATCAAACAAAATCATCCCTTCGTATTCTGTGTGAGCTTGCCGCAAGTCACTTCTACGAGCACTGGTAGGATTCCAGGACGTCTAGCTTGGCACCCAACACGCTTTAGCTACAAGTGGAAGACATAATCACCAAAGTATCAAGCACTGCACACTATCACACTGTTTTTGTGATGAAAGAAACTGATTTTCATAAATACAAAAATCAGTCGTCTTTAAGATTACTTCTGAAACTGCATAAGGTGGAGTTCCTTATATACTATATGGACAGAGAGAAGGTAGAGAATGAATAGGTTGAAGAACTGACAATTCTAAATCTTGGTTTCCTCAGCTGTGATAATAGACAAGGAGTGTCTATTCATAATTCTGCTCTCTTCATAATTCTGCTGTTCAACAACATACAGAAAGCTGTGTCATCTTCAGTCTGCTCCCCATTAATTAGTTGCTTAGAGATCAAATTCCCAAAGCACCCACAATATGGTGAAGTTACTTAACAGAGAACAAAGAGGAAAAAAGTTACAAGGTAGCATCTGAATTAATTCTAGCCTCCCACCTCTAAATTCTGCTCAGCACATCCTCTCAGCTCAAGTACCCCCTCATCAGCGGAGCCTTGGTTTGCCCTGAGATCTGCCAAGCCAGCAGGGAGCACAGACTCCCCCAAAACCTCAGAAGTGCCCTGAGCTAAAGGGATGCAGTGGCTAGCAGTTCAGCATTCAGTTTTGTTACACAGCCCTTTGCCCGAGGTCCCAAACAAATGGCCCTGAAGAAACAAGCTGCGGGAAATTCTCATTTGAATATCACAGACCAGAAACTAATGAAGAGATTAGGCCCCTCCCAGAAATTAGGAGGAATCTGATGGATATATGGCCAGAAGCTCTGCTGTAACGTCTCTTCTGGCTGAAGCATCATTTATCAGACATGCAGCTGTGTCCTGCATTAATTAGTGCAATACAAGTGAATCAAGATATCTTCAAGAACTAAAGGCAGACTAGTATGACAGCATGCTTGTCTTACTCCTATACGTCTGCCTTGGCACTGCTATGGACCACCATCAGAGAACATGCACTGGCCCAGGTGGATGTTTGCTTTGATGCAGCACGGCCATTCTGACCCACTGTTCCCACCAACTCATTAACGAATTGTTGTTCAGTTCCTGGGGGACACACTGCGATCCTAAAACAGGCATGTTGCAAAGGCAGAAGCTCTCAGGAAACCTGTAATGCTTCTGGCAGCTACGTTCACATGTGGATTCAATTCAGAAAACCTGTCTCACGGTAGTCTGCCTGAACCGTAGATCTAAAAGTAGAACAGCCCAACTCCAGAGGTTTCCACAGAATTGCGTGGGTAAGTAGGCCAGAACTAAACATCACTCAAATTGTTATGTCATTGGAACAAAACTTGAAAACATAGTTCAAATTAAGTCTTTCTTTTGGATATATAATTTAATAGCTTTACTGGCACTGTTCACCTATGAAAAGGCAGCATTCAGAAGGAAGGACTAGGAACTTTAAAGAATACCACTGAAATTCTTGCTTCTCATTTTCTCTTCTCATATGTTGTGCTCCAAACATTTCAACGAACCATTTAGACAAGACAGTACTTAAATACATATTTAATGCTGCTCCTAGAAACGAAAAGCTCTCCTCACTTGGAGCTTGAATGACTTAGACTCACGAGTAGAGTTCTGCTGGGTCTAGAGGTTTTGCATAGCTCCAGGTTGGAAAGCCCGTATTACCTGTCCTCAGAGTGTGGCCCATTTCCCAGGTCATTAACAGTTAAAGCTGGATTACAAATCTAAGCAAGCAACTGATTGTTCAGAAAACCAACTGACTGATAAGAGTTTTTTGTTGGATCTCTTCCAGACACCACATGGCTAAGTGACCAAAAGGTCTGCTTCAAAGACAGAAACAGATCAGAGAAAAAGAGCAGCTTTAGGAAAACTCTGAACATGCTTTTCGACTTGGCATACTAGAAATACATATTAATTTGGTTTGGGCTGTGTGTAAGCTATACACACAAGCTTTGTTCCATTTTTCCTCCTTCAGGAGGTGTCCCTTTCCATCACACAGTTCTGTCATAATTTTGGAAGTGTTCAGCACAGAAGCATGTCCAAACGCTCATTTTTATAACATGCTTTTCAAATCAAAATATAATCACAGTATCTCAAAGAGATTTTAAATCTATAAGAAAAGCAATATTTCGGAAACAAAGCCATCCCAAGATTAACCTAAAAGCCACGAGAAAACAGCCAGATTAGCAAACTCAGTTGGCTTTATTAATTTGAGAAGACTGTGCAAAAGTAAAACCGAGTTTCTGTACAGACACGACAGAATTATATTAAATAAAACTCAGTTTGTGCTTACAAAGTTGGGGCCTGCATTCCTAGAGCAATCTACAAAAACAACAATGAGAGGACTTGGAGAAGCTTCCTTCTCAAGAAATGCTCTAATTTCAGTTTTACAGTGAAATTTTATACAGTGAAAGATATTATTTAAAAACTTAATCTTAAGAAACTCCCAGCAGCTAGATTAACTCCAGAAATAACACCTAAAGGTGAATGGCCTTGATGTTTAAGACCCTTCACCACTACATCTTACAATACAATTTCAGAGTTCACAGCAATCATATATGCCTTGTATTTAGGCATCCCAGCCTTCTACCAGGTTTCCCAAAGGAGCTGCAAGTCGCCCAGCCCTGAACTCTGGGGGGGGACAAAAAAAAAAAAAAGTCTTTATCAAGGAACCACCCCCATGATGACAAATGATTTAGAATTTATCATCTGCTGAACATCTAATCAGCATTGTTTTTCAAGGTGATATCTTGCCAGAGGAACTGATTTCATATTAAAATATTGTAGTGATGTGGTTTTGGATTTGTTAGAAGTAAAGCCCATCATTTAAGTTACGCTTATTCCCAGACTTACATGAAGATCAGATGTTTATTAACAAGTCTCACTACTATTTGTAGCTCAAATTTAGAACTATGAAAACAAAACCAACCCATACATGCAACATGGGAATTGAGGTTTTCCAAAGAAGGAAAAGTGCATTGCTGATAGCAGCAGCCAATTATATACAATTCAATTTGAAGACATTAAAGTTTCCAGATCTATGTTTAATCTTCTGTGAGGCAAAGGTCCAGCATGTTAATGTAATCTGAGAACTGAAGTGTTTGAAAATGTCTTGTTCAACAATATGACTGGACAAACATACTCCCAATTAAAAGTTCTCATTTGTGTCTACTGGCCAAAACCAGCTACCTTTCCCTTTTTTTTTGTTTGCATATCATCTGCAAAGAAAGGAATGTTTATGAGAGTCATAAATCTGCAAACAGTTTATCATTATGTGTAAGGTTTCTTGATTACTGTGAATTAAGCACTTACAGTAACCAAGTTAAGCTAACGGCTATCTTTTGTGTGACTTCTTACCCACAGCGTAAGCAAAATCATATCACTTACAGGGAAAAAGCACCGAAGCGTCAGTGTAGACAGAAGGGCATTCTCTGCACAAGTCCCCGTACCAGTATCCACTCAGGTACCACAAAGATCTAAATTCTACAAGTATCCTTGCATGGCATTTAAGATCATGTGACTGAAAAATAACAGAAAACAAGGGCATCCTAAAAAGGATGTGTAATTTAAAATGTGTTTGAATATCATGTGTCCTATTGCAAGCTATAGTGTTACTACTGTCCTCCTAAAACAGCTAGCAGCAGCTCTGTGCAACAGTGATGCAGTGAAGTAAAAAACCACGTCAAGCTGAATATGAGAATGAACACACCAAATTGACCCCATTACATTATATCCTAAGAGCAGAGACTTACGACAGAAATGGAGACTATTTCTGTTGGGTCTATCTCCTTCACATGTACTTAAGAACATTATGATTGCAGACGGTTTAAAGCCTAAAAGATCTGTTGGCATGGAACAGTACATGGCTGCACCACAGGAGTGGTTCAGTGACAGACTTTACTCCACTTTTCATACAGGTTCATAGATTAATAGTTTGTTTCTCATCTTCACATCAGCAGATTTTAACTCCCTGCTCAGAATGAGTGCTCGGAGAGAAGTTTGCAGTTTAAGTATTTCCCATGTATTACACCATATGTTGCAGGCACCTCCCTGTAGTTTGCATATTGCAAATGCTTATATATGTACAGAAAAACAAAAGGCTTAGAGGAGCCTTATTCCCTTGCAGGGATCTGCAGGCAGCATGAGCCACAGCCTGTGCTGCCAGAGGCTAATTTATCACGTCGCACGACAAAGCTTTCGTTCCTGTAGCTGTCCAGAAACACCAGTATTACAATTTAAGAATTCATATGATTTTCAACCTATTTCAACACATTCATTTGCAATCAATGATTATTTCTCTGCATGTCAGTGATATTTTTCTTTGATTACCTAGCATTTAACAAGAAGCAGCAGATTACAAAGTACTATAGATCAATGTGCATGACCCCTTTGTTTCCCGGGAAATGTAACAGAACTACAGAAGCTGTTAAGTGGATTCAAAGACCTACAATCAATGTGCTGCTTCCCTATTACTCAGTAAAGCTGCATCTATTTTATTCATTTCATCATTTCTGAAAAAGAAAATTAACAGAGATATTCATATAAGCAGATTCAACTATTTAAAGTGTAGTGCGCTATACCAGTCTGTCAGGGGTTATGATACTTCTTTTAAATACAGAAATCAACCTTCTCATCAGTACACATGCACAGCAAATATTTTAGCAATTCCACTCCTTCCGTAGGCTACAAACCTACTGAATTGAAAATGGGGTTAGATTTTTTAAAAAGTGTTGTTTTCTGGAAGAAAAGGCTTACAAATCGAAGTTAAATAACATGCAACTAGCAAGCTACCACAGAATCTGAAAACAAGCACAACTGGAGCAACGTCAGCATGTCTGTGGTAAAGCAACAAAAAGTGGGGTTAGTAGTGTGCATGCTGGAAGCAGGAGGGGGAAGCTACAGAGCAACCCAGTCAGTAGAAAGGAAACAAGATTTTTCAGCTAACCAGCAGTTTACATTTATCAAGTGTGCTGAGGGAATTTACAGAGGCACATTGACTTTCAAGCATTCCTGACAAGCTGAGACAGGCACTTCCCTGACAGCACCAAGTGGATCCCTTTGGCTGCAGGCTCCTCTGCACCAGCGCTGGGTTTCAGCAGAACCCACGTCAGGGGTTCTGCATGGGCCCACTTTGTAGTGGCTCTTGTCCAACATTTCAAAACCCCAGCTGTAGGAAGTTATGCAAATACCAGAGGGTATAAGTAGCAGATTTAAAAAATACATATATTTATATATTTGTGTGTATATATAGGTACATATACACTTATATAGTATGGTATATATAAAAACTGAATTTACCATAATAATAATTTTCACTACCCTGACTTTTCATAATAAAAGGAGCCAGCTGAAACCACAATAAGATGACTATATGCCTTACATAAGTTCAGAGTTCACAACTGATTGCCATATCCATCCTAGAGTTCCAAACAGTACTTACAGTGGAACAGTCCAGGGTTGTCTTTGTACCCATGGGAACTAGTACGGCTTCAATGTAAACCAAGAGATCAGACTACAGGAGAGCAGTCCCAGATGCGTGTGAGAGGGCCAAAGGTTCTGACTGCCATCTGGATGCAGCTGTACACGTTTGGAGAACAACCATACTTGGAAAACTATAAACACATATATATGTATATACACATATATGTATATATACTCACACACACCACTGTGAATTTGTTTTGGAAAAGCCCTCAAAACACAAAAAACATGGAAGGAAAGTGTCAAAGTACCTAAAGAGAGTAAGCTTTAAATGAATCTTGCCCATTCTTCAATTTCATACTTATTACCCAGAGACCATTTAACGTTTCCGTACCAGAGAATTAGACGAAACAACCAACTGGCAGCAACTTGCACATCTGGCTAGAGCAGGCACAGTTCTTCAGTTCTAGCCTCCAGTTACATATTTTACCACTCCAGGTTTTGACAGATAAATTTGACTAATAAAAATTGTCTCCCAAATTTTCCTATTTGTGGCTAAGCGAAATGTGGACTTTCTCAAGCCGGACTGAGCTTTGTGGCTGAGACAAGTGCCTAATGAAACATGAAAGCAAAGCTCAGGATTCATTTAGCCTCATCTGTAATAAAGTGACAGGCTTCCTGCTGCTCCACTTACACACCTAAACCTTTGCCTCCCTTGTTGGCTCTTTGATCATCCTTAAATCTTTGATGAAAAATGTTAAATGAGTTGACAACGCCTATTACTCAGTCATTTTCAGTTTTATTTTAAAAAGCACTGGCTATTTTCTTGCCTTGAAGCACTGAAGTAATGTAACCAAGCAATTTGTGGGAAGGAAGGACTACTACTGTTCATATCTTACTTGGAATCCAGTATGTATTGGCAGCACTGAATTAAATATATTTTCATTAAGCTCCCCAAAATCAAAAAGAAAAAAAATTAAAAGGAGCCTTCAATAACAAAGTCTGATTATAAAGCAGAAGACACGTCTTTGTGGGCTTCTGAAGAGCTAAACGCATGTGGAGAGCACCTAAATTTCATGCTGAATCCTAGAGGCACCAACAGCAATCTCGGGGCTTCCACAGCCAGCTGATAGCAGCGGGCACAGCTGAGAGCTCACCCGCTAACAAAGAACAAAGCCGAGCAAAATTGCTTTAATCAGACACCTCGTGACCAACAAGCAAACAAACTTGTTTGTCAGAAACATCTGCTACATCCAAGAGACTGAGCAGTGGGCTATCTGCCCATTCTTTCCAGTGTCAGAATACATGTCACCTGATTAATAATACTGCTTGTAGGATTACAAAATAAAATTATTTAAGTAACATTTCCTGATCGAGATTAATTATCTGTAATACACCAGCCTCTGGCAAAATCTTGTCATAAAATATCAATTACAACTAATTAAATTCTCCATAAAGACGAATTTAATTGAGGAACAGAGCAAGATAGATTTCAATACTATCTCATTTTCAGGTGTGCAATGCTTCAGTGACTGGCTAGACAAAAAATTCAGAGGTGAATGAAATGTGACATAATTTCTTTAGGGAAAAAATGCTTACATTAATGGGTCATAGATTGGGATGATTTTATGCAATTGTTCTATGAATGCATCAGCCAAAAATCACTAAAGGCCAGAGAGCATATAAATAACATCAAAAAAAGAAAAACAAATAACTAATGGGTATGGAAACAAAAGCACTTGCTTGAAACACTAGAATTAACAATGGACAATATTTTTCATGAAAAATATCATGTACAAATTTTCACTCGAATATGGAAAGTAAACATAGCTGTAGGAAGAAATGGTCTTTAGTTATTTGAAATTTCAGCTTCCCAGCTTGTTTAGTAAATACAGATAATTAGTTACACATTTTCTAAAATCTCATCCCCATCTCTAAAGGGAAAACAGCAACACTCATATTTTACAGAAATGACCAAGATAAAACATTAATTGCAGATAAAGATGTTGGCTGAGCACAAAGAAGGAAGCCATACTAATCTGGATCTTTGAAAACTCCCACCGTTATTAGCATCTTTATTTCACAGAAGCCATCTTTAATGAGTACCCAAATGTTTGCTATACACTTACTATGCAAATCAAAACATGTGAGCTGTATAGCTACTTTTTCCTTCTGACCCTGTAGCATTCTGTTCTGAAAAATGAAAATAACTCGCTCTGAGTCCCTCCCATCCCCAAGAAGGTCTCCAAAGTCTCTTTTAAGGGTCAGTAAATGAACATCTCTATGTTACAGGGCAGAAGCAGAATGGCAGCAGGACTGAGACATAAAAGGTCAACTAGTAGCAGAGAGCAGGAGGCTGAATTTGATCCAGACATAGCCAGGAAAAACTCTCACTGAACTCATGTTTTTTCTCCTTGTGGATTGACTCAATTTAAGTCCCGTCTCCTCTTTCTCTACCCTGTCAGCTCATCAGAACCAGCAATCCCCTGATCACAGCCAGGCCCCTACAAGCACTGAGTTCAGTACCTGGCACAGGCAGGCGATGCTGGCAGGTACCAGGGCCTCCTCCCAGGGGCAGGCAACATGTCCTGCCCCGAGCAGTACAGGAGGGGAAGGGGGAAGAAAAATCAAGGTTCTGTTCAGCTGAGTCACATTCAGCTATTACTGCTGCAGATGATTCAAACTTTCTGTGCAGCTGTGCTTGCTTACAGATTCTCCACCCAGTACTGAGCAACTGCTGTGCGCATTTTGTGAAGTTAAAAGAAAATGTGAAACGTACCTGCACATGAGAGAAAAGGTCCATAAAGCCAAATGCCCTGTAAATACAGGTGTGGTACCCTTAACTGAGTTATAATTAATTCAGTAGATGTAGAACAGTAAGGCTAGAATTTCTGCTGCTTTGACAGCAGAAACGTATCTCTAGCAGTTTTGAAATTGTTTCATGCTGGTTTTAAAATAGTAATTACCAATTTCTTTATTTGAAAACCTACTAGACATCACCTATGGATTAGTCTCTTGGCAAAATCTCCTGGAGCCTAGGAGAAATATCACTGTATGTCTTTCTTGTTCTTATGCTGCCTTCTACATGACCATCAGACACCTGACCGTAGGATGTATAATACCCCATATGGCTATTCATACACTGTAAAAGACACACACCTTCCCTGGAACATATTCTGCATGACAACTTGAGAAGGGTAGAGGCAGACCAAACTACACAAGCAAACAATGTATTTATGATCATAATTATAAAATGTATAAACAACATTGCCTGTAGGGCATGCCGGCATATATATCCATTCTGTTATTCCACATGATCAAATACATCTCCAGTGTCAATCACATGCAAAAGTAAATATAGATGGCTTCCTCCTTTGTTTTCATCTATAGCTTCAGGTAATAAAATAGGCCATATTTGTAGTGATTGACTTACTGAGAAAGCTTTGAACAGATTGCATTGGAGCTCCCTCTAGCCCCCATTTCAGGAACTAGTCAATTACTGTAAAAACGAAAAATTCTAACACCGCTCACAATCCTAGCAACAGCGTAAAGGTAGTAAGTACTTTCACAGATGCTTGTGTACATATCTTCGGGTTTACATTTTCTGAGAACTTCCTGCTCCGCTTCAGTATTTGAGGTGAAAAAGGACTTTAAAACGGTCAGTTAGGCAAATCAAAATTATGTAACATGAATGTCACCCTTTCAAAGCTGTGAGTCAGGAGGTTTCAGAGGGGACTAAGCCTTTTCAGGCAGCATCTTCTGAGCACAGCCAAGTCCCTGCCTCTTGACAATGACCTCTATGAGTCACCTTAAATGCTGCCTCAATGCTGCTTCATTCTGCTCAGCAGGTTACATTCTGCCACCCCCAGGCACCTGCTCAAGCAAGGAGCTTCCCTGGCCATAAACTATACAGAATCACAGAATCATCTAGGTTGGAAAGGACCTTGAAGATCATCTAGTCCAACCGCTAACCCAGCACTGACAGATCCCAACTACACCAGATCCCTCAGCACTATGTCGACCCGCCTCTTGAACCCCTCCAGGGATGGGGACTCCACCACCTCCCTGGGCAGCCCATTCCAACGCCTAACAACACATAATTCCAATTCATTATGATTCTTGAGTTGCCTGAAACTGTGGCAATCCACATTCAATTACATAGCTTGCAGAATGGCTAAGGGAAAATTCTAAAAGCTTGATTTCAGTCATGCTCAAGATCTACACCCTACTCCACTTTTCAGGGGATCATTTCTTCTCCTCATGTTATACAATATTTTGCTTCAGTTAAAGTCCATTTTGGGAGAGGAGTCTCTCATTTTCACAGTTAAACTGTTTGTTTCTTTTTTTCTCCATCCAGCAGTGCATAAAAATCCACACCATCCAAGCACAAAGTGTCTGCACACACTGCTCTGAGCAGTTTTAATGACTTCCCACAATCAGTTTCAGAGAGAATACATGTGCAGAAAATAACAGCAAGTCCGAGGGTGCTCTGCAAAACTGAAGTCTCACCCACCTATTATAGGCAAAACCACCCAAGAGAACATAAGAGCTGAATATGTTTGCAAAGGAGAACTTCACATTGCAGAAGAAAAACAAAATAGCCCGATCCTAATCGGTGCAAGTGCCTAAACATGCCAAAGGAGAAATACCCTCACTGAATTCCCCCAAAGCAGCAGCTTTTCTTCAATCTTTTGAGTTCCTGAACGAAAAAATTTGGTCTATAAAATTATGAAAAATGCCATTTCTACTCCATCTTCCATAGTAGAATGCACAATAAGACAGTCTTCACAAACACAGTGCAAATTCATCTAGGAATCAGGAGAAAAATAAAATTTTTCCACTGGTACCTTTCTTTGTTTTATAGTAACGTGCAGCATTTAGGTCATCTACTTTTAAACTCTGGTTAACTAAAAGAGAACCCCTACTAGGCTCTAGTGCTAAATCCTGAGATTCACAGCATGTTTTATTTAGCCAGCCATGATTTATTTAAATAGGAAAATGTTTACTTCTGCATTTCTGTCTTTCACTGCAGCAGAGAAGGTCAGCTTCTCTATTTGCTCCACAAAGAGTAAATGCCATGATTTGATGGTACTATGGATACCAACTCAAATTGTTTCAAATGTCAGCAACTTATAATGACACTATTTTTCCCTTAATTGGAAAACTACCGGATAGAAAACAACCAATGATAGCGTCCTGTTACAGCTAATAACACTGATCAGTCTTTGACTTCATTTCTCCCGAGACACATCATTAACTACAACCACATTCAGGATAATCAACTGCTGTCTCTTCAAGGCAAAAGGGCTGGCACCCAGAGTTGGTGGTTTTAATTTTCATGTTTAAATAGTAGCCTTTCTTCTTTGTTTTCCTTTACACAAATATATAAAAGATACTTATTGAAAGATTGGACAAATCCCACCCTATGGAAGAGAATAATTACAGTGCTTCAGTTCAGTACACTGAGTAGAGAGAGTTAATTACTGTTTACATTTGGGAGGGAAATAAGCAAGTCAAAATATCAGAAATTCCTACTGTTTCTATCTTTGGGAAGCAACTCTGAGAAACTCTTAATTATAGCAGTAAAAGACCAAAATTGCGAGCAACTTTCAAACATTTCAATGTTTTACCCTGCCCAGTAAACATCAGAGCACTTCCAGGGATATATAATAAACTGCAGCAATCTACTAAACAAATTTTACATACATAATTTTCAAATTCTGTACTGGGAATAGCAGTACTTCATATATATTGTAATGTCAAGTAATTGAGAAACACACGAAACTAAGGAACATTCAATACCAAATAACAGAAAAACCTGTATGTTGTTTACAGCCTTGCAGTCAGAATAAAAGTCACAGACAAACTTGCGAAATCATGAAGGCAGATTAGCCTTCTGCAAGCAAATTCTTCCTCAGGCCTTGGACCTTTCACAATCATACCCAAGGCAAGCACAAGAAAACATTTAACATGAAGGATAGAAACAGTAGATCAAATCTAACTGAAAAGCAAACAACCTGTATTCTGTTTTTTATACGGATTCCATCAGAGTCATAAAAAAAGCACATTACACAGGATGACAATGAGCCTCTTGATACCTTCACAGTTCTTCCCTTCCTGATCCTGATGAGTCTCCTTTTATCCCATCCTCAAAGTCACATATAAATACAAATAAATATCAGCTTTTCACCCAACCATTTCTGCCTTTACATGAGCTCCAGACAGTTTGGAGTAACATTTTAACTCATGGTAGCACAACAGACTTAAAAGCCTTTTTTTTCCCCTCCCCCCCAGTCACTTTTTCTTTCTTGCTAGCTTCAGGCTAGTAAATGCCACTTCATAGAAATTCTTTTTCCTAGAATATTTTCTTGGGCTGTTTAAGTTTGGAAGATCCAACCAGTAGAAATCCTCCAGTTATTTTAGAGCCACGAGATGTGTCTGGAAAGATGTAATCAACAAAGTGCCTTCTGGGCAATGGTAACTTGGACTCTATTCTTAGACACCCATGGACATGCTCACATTTATCTGGTTGTAGTTACAGGGACATTCAATTCCAAGTTCACTCCTTTGATGACAATCTTGTGCACAGCTTAGAGAAAACTATTTTCGTTAATTAGGTAACAGAAGTACATGAGTAATGATCTTATACTTTTGCTAATGCTTAATACAAGACTTTCACAAACAGGCAAACAAAATTAGAAGACAGACCTCAAAGAAGCTTAGAAATGTAATCACTCATAGCTAGAGTATCTGCTGTAACAACACAAATGTGCTGGTTCCTCAGAATAATCACAAAGCAAAGAAAGAATGGTTAATCTCTATATAGTAATGTTCATAAAAAGTCATGCTGGTGTTTGCCCAACCTTGAAACAAACTTCTAGGATTGTTAGCAGCGAAAACAGCCTAATACAGAGTCTGAGAAACAGCTCCCCTCCCACCTCATATCCTCAACATTTGGGGGAGAAGAAATCACATCAGTTTGTACCCTTCGTACCACGTGACCATGGATACACAGCAACAAAATTCACAGTACACTTGAAGACTTATGGTACTGTTTATTTTAGTTCAAAATAAACTGTGCATTTTACGTATTTGTTTACAGTTTGCATGTGTTTTAAATACCAGACACAAGGAAGAGAGCTGTAGAAAAGCATGGAGAGGAGATTACCAAGCATCGATGGCAAAAAGTTACGGCTGTGCCATTCTGAGTAACTCAAACTTGACACGAACCAGAATCCTATGGCATCCATGCAAGTGTCAGTCCCATACACGCCAGTAAGATAGGAGAGGAGAGATGGACTATACAGATGTAGCACTGACTGCACGCTTAGCGACCCCGAGCTTCTCTGTTATCTTGAAGATGGACTACTAGACCCCGAAGGTGGACAGCAGAACTGGTGCAGAACATTATCTTCCCTGCCAAGGAAGAGGGGGGCAAGAAAGAAAAGAGACAGAGGAACAGAATCATAGGGAACAGCATTAGGAAAGTTAAGCTTGAGATTTTTTTTTTTGGTTTTGTTTTTACATCCATAAATAGTGTAACTTGTAAGTACCATCCGATTAACCCATTTCAATCTCAGAGACAGGACTTTCAACACAATGAACCACCACCAAATGAGCCTAGGCCAACACTTAGAGTTAAACTCTGAGGCAAAAGCTGATTTGGAAATGGCAATTTCTGCTCTTCCCCATAAGAAAAATACATTAAGTAGTCACATACACACCCAGCCTACTGTGGCCATGGCTCCTTTATTTTTAACATGTTTAAAAGAAACTTTCCACAGGTATTTTCACTGCCCATATTCCACTAAAAGTGCAGAATAGATGCATTCTCCTTCTGCTGGTGATTTACATACAGAAATATTGATGATTAACAGATCTGCACCTTCCTCCTCCCCCCACCTTCTTTTAAAGCAGAAGGAAGAACTGTGTTTCCATGCGGAGTTGCCAGCATCATGAATGGTGCTACAAACCAGAAGGCACAAAGGCTATTAAAGAAGCAGTTTGGAATACCTACATCTGTAATGCTATAAATGTGCTTTATGGCGGGTGGAGGAAGGAATGCCGGCTTAGCAGGAAGCTTGTACGAGGTCACTTCTTTATCAGTAACACAACCACGAGTGGTCATTTCCTTTAAACTAAAGAACAAGCTAAAGGAGGAGGATGGAAAGGAACACAATGAAGGAAGAAAACCAAGAAAATCCAAAAACAAATAGTAAATTTCATGATATTCTGCCAACTCCTGATTGTTTTCAGGCAGCTTGCTGTGTATGAACAAAATTCACCATTTGTGCATCTCTAGATCACGTAGGCATCAAGTGGAAAATTACAACTATTACTATAATTATGCTAGCTTTCCTTTGCCATAGGGTTTGAACACAGATGCCTTATATAATCATGTGAACCTCATACTGACTTAGCACAGAGTATATGATTTGGTCAGAGTTTGATTCTGTTTTGCTTTGTTCATCTGCATATTGCATCTTCCTTGCAATATGCTGGCTGGTCTGAGCTATGTTGCTTTCACTCCTTTGCTCAATTTGAAAAAAATACTGTCAAGCTTTTAAATCTGTGCATATTATAAAGACAGGCTATGGTGCTTAAATGTGCTAAGTTATAGAGTTAGGCAATTGCTATTCAGTTAGAAATTATTCTTATTCAATATTTTTTTTTGGTAGAAAACTTCAATAAATAGTCATATCTATAGTAGAAAGGATTCTGAAGTACAGCTTGTGCAGCTTCACCTGTGACTAATCATTGACTGGGAAACTACCACAGGACTGAGGAGTCTGCTGTGTAGTGTCGGATGTCTTTATATATGCTTGTATGAAGGACATGTGAAATACTTGCTATGTCTCTAAGCCTGGGAAAGAGTATAGTGATCATCAGTGGAAACAGTAAACCGAGAGCCGCAAAGAACCAAATTTACCTGTAAATAGATATTTTTCACTTTCAGGAATTTAAGTAAAAAGTTCACAATTTTCCCTGACTGTGTCTAGCGTGTAAGAATTCCCACCGTGCTCTCGAAAAAACTTGTGAAAAACCAGACCACTCTAATACAATATAGAAGCATCTGTCAGCTAGACATCATTGTATGTTAAGCATACGGTAACCAGTTACGGTAACAAGACAGCTATAATGCCTACCAGTGGCTCAGACAAAAAGAAATAGCACAATCAATCCTTCTATCATCTTCCATACAGTGGTTTGTTGCATGTAAGCCAACATTACCTGGTGAAACAAAGATTCCACATTAAAATTTCACATAAGTACAGTATTTTCAGAATAATGTTTTTACCTCCCAGAGGTGCTGATTAAACATTAAGCAGGTAGAGACTGCAAGAAAATGATGGGATTTCTTTGGTACTATAACATCCTTTGCATTATCTTTTTGTTTTCACAGGTATCACTGGGGAAGAAAAAAAAAAAGAAAAGAAAAATCTCTAGCTTCACGATTTTGAAAATGGTCTTTGGACATGATAAGGGCATCTAATTTAATACTAGAAGGACGGAAGGTAAAGTGGATGGAGAAAGGAATGAGTGACAGCCAACGTTTCATGCAAATCAGAAGGAGGAAATCATAGCTATGAATAAACACATCAGATGCAAAGATGCTTAGATATTAGTGGTAAGCAAATCTGTCCACAGTTGTAGTTGCATATATAAGCCTATTACATATCCATACAAAGAATACAGATATGAATAAGACTTTATATTTCCAAGCACGGGCACTATTCTACATTATATCTCCCTGTGTGGAGCCATTCCTGCTGTAACACTCACCACAGAAAAGCCTGAAGAGCTGACAGGATTAGGGCTACGGGGCATTAAAAACAAAACAAAACCAAACCAAACAAAAAACTCCCCTAATTTCAGCAGAGTAGGAAGCCTTCTCCAACACTGGGCTGGTGAACTATCCTCAGACTGTAAATGAACCCTGCACGTTCAGGAGTGGTGTGAACAGCTGGGTAACTTGAAGGTTCAAGTGATACACTCCAAGGTGACAACTATCAGGTGCACAAAAGTGTGTGCATGTTATTGGTATCAGGTATCCAGCACCTACCCAGATAGGCTGGAGTACTCACTGAAGTTTGTTTAGAAAGATGTGCTTAGAAAATGCTGGCAACAGACTGTTCTCCAAACAAGAAACAGAGATGGTTAAATTTACTTTCTCTGAATGCCGTCGTATCTCCAGGCTTTGCTTTGCACATACTCTATCTGCAAGGCCACGGAGATAATGCCTTATCAAGCAAGAGACTCAGCAACAAGACTACACGGATCCAGGCCCTTTTGGAAGCCTCTCCAGGGTGCACCACCGTCTCCTTCACTTTGCCCTTCACAGCAGACATAAAACCTGTATTCAAATGATCACTTAGAAATACAGAGCAGCTCATGGAATTTGCAGCTTCAAACTAGAGCACATTGCTTTTAAGGCTCTACTTTGGGAGGCAGGAAGGGAAAGGGTGTCGAGGAAGCCAAGCTACAGACATTACTCGTATCTTTATTATTATTTTTTTAATTTCCAAACAAAAAGTAGTAAAAAAGAGCAAACATAGGAGGCGTATGGGCTAACTGGAACACAGACAAATAACTAGCTGGAAGTACATAATATGCTTATGCTTCCTAAGATTTTTCTCATAACAGGAGAATGCAAGATTTTGAACATTGTAAAATGAGCAAGCAAGGGATTACTGCAATAGCTGCAGTTATTAAAAATGCATTATTTCCCTATTAACAATTCAAAACAGATGCCAAAGATCGTCTTGACTAGAAATAAAACTGCTGGAGTGAATAAAACATCCAGCAATTAGCTAACAGCAAATCAGAGATGCTCCAGATTTCACTGTAGTGCATTCATTAATTGCTTCTTTCAGAGCAAATTTAATTTTTAATTCTGGGCTACAAAATTAATCCCTCTGCGTATTTTCTAAATAAAGCCTCAAAACCGAAGTTAGACTGAAGCATCCATTGCTGTTGGTTTTGTTTCTAATGATCTCTGTTTATAAATTGATAAATGGGAAGACTAAAAGCTAAATTTAATACTATTAAATGTATGTGGAAATTTAAAGCCCAGTCTTGCTAGTGTTCTAGTAGCTGATTTTAATTCACAGCAGTAGGATTCCCATATACAGGTTGTTTACAAAAACAGGTGCATAATTTGTACTTGACTAAGAGATTACAGATGTAGTGATGTCAAGTTGCAACCATCAGTTTGGGCACAACAGCTTCAGAAATTTAACTCATGGGTACACCAAACAAATTACTAACATGAGGAAGACTGTAACAGTCTGGCTCTAGCACACCACCATATTTGTGAGTAGGACACTTCCTGGGATGGCATTAACACCACTGTATAATTTGAAACTAAGTTCTACAGAACAAACTTGCAGCTCTTTTTTCCTTCCCAAGAACAGAGTGCTTCAGGATGACACAATAATTTGTGTTAGAAGGGTCTTCTGGAGGTATCTGTAGTCCAGTTCCCCGCTCAAAGAAGGCCTAACTACATCACATTGCTCAGGGCTGTGGTCCAGCTGAACCAAGTATTGCTGAAGACAGATGCCACCTCCTCTCCTGGCCTCTGTTCCAGCGTTCACACTCATGGTGAAATTCCCCTCTCCCCTGTCTTGTATCTAATCAGATTTTTTCTGTATCTATTTCTGTATCTAAACAGATTCTTTCTCTGCAATCTGGTTTTGTTGCCTCTTGTCCTATCCTCTCCTCCTCTCCTATTACAGAGCTGAAGACAGCACCAGTCCCAAGACATCGCTTCTCCAGGCTGAACAGCCCCCGTTCTCTCAGCCTTGCCTCACCGGTCATGTTCTCTGACCCCCAGACACCTTGGTGGCCCTTTTCTGGATGTGCTCCAGGATCCCGATGTCTTTCCAAAAGCCAGCCATTCTGGAGGAGGTTTCACAGGTGGTGACAGAAGGGAGGAGATGCCCCCCCAGCCTGCCGGCCCCTTGTGCTCCTACAGCCCTGTACGCAGCTGGCCACCACTGCCACAGGCACACTCCGCTTGCCCATTAACATCTTTGGCAAAAGCTCATCTTACACCCAGATAACTCATGTGTTGGTCTGGGGGAAAGAGGTAAGAGGAGAACAAGGCCATGTCTAACTCCCTGAACTCCTTAATCTAACAGCTCATAATGAAAAAGGAGGTTAGCACAGATCAGGTGCTGCTGGCAGACCTTGGCTGGTTAGCCAGGAAAGGGGATGAGCGAGATGTAGAGCATATTAAGCTTCCTGGCAGCCACTGACTGATCCATTGATTGCTCCATTACCGTTAGGTGAATATGGGCAACACTACTATACTATGAATTGTTGGAAGTTCCACCGATTCTAGCTGAGTTACGGCTATATATCTACATACAGTTGGGGAGTTTGAGACCTAGCCTTCCTTGAGAACAAACAAGGTCAGTGATGAGTTCCTCCACACACCCCAATCCTTAAACCAAAGCTGAAGGTCTTACCGCATATGTTTGGGCATTATCCAAATCTATATGTTGTTTTACACATTAGCATTCTAAAAATTGTACGTGCTTTACAGATCCAGGGACATTCAGGGCATTCATTTTTTTACCGCATAAAGACAGAAAGAGAAAAAAGGCTGGAGAAGTTTAGGATATTTTAAGCACAAAGTTATGCTGCTGTAAATTTTAATTAATAAGTTACTACCAATAAAAATAATAAAGTACTACCAATAAAAATAACCACCTACATGGAGCAAGATATTGAAGCATTCAAAAAACAACTGGTTTTCCCATCAACATCCATATAGGAAGATCTCTAAACAAGTCTAACAGTTAAAGCATTACAAACTAAGGACAAGCGAAAAATAAAAACCTCATTAAAAAGCAAGTGGAGAATCTAATCATGTTCAGGTCCTGCTCCTCACTGAAGGAATACTAAGTTGTCTTACAACTCAACTATGGATTCATTACCACCAAATAAAACACTGATGGGATCAAAAACCAAACATACAAACAGATGCTGCAATGTAAAACAACAGGATGAATCCAAACATGCATGGTTAGAGATAACTAAGAGATGAAAGATTCAAATCAGAAATATGTTTATGCATTTACAGATTTAGGATTCATTGTTTGTTTTTGTCTTCCTTATTACCAAGTGCAAAGTGATTTGATTTTTCAGCACCAGACTTCCAATATTTTGATATTAATATTATTCATGAGCTGGCAATTATCACCAAGTTAATCGGTAATAGTAAAAGTAAAAATTAAAGAGAATTTTTTCATGACATGCACAATTTCTTAACAGTTTTTACATTTCTAATTACTTAGATTAGCTGTCCTTTGATGCTTCTCTAAGATGACTGTTAAAATAAACACTGGCACTGGCAGTGCATTGTACTAAGATGCATAATTACTGCTCTCCACATTTGATCAAAGGGAACTTGGAAAACACACAGTAAAGACATCTATGTTAAATGAAGCGTTATTAGCTGGAAAAACATTTTTTTTTTAATGTATTCAGGGCAGATTCTACTTGGCGTCAAGGGTCTGCATCCATTTAAAAACCCCTTACTTTCATTCAAACCAAAAGGCAGTGCTGAGCCTTTTGCAGGTCCATGCCTTTAACCTTCAGAGTGCCACAATACATGGCTTACCTCACATACTGTCAGGAAATATTCAGGGTTTAAAAAAAGTATTGCTCAGAAAAACATCAATATCCTACATAAATTATATTAACATTTCAATATGTTTATTATGTGAGAACTAAACCGACAACTAGCTTCTTCCTACCTTTCAAAGAGTCTAGGGGGATGTGCCTCTTAAAGCACATGAAGCTCATTTTACTGCATAATTCAAGAGTGCCTGACAGAAGTGAACAGGACTATCCTATGAGATGTTAAAAACGTTTGATATGTTTTTCTCTTTTTTTTTTTTTCCCCTTTTAAGACTAACTACTATTCCTTTTCTTATGTCAAATCGTAGCGTTAGATCTCTCTTCAAAAATAAAAAGTGGGTGGACCATATCTACTCTTACCTGTACTCTGAGTGTGTGGCAGGGACAGCTAGCTGGGTATGGTACAATGGAGCTGGACAGCAAAACTGGTGCAGAGTATTTAAAGACCTACGACACAAGGAAAAACACAAAGTCAAAACACCAAGTGTTTAGAAAGGGGCTTCTTAGGAAAAAGCAGGTGCTAGGAGGGATATTTGAAACTCATGGTAACTTTGAAGGAAATTTGACATACAGCTGTCAATTCTGAATCCCAGGAAATAACGAGGGAAAGAGTCCCATGGTTTAAATATACACATCAAGAATGACAGTGATGAACTCTTGCAACGAAGAATCAAAGTTTTGTGGCAGGATTAAGATAAAATGCCGATTTAAGACTTGGTTTTTGCCTTGCCATGCAGAACAGAGGCAAAAGCTAAACACTGAAGGCTAAAATTCCTATGGAAATGAAGCTTCAGACCTGCACATTACTCTGCACCAGTCAAGCTGTTTCTTTGTTAATGAAATTACAAACACAGTGCTTAAACACAAGGAGGAATAATGCGATGAATATGGACATAAGCTTTCTTCAAGCCCAGCAATTATAAACATACTGCAATATGCCACTTATAAATTTGAAAGAATCAAAGTTTCACCCCAATTTTTAGCAATGTTCTGAAACGTGCAATACTAATTTAACTGCTATCATTTGTTCAAAGCATGGAAAAATAAAAAAAGCTTTACAACACAAAAAGATATTCTGCACCCCAGATCATTATGTTTGTATTGCTTCATTAAAAACAAGGAAGAGTTGCAAAACAAGACAAGGTATTGCATCTGAAGTAAAGCTTAGAAAAATCTTTAAGCAACACACAGTACACTTCTCAGCATTTTTGATGTTTGTGCCAGGGAACATTGAACAGGGTTTAGCACAGTAAGTCCTCCATGATAAAACAACCTAATCAAATTTCTTCAGACACAGCATTCTTCTAGGAAATCATAAAAAAAATTAATCAATATTTCCTAGCTCGTAGAGTGTGCACACATGGAAGAAGTAGTCATTAAATTGCAAATCCACATTTAACTTGTAAGCATCCAAACTGCTTATTAATAGCGAGTGTGTGTATGTGTACATACATGCGCCTTTTTTCCCCACTCATCTTTTGCTTGGCATCTTGACAAATGTTTCAGAAGATTGACTTTGATTCTTTTGCATCCCTGAGGCTTAAAGTGAATCCTGTGAGGTCACTTTCTTATAAGATCAAACAGAGTGGTTAAGCAAAAAAAAGTCAGGCTTTGTTCAGAAAGGAGTCAGTTACTAAGCCTTTTTAAAAAAACAAGGTCAGCCTGTTCTGATTTCTGTTGCCAACAGTGTGTCAGCAACTGCATGGCCAAGATGAGTTGGATTTTCTGTTTAAAGATAGCAACCGATGGTAACTCCTAAAAAGTACTTGAGCTTTTGGAAACAGAAGTGCAACACAATTCAGTCATGAGGCAGACTGCCATCATGGGACATACCCTGCTAACACCTCATAGCACGAAATTACTAATTGGTGGCACCTTCAAACCACGTGGAAAGGTGACCAGAACAATTCTAAAGGAAGATGGACAATGTTACTGAAAACATTGATGGACCACGATAAAAGCAGTTAGAACACTCAAAAGCTGTGTTTTCTGACAAGAAAAACATACAATATTCACACAAGTTGCTCCACACAATTCACGGAACCAGGGCAGTACATTATAAGTGTGCATTGCACGATAGTCTCACATTGGGTAGGGAAACCGATCACACTGATGAAATCGCTGCTTCCTGCTTTGTGAATACCTATTTTTTTTTTTTAGTAGAAGCAAAAGGAGGAAATTAGTACGAGAGTGTCCCAGATTCCCTTCCCACCACTCTTTTTTTCCCATGCAAATCTCTGTATTCTCATCAATAGTACCTCTTTTTTCAGAGAATAACCCAGTACATGTATGAAAGTATCTGTCTGGATTCAGTTCTGCTCAGCAAAGTATTTTGAACAGAGCTCGCTCCTGGCTATTCCAGAAATAATTGCTCACAAGGCTCCATAGATCTGTCCTACTCCAACTTTCCTAGGTCCCAAAAAAATCTAAACAATAAAGTCATCCCTGTAATCTCAGTTTGTTCATCTGCAGTTAAGGTTAATACTCACCTATCACACAAGACTGGTTAGGAGCTCAACTGCTTTGAGTTTCTTTTCGAAGGTGCAGTAGAAATGCAAAAGTCCAGCCACCTTGATAGCAAATAAGAAGTGCCAAAGGTTTGTCAAGTAGTAAGTACACTGGCACTCTGGGTGTCATAGGTGTAGGTACGGAGTAGATAAAACAGACAGCAACATTCAACTGCAGACTTGTAATTAAGTTACCACATATCATTGCTGTGTTCCAACAAGAACATCTCAGATGTCAGAGACATATATTCAATACATAAGGTTAAATTTCAGCCATTTCTTAGGGCATTCAAAGATAGGCTCTTTGGCCAACTAGTTACAGAAGCAAACATGAGGTTTGGACTCTGCTCTGAATTTCAAAATTCAAGGGTATCTCAACTCAGTGTTTTGGTTCTTCTAGATCCCATGACTGATGCCCAATCAGCCCGACAAATGATGAGGTTCAGGCTTTACAGCCTCTGCCATAGGGTACTAATTTTACCCAAAGCAAATCCACCTTCTGCTGGTGCAATCTAAGACCCAAATATGGCATTTTATGCCTTCAATCACCTGCTAACAGTACGTCTGTTCATTTACTCCTCTAGAACACATCAGAAAAAGTTCAAGATTCAAATGCCTTTTGGTTTTGTTTTTAAACTATATAGTCAATCAATCAGCCTTCAACACAGGTTGGCATTCAAAATAGAACTGATTTGCTAAGTTATAACACCTAAAAACATCAGAATAAATGTATTTAAATAATTCAGAGGAGAAGTAATCGCTTCCCCCATTCACAGTACCATAGATACTTGGCCCTATTAAGTTTAGTTTCTACATCTCTAATCTATGGTTTTCAAAAGATGATTTAAGATTATGAGTACAGCTACTTCAGCAGTGACAGAAGACAAATTACTAAACCGATAAATGCTTCTTCCGGTAATTTCAGTTTCTGAAACATTACCGCAATATCCCAGCGGACACTGAAGCTTCGCAATTTCCTGCTTCCAGGCCAAGTTTCTTCCAGTTCTCCCCAAGTGCTCACGGACAGGTAACCACTTGTCATTTTTTAAAAGAAAGTTCTTTTGAGAACAGACTAGTCAAACAGTAAAAACAGAACCAAATCTGAAACAAGACCTTGAAATCACAGCTCCCTCAGGATACCAACACAACGAGAAAAATCCAGACACAAAGTAAGTATGCAGACCCGAAGTAGGTTTCACTGTTCTTCTCACTTCTGTATAAATTCCATTATGGGTGCCATTAGAAATCACTCATTTAAACAACACTTCCATATCCATCAGCAAACAGAAGTGACCATTCTTTTTATTCCTTCAGTACTAGTCTTGCTTAGACGTACAAATAAAAAGAAACAGATTACTGATCATCACATAAAGCTACACATGTATTTTTTTTCCCCCATTTTCTCTTACAATCACCAACAAGCCTCCCAAACTCAGTAGACAATTTTCTCAATATTGATTATAAAACAACCTGGGAGAACAGAATAGCAGGCTATTAACTTGGAATTACTTTTGCTTTAACAGGCTACCCTCTTACTGTTTTCAAAATGTCCTCTTAGCAGGCTGGTCACCATCCTCCTGCTCCTGGGAACAGGGCAGTGCTGCCGTGCCATCGGCTGCAGCAGCACCACCACCTCCACCCAGCAGAACGCTGACAGCCTGCAGAAAGCTTGTCCTCCTAACTCTGAATAGCACACGGTATTTAGTACAGGATATGATATCCAACCCTTTTTTATTTTGCTACTGTTTAATTTTAACCATGTGTAAACCTGTGAGTAGGTTGACAGCATTAATAAGCTATCACTGTCTTAGAACTTCTTCTTACAAGATTATCGGCTTTCAAACAGAAGAGACTGAGAGACAGTTATCTCAGATACTTAGTAAAAGTGTATTGGTACAGGACCACAGCTGGGACAAATATTGTCTTTTTATAAAGTTAATGATGTGGCTGATGACAGGAATCTACTAGGTACATTTGTTCATCTTAACTGCTACATTTTCCTACAGCCATATTACTTCATACACTACTCCTCTTCTTTGTAAGAAATAACAATCTGTTCACCTCCATCTGTCAGTATTCTTCCTTTTCTTCTGGTACATTTTTCCATGAGGTGCTGTGTTCCAATGAATATGTGCAAGCACTAGGGAAAATTTATACCACCACAGCCGTCTGTATACCTGGCACTAGTTAACACATAGTCTTTTTAAAATTAGCTTGTAAATAGCTGAAGTGGTAGACAAGCTCAATCCCTATATAAGCCCGTTTACTGCAATGTCATCTGAGCTAGCTAAGAATGATTTGTTGGATTGGATTCATGTCTACAAGCTAATAAAAGGATTACTTCCATTTCTCAGTATTTTATCCTGATGAAGAATAACATTATTTTACAAGTTGAAAATTTTCTTTCTCACATCAATCCAGAGTTATGGGTACAGTTGAGATTAGAAAATACTCTGGTTAAAAACTAGTAAAGTCTGTCCTATTCTCGTTTAATAAATCTAACCATTTCTTTAATAAGAAACAAAATTTGAAATATAAACAAACTGATCACCAAATAGGTGACGAACAATAAAAAGTCATAATAATACAGACTCACATGGCCTCCAGCTCAAAGTTTGCTTTATTAACATATTCATTAACATGCCAGAAGGGCTTTCAGAATCAACACACTGACTGAACCCACAGGACAACTTGCTTTTTGGAAACTCACCCCAGCAGGGAAAACAGCAGATAGCTTTATATGGCAACTCATATAATCTCCTCATACTCCAAGTTTGATTGTAGTTGTCCGGACATGTCCGCTAAGAGGTGATTTAGCAGATGATCCATTCACTATTGCAGGGACAAATTCCTACTGTTCTGACATCAAAGATATTCCTTGCACTACTCAGATCTTCACCCAAAATACACAGGACTGTATGAAGTTGGCTTTTGAAGTAGCACTGAAGAAACTTTTTAATTCAATTCATCTAACTTTATATCCAGCAGTCCGTAGCCAAGTATGTCAAGGAGACTCTGTTGTGCCATATAGCAAATCCTATGGTTTTTTCCACAGTGTTTTCCCTACACACTTTTTTGAAGGCCAACTCTACAAAATTAAATGCTGTTATTGCTTTTATGGTTGCATATGTAAAAACCTTACAGTTCACATGTACTTGGCAGAGATCATCAGACACTATAGAAGACTACAACCAATACCTTTATTCCTATTGTTTCCTTTCCACAAGATGGCTTTCTGTACACAGCTTCTTGGAAACCAAATCACAGGAAGGTAACAAGACAACTCATGGCAAGTAAACATCAATATAATTACCTTGCACTGTAGTCTGAGAGTCAAGAAAACCGCCCCGGTATCATAAAGGAGCACAACCATATGTTCTAGGCCTGCTATGTTGGCATCTCCCTCCTTCCATCTCTGTCCCCTCTCCCATGCAGTAGGTCCTATAACCTAGTTAAAAGCATTATAGAATAGGATTTTTTTCTTAACAGAAATTAGAGATAGTTTCACTACATATCAAAGATGCTCACTAAAATCTGCAGTTTGAAGAGATCGGCACACACAGGCTAGAGTACAGACCACTGAATGTTGCTCAAGAATACATAAAATTTAGTTCTCATCAAAATGATTAAATATCAGCATTTGGACATGTTGCAGTATAAATGCAAACGGACAGGTTCTTGTTTTGAATAATACTACCCTTTCTATATTTCCAACTCAAGTGTCCACAGCTGGATTTTTCAAAAGAACGATTAGGTAAGCTTTCACTGACCTCTCCTCCATCAAAAGGGCCTTAAAATAATTACCATCTCCTGGGACAGTCAAACCAGTACCGTCACACCATACTAAACAAGAAACATCAGTTATTTTTGTCCCATCCTAGAACGCAATGCTTATTAACATTACAGATAATTATTTTAAAAATAATTATTGTAAACTTTTTTGGTTTTATGAAAATGAAATACTAGCCTACATAAACAGGCAAGAGGTAATCCTTTTGCATCCTAGCCAATGCACAGTTTGTAGGCAGCCTCCAATACTGGGTTAGCTGTAACTAGGGTGAATTTAATTAAGATTGTTAATATGTAGACGCTTATAATTAGGAACATTTATTTCCCTTTTGATTAAGTCTTACTACAAAATCATTTATTCTGAAGGGTGATGTACAGTAATTTACACATAAAACGCACTTGTGTCATTGGTGCTTACTAGTCACTTGCAAAAATCTGTAAAAAAACCCCCACACAGCTCAAAACCAGAAATAAAGAAGAGCAAAGAGACATGAAGCTGCATATGATAGAAGGAAAAAAAATCTTTTAGATTAAATCAGAAAATTGATAGATTCACTGCATCTTTTCTATATCTCCCACATCATTGAATTAGGTCCCAGAATTTCTCAAGAAACTACAACTCCCATTACAAAATACAGCCACATTTGTAATTTCAAAGCCATAATCATAATAAAACCAAATCTAAAGAGCGACATCTATACATATTGGATTTGAAGCTCATGAAAGAGAAAAAACAGTAATGTATGAAGAATGAAATTACACAGATATAGCGTAAGAGATTTATAGCAAGGCAAATCCTATTAAAACAATAGCACAATGACACGTTCTATTCAGTGCATCTGAAAAAAGGCTTTTGCTAATCTTAGTCGTTGGACATTGTTGTTTATCTTTTTTTAGAACAGCAACAATCTAGCTTTTTACATTTTAAAATGAAAAAAAAAATCTATTTTTTAAAAGGCAAAAGTCCTTAGCATATATATTATTAGAACATTGAGAGATTTATAGTATTCAAGTTTTCATCTCAAAACTTACTCACGTGTTAAAGAGCTGGTGTATTTAACTGTTTAACATACAGTTTCAGTATTCAGAACAGACCAGTTTTAAAGAACATGAAGATTTTGAGGAGTTGAAATACAGCATTACAGGAGAAGTCCTAGTTCCTATCTTGTTTTCTACAGCAGTGTGCTGAGGTAGGTAAAAGATACCAAACATGTAAGCAGTAAGAGGGAAAACACTGGACAAGATGGTTTGATAAGACTGCAACATCACTGTTAAAGAAAGTAACGTACAGAGATTAAATATTCTTTAACACCACACGATAAGCACGGTAAGAAATTTTGTCCCCTGCTGAGAGTTACAAAATCCCCAAATCCCAGAACTCAAATGAAAATGGAGTCTAACACAAACATTACTACTACTCCCTTGTATAAACATGCAGCATTATATTTAAAGCTGATCCACGTATACCTGGAAGGCTACAACCTGTTTTCCGAGTTCACTTTTCTTATTTCAACTTCCTATGTACAGTCCCAAGTTTATTTTGATTTTAAAACATTTCAACTTAACCATTCATACAATCAACATAAAACAAAAGGCTAAAGAAAACTTAAGAACAGATTTCAATACCCTCTCAATATTCATTTTGAGTAGTTTATTCTTGAATGCTTGAACTCACTATGCCTGCGTGTGGACAGCGCTACTGAACATGATGCAGATTTACTCAAATTAGGACCCTCGTAGGCACTATTAAAATAACTGAAAAAGGCTACAGACGACAACTGCATTAAGATGTATGTATCATCCACTGGCCAACCTAAATTTAACCCTAAAGAGAGAGGATCTTTAGGCAAAGTTCAGAAATGCAAATAGCACGTACAGCCATTTCAAAACACTGGATTAGAAGGGAACCACTGATGGCAGTGAGGGTGGGGGGCAGAGGACAACTTAACTGCACACTCGTGCCTGTTTTGTTCTAATTCTTCCCTGAAGTGGAACAACACTGCAGTATGGTTTAAGAGAAAGCTCACAGTAAGGGTCATGTGGAACCACTAGAATTCAGCTGAATAAAACCACGCCGTGTGGTTTCTGTACATACCCTGCTGCTGACACCACAAACACTATGCAAACTTTAGCATTGTCCTTCCCCTGGCTACAAGTGGATGAGCACTTAGCTCTTCTGCCAAACGTGACAACTCATGCGAAGAGCTGCTGCACTGCATTAAATGAATGAAATATTAAACTCCTGCTGTGCTGACTATAATGTCTGAGAAACTGTTCAAGTAAATAATAAGCAATTAATGTCTTTAGGTTTCGATCAAGCATATATACAAGGACAACAAAAACAAAGCGATATTTTGCCTTACTGATATTATATTGCTCAAGACTGCATTCCATACCCTTGTATTAGTATTTCTGTATTGAAAAGACAGATTACACTTTAACATGACAAAGCATTCAAACAAAATGGAAGAGGGATTCTTGATTCATCATAGACAGAATTCCTAGCATCCTGCATTGCTTCTTGTATGCAAAGTGGGGGGGGGTGGTGGTGTTGTTATTTTTTTCACTGCTAAACATAGACTTACTCACTTTATTAGGTTCGATTTTTAAATACCCATATGCATAAACACAATCATCATCTATGTATTTTTAATATACAGATCATTCATCTGTCAAAAAGGTAACACCCTAAAAATGGTTCGTGGAAAGAAACCTACCAAACAATAAACTGATCACTACTCCCACTTCTGGAATCCTCAACACAGATATCAGAGACGTGATGACAGATGAAGAAGGAAAAGGTACTCACAAATAACACCTTCTGCAAGCCATCCTTGAATGTGTTGTGGATTTGGTATTTATATTTTCTTTCACGCAATCTGAGGTAGAAAAGCTCGCTCTTAAGGAAAAAAAAAAAAAATCACATTCACAGCTTTTGCATGCTCATTCAAGATCAGCCACGGTGGAACATCACAGATAAGTAAACTGGTGATGTAACCAGCATCAAACACTGCATCAGATAAACCCAAAGGCTCTACAGGGTTATATTTTGCAAAGCCAAAAGGTTTTTCCCAGAGAGGAGGTTTAGCAAGCATAAACCAGCCACGCTGTTTTCACATTCCTGGTGGGCTTGCTTTCTGCTTCCAGAATAAGTCCCAAATCTGTATTTATTATTAAACTTCATCACCAAGAAAAAACAATATGCTTTCTCATTTGATATTTAGACTGAAATATAAAAGCACCAAATGTTGCATTTTCGAATGCACCATCTCTGTAGGAACACTGTAGTACAGTCCAAACCAAGAAAAGGCCATTGGTCCTTTTATCTCCATGGTAACAGCAGCATCTGTGAAGACGAACTGTATTCCCTCTTCACTGCAAAGACAATTTATAGTTACATACTATGACATAAACTGATAAGACAGCAAAGCTAATCAGTAGCTAGGAGAAACAGGAACCAAAGTATGAGATTAAACTCTTACTCAAGAGAATGTTCTTACTCAAGAGAAATAGTATTTCTCATGTGAAAAATAGAAAATGAATAACCAATCAAGCTGTTCCTTTGAGCTGATCCAGGTTGGGAATTTGTGAACTTTCCAGCTTAGCCAGCAAGGATAGTTGCTGAATATTTTACAGAATTAGCTTCTTATTTAAATCTCCAGTTATAGGCTTTTGAATGGGGAGACAAAGTTGTTCTTTGCAAAAGAACTACTGAAGAACTTAAAGATTTTTTCCCTTTAAAAGACTTGCCATCATTAACAGCAACAGCAGAGTGACAAGTTTCACAGCTCTACAAACTACTGCCCTCCCATCTCTCCCCTCTCCCCCTCTTAGCACCATCAGTGGTCCAAATATTTCAGCAGCATCATGCTTGTGCACTACCAGTCTCTATCTCCAGGGAAATGGCCATATGTACAGGCTTGATGAGTCACCTACACTTGCTTTTATTTTACTCCTGTCCACAGCAGTCCTCTGTAAAACACAAGAGCAAACAAACAAACAAAAAAACCCCAAACAACCCACAGCACAAAAATGTCCTTTTTTCCTCCCCTTCCCTGCTTCTTGCCCCATTCCAATGCTCAGCACTCAGGCCTTATGCTATCAAGACAGCCAAGCTTCCTCTCCTGCTTCATGAATCAATATAATGACCATCTGCTCACATTATTAAGTTAAATATATACCAGAACACATTGATGAGGGCAGCTCATTTGCCATGGTCAAGTGATCAGTTCATAGCTGCTCCATGGCCAGTTGTAATCTTTCCAGAATAAGAGAGAGCAGGTGGTCAGCCAAATGCTACTAATCACAGTATTACCTATGAGGTTCCCCAGGCTAGAGAGAAGCATGAACTGTCAAAGATGCTGCTAAATAATGTAACTTTGCAAAACAAAAAAACCCACCAACGTAAGGCAAGAGTTATTCTGATGATCTTTGGTCCAAACTGATTTTCAAACTAACGTATTTCATGTCAAAATACCCTAAGGTGCTCTCTTTTGGTCAGTCATTTGACTAAAGCTGAACAGTTAACTTTACAACCTCCCGTTCACCCCCATTTACCTGCCACACAAATTTCTTCCACTCTAGAAATCATGTAAGAACTTTATTTATAGCAGACATGCACTTAGGTTTACCTACTGAGCTTAACTTTCCATCCCAACAAAAGTAAAATTGATGATAATTATTAGAATTGTCAGGGTAGCCAATGGCCCTGGAGTCACATCACCATGTGTTAGTGCTATAGCAGTGCAATAGGAAACCGTAACTAATGGGGAGACAAAATACCCCCGAATTCTCCATGGCCCCCATAATAGGCCTGTAATGCTTGGATACTGCATCAACAGGTACTTAACCAGTATTCATTTTAAGAAAGCTACATCTGTCTAAACACACACTTGATGTGGTGCTGCCCCGCGCAGCAGAACACCAGTGAACTACACAGAATCTGGCCTCATGTGGCAATTCCTAGATGTTTATATACTTCACAAAACCTTCACTGTGAGCTTGATCCTGTAACTCCAACTCACATGGGCTCATGGCATGGATCAGGCACCTTCACAAAACATCCACATTCCACAATGAAGGCCTGATTTGAAGCATGCATACCTTGAAACACACATATGCAACACTGCGAGACATTAACATGATTACTTGGTGTCTGCTAACTTTGGCAGTTAAGTATCTTTTCTACAAATTAAGATAATTCAGAGAAATACAGATTTAAGACAAGTGGTTTTTCTCTTGCACTGAAGACCTAAAGATACCTTCCCCTGCTTCAGAGAAGCTTTATAATGATTCAAATACTACCTCATTTTTAGCAGATACCAAATACAGAGCATTGCAGAAATAGTGCAGTTTTAAAAGGTGCTTGCTTATTGTGAAACTGCACATCACAGCCAAAACCCTCTAATAGCCATCAATGTATCACATGGATAAAAGCCTGCTAAAAAAATAAAACCATTCCATAAAGAGTCCCATAAAACAGCTTCCAACCTACTGTAAAGTCAAGCAGCTCAATTGCCACTGGTGTATGAGGAAGAGAATATACAGTCTTGTCAGCTCAGTCCAATTATTCTGTTTTTAAATCCTGTTTCTGCAGATGTGTGGCAGTGCAGCACACAGGTTGAATTAAAAGTGAAGAATAAGTTATACAAGTATTCAGAAAGGTGCTCTCTGGATGATAATCAATCCAGATCGAGCAGGAAACACTTTGGTCGGGTAACCGAATCTACTAGTCCTGTGAAACAGTTAATCATTTAAGCTATTTTTACAAAAGTCCAGGGTTGAGGGATATGAAAAAAAGACTGCAAAGTCAAATCAATAAGCAAAAGCAAACCGCACAGGAAAGATGCATTATCGGGATTGCAGCAGCGCTAATGCTACAGGAAGGCTCTCAGCTGCTGCACGAGTGTTGACTTCTGTAACCACACAGGGTCAGAGCTGATGGCCACTGCTCCTTCACTCAGGTTTCTTACAAGAGTTCCAGTATCAAGCATATCCAAAAGTAGTAAAGTAATTTAAAAGCTATCCCTCCCTATTCTGTAATGAATGCCATTGAAACCTTCATTTTAGACAGGATAATAGTCACGACGCTTTTACGGTGCACAGCATTTTAGTGTGTGTTTGCTACAAGTATTCCGTTTGGTTCTAGGCTCTGTTTTGATGTGTCCAGATATAACAACTGAAAAAAACACTATCTGGCTCTAAACTCATCTGAGCTCTTACTGTTTTATTCAAGCTAACAGACTAACTTGCCTAGTTTATGTTAAGCATGTGCTCAAGCTGCTGTTTGAGTCAACAGATCTTTAGTTCACTGTCTTCCTCAGTTCTCCCCTAGAACAATATGAAGTGGCCCCGATGAGTAAGCACAGGATAAAGCCTGCCCACATTTGTATCTTAGCAGAATGAATTAAAATGTTTTACAATTGACTGAATACTACAAAGTGAAAAGTTAGTAACTGCGCAGGCTATTTAGCCTTAGCTTTTAACTTGGAAGAAAGGCTTTCCTTTATAAGAAAAATATAGTAAGTAGGACAGAACTGGGAACACCAGGATTGCAGTTTTCCCTAGCATTACAAAGTCTACTCAGCAAGAGACTTGTACAGTATGTTACTCAACGTCACTGTGTGAAAAGACCTAGACATAAGATGCCCAAATCATTATCCTAATGAATTTGCAATCTAAAAGTATTAAATATGAAGACTCTGATCCCACTGAAATGACTGGGAAGAGCTCCCATGGGCATCAGCAGGGGAAGCTTGTCACAACAAGCTTTCAGCTCTACGCAGTCCTACCAACATTAATAACCTGCCAACATCAATAACCTGCACAGCCAGCGAACTGTTTCCAAACCCCATTTTTCTCTGCTGAGATTTCAGTTCCTTCCATTACCACAAGGAATAAACAGATCACCTGAGCAATATCAAACAACGTCATAGAAGATAGCTGCTGTAGGATCTCCGCAGTTTTCATACCACCTATGTTGCGATTCATACACCAGGTGACATTTACAAACCAAAATCACTCTCCACTGCTTGCTGGCTTGTTTGTTTTAAATGAAGGCCTGAATTTATCTTGAATGTTTTGGGGCATACTACTAGACAAAGCCTTTTGTTAGCATTTATTGTATTCTCATGTTTATCATTAACGTGTTGGTGTCTGCATGATTAAGATGCTTAGCTATTTATTCAGTCTGGAAAACCAGAGCAAACCAGGCTTGGGGTTGAAGTTACTAGTGAAGTCACACTGGATAAAGCACACATCCTTCACCCTGCTCCCCTGAGGTCTCAACCTATCTACTCAAATACATAACCAAACAAGTATCCTCCAAATAGGAAAAGAATATTTAGAAAGAAAGCCTTTAAAACCTCATTCTGATATCACTAGCGTGTATAGGAGCAGCTGTGTTGCATGCTATTATGATTGGCCTTGTTTGCTTTACAATGGTATTTAATATCAGACTCTGACTCTTTGTTTCAAAGACCACTCAATTTTTTTCCATACATTTTGTCTCAATGGATTAAACAGTTTGAGACATTTTTCTACTTGCCTCATTATCACTGCCCAAAAAGTGAGTTTATCATTTTAAGACTAATGAGTAATTTGGACATCCAGGACATTCTCTAATCACCTCTGTCAAGAAATATTTCCACAGCCTCAAAATAATACTTGGAGACTATACAGTCTGATCTGGACGAAGTTCATGCCCATATTCTGCGACAGCATCAACACCCTTGGAAATGCTGACACGGGGGCTGCGGGGGCACTGCCCAGCAGCAGGAAGGCTCAGCCGTCACCGTTTCTCTGCGTGCCACATTGCTCTGCTCTGTAGGATGCACCAAGTGGCAGCACTGGTACGTAACTGGCCACTTGCACGGGGCTAACTACCGGGTGGAGCGTTACAGTCCACTATGCACGGGGGATGATGAACAGCATTACGGACCTGCTGATCACCGACTGCGAGATGTGAACCCCTCATCTCTTCCTGTCCTACTCCTGCTTCATTCCTATTGAAGTGAAACTTTACCCCACCTGGTTCTCACATGTGCCACATACTTTATTGAAGTTTGTTACTATGAATTTAAAAAGCATGAAGCGAAACATTAGCTGACTCTTATTGCAGTAATAAAACACACAAGCTCAAAGCAAAAATAAACATTTGTAAACAGACTGCCAAAAATTTCTCAGGTCAGAGTACAGTATTTTAATTTTCAATCACACTTTGAAATATTTTTCATGAATGTATGTAGCTCTGTTCTGAACCCTCTGAATTCTTTTTCCTACTATTTTAGTAAGATGCCCCAAAGCTTTCGTAGGAAGCTGCTCCTAATTTTCAGCTTGGTTGATATACCTTTGCTTGTAATGAATTTCCTTTACAATACTAATTTTATCCCTATATGTTCTGAGCTCTATACACAGATGCTGATGCATTTATCTATTTTCTTATATACTTATATCCATTTACCCTTAATATAGTTAGAAGCAGTTATTTAATCTAATATTTTTCCCTGCTAATGTTTGTCACTCTGCTTCAGAGGCACGTAAGAGGTACTCTATGCCAAAATGATAAAGAGCAAAACCAAGCTCCCTCTTCCCCACTGCACCAGAGTGCGCCTCTTCCACATGACATATTGTACATTTGAATAACCAGTTTACTTAATTTCTCCCAGCTTGTCCATTTCACTGAAACTACTCCCTTTTGCTCCAAACCCTATCTCCCTGTCTCAGAAATTAACATGCACTAAATGCCAGTAGATTCTCTTCTGTCATCGGCTTTTCCGCAAAGTCTTTGCTCTTCACCAAAATGAATCCTCAGCTAAACATCAGTTCAGCAGCTGATGAATTTACTGGCTCTCATCATGACAAAACTGCAAGTATTAACCGTTACTGGCAGCACAATAGTGTTGTGGAAAAATTTGTGTATTATCACAATAAATTTTCTATTTGTACACTGATAATACTATTAAAAGTGTCCCTTGTTTTCTGCTAAGCAACCTAAACCCTAAACCAAGAAACTGCTTCCTTTTAAGTTACATTTAAAAAGTCTGCTAAAACAAGGCTCTAAATAACTATTTATACCTTCTCCCACTATGCAAAACAACTTCTCTTAAAAGGAAGCCTACCAAAAAAAAAATAAATCTATCCCACCTAAATTAAAATAATTTTGTAAGCCTTCAGTCAGTCCTAACATATTCTTCCATTTAAAATGCTTTGTATTAAATTGATCACCTTAAAAGAACTCTTTATTAAGACTGCCTTATTTGACTACAGACACACATGTAAGTAGCTCTCAATACCCTTATTCTCTGGCCCTTTTTGGAATCTCTGTTTTGTGCCAGTTTTTCTCTCTTCCTTGATAGGCAAACTATTCAGACTCCCCTGCACTGCACATGATGCTGGAAAAAGGATCATCATCTTTTTAAAGTAACCTGAACCCTCAGTTAACAAACTGTCATATTTTAAGTCTTAAAACATCAAGTTCTCTAGGCACTCAGTATGCCCACAAAGGATTACAAATATTATACCTGTCATTTGCTGCACTTTTTTTTTCCTGCTTACCTTTCCAAGGATTTTGCTTGTTTATTTGTAAAGAAAAACAAAGGTATGTAAATATGCTCAATACCTGATTTTTCCAGTGCACATATATACATTTGGTGCATTTTCATTTCAATTATATGATTCCATTTCTTTCACTGTAACACACACAATTAAGCGTGAGAGAACTAGCGTACCGTGGAGAGTCAGGCGAATCAGTAATATCCTCCCCTCAGACACAACGTTGACAGAGTAGAACTTCTCTTTTCCCAAAACACAGCAGAAATGTTACGTGTTTTTTTTTCTCGACACTTGACCATGCCAAGGAGATCAGCTAAAGTTTGACAGCCACACAGTTCCCAGGTTGAGAGGGTACGTGCCCCCAAGCAGATCGCAGGATCAGCCTGCTTTGTCACCAGGGCACACCAGCTAGTGCACACTAGCCAGCAGAGCGGACAACACGCTTGTGTCTGATTACGTCTCCACTTAAAGCACGCACTTTACAATAGGCTCAGCAGACCCTATGGGTAGAGTTCCTGTATCAGTCAGGATGTGTGTATGGCCTGTTACAGTAACTATTCTCCCTGAAAGGTCTAGGGCAAGGCACAACCCTTAACGAGGTAAGAACATTCTTGACTTTATTCACTCCATAAGCTACAGAATCACAGAATCAACTAGGTTGGAAAGGACCTTGAAGATCATCTAGTCCAACCATTAACCTAACACTGCCAGTTCCCATCTACACCATATCTCTCAGTGCTATGTCAACCTTACTCTTAAACACCTCCAGGGATGGGGACTCCACCACCTCCCTGGGCAATCCATTCCACTGCCTAATAACCCGTTCTGTAAAGAAATGCTTCCTGACATCTAGTCTAAACCTTCCCTGGCGCAACTTGAGGCCATTCCCTCTTGTTCTATCGCTTGTTACTTGGTTAAAGAGACTCATCCCCAGCTCTCTGCACCCTCCTTTCAGACAGCTGTAGAGGGCGATGAGGTCTTCCCTGAGCCTCCTCTTCTCCAGACTAAACCCCCCCAGTTCCCTCAGCCGCTCCTCGTACGACATGTGCTCCGGACCCTTCACCAGCTCCGTTGCCCTTTTCTGCACACGCTCGAGTAATTCAATTTTTGTAGTGAGGGGCCCAAAAACTGAACACAGTACATGTATTTCCAGCTCAAGGTTGTTTGTGCCATAGAATGATATCTGCTGAAGAGCAAGAAGAGTCATAGGATCTGCAAAATACTAACTAGCCAGAAATATTTCAGAAAACCTGCACTTAGCAGCATCTGTGCTGCTTCTATCCACTTGTAACAAACCCAATGATGCTTGAACTACAAAGCAAGAGATATTAAAACCAAAAACTTAAAAAACCTCAGTGACTATCTGCCTCACTAAAATAACTCTTTGTCTACATATTTGCCATTAGAACATCTCATTTTAGAAGTGAAATCTATAGAAATGTTACTATGGTGCTGCTGACACCAGATCCAATAAATTTGAAAATTGGCTTCCAAGTTTTCATATAAACCAACTACATTGGCAAAAATTTGTGATGAAGAAATTCATATATAGATATGCTGTGCTCAAATCTGTTATCAGCTATTGGTTTCATATACAAATAAGAGATGTACATACTCTGAACACAAGATACTCCGAACACAAGTTTCCTTAGTCTTCATATGAGATATCCTGAAGTCAGCTTAGTCTGGTAACATTGCTATTTCAAATAATCATCAGTTATCCTCTTCTAAGAGCTGAAGAGAACTGTCTTCAAATATCCACATGTACAACAAAATACAAATTCACAACCAGTACTTATCATTTCAGCACAGCCCTCTAAGTGATACACATTTAAGCCACTAAGTAGCACTGCTGGTTTTGTCGTGTGGTTTTATTGTTTGCTTGGTTTTGGTATCTTAAGTTTAACGTATCTTTTAACATCATTAGACATTTAATTATCAGAAACTCCATGGTCTCTGGCAGAAAAGTGAAAACTTCAGACTAATAATTTTTAAGAGCTAAAGACTACATAGTAAGTACTTATGGGACAAATTAGGAAAGAAAAATTATTCTTCAAAATTAAACAACTAAAATTCCATTAAGCAGCACTTTGTACCATCCTACAGACTTGATTGCTCCCAGAACACAGAATGTGAGATTAATGTTAGGTTTACTCAATTTTATATGCAAAATTATTTGAACAGCTTGAAACAAAGGTCCACAGCCTTTGGACCACATGACCAGAAGAGAATTTAGATAATGTAATAGATGGCTATTATTTTCAGTGCTGAAAATACATTTTGGACTGTGAAGAATTAGAATGGCTTGGTGAAATTTTTTCAAAACCTGATCATATAATCCCATAACTTTAGCCACATGTCACTAGTTCTCTTCTGCTTCCCCCATCCATCTTTTTATGATATATATATACTTGAAACACATGGCAATAAGTACTACATCAACTGAGGGCTTGTCTGATTTTTCAGCAAGAACAGATTCTTGTTCAAATATCACACTTAAACTCTACTTGATTGCCCATAATTAGAATTATTACCCCAAGTGAGAATTCTCAGGACAAGAAGCAACTTAAGGACATAATAGACATTCCCAATCTTTTCACAGCTGTGCATCCCAGCTAAAATTTTTGCTTTAAAAATGAAACAAAGCATTCTCAAGCAATTTTTGTGGGATTGCAAACTTCAAGATTTTACTTGAGATTAAATTTCTGATTTTATTTCCTCTCTTCATTATTAAGAAGAAAACTTCAGAGCCTGCAAAATGCTTGCAATAGTCCTCTGTAACTGGAAATATTCACCCCAGACACTTCACTGGACAATAAATACCCTAACTGTCCTAAATGTAAAGACCTCAAATATGCCGTGAGTGGATAAGAAATATAGAAGAAAGTCTATAAAGTTACAGGCTTGAGCATGACTGAACAACAGATCAAAATACATAAGAAAAATCCAAGATTGAACTATTTCAGACGTACAAAATCTAAGCAGCAGCAGGAATACCTGGAACACAGCCTAGAAACAGTTGTGGACACAGACTAAGTACAGTATTTTGGCCTGAGTCACTCCTCCAGGCTTCCTGGTACCAGGTCACAGCTGCTGTCCTCTTTAATAAAATAATACACTGTTAATGAATCACACTATAATAGGTTTTTGGAAAGCAATTATGTTTCTTCAAGACTGGGATAAGGTTTTAATTGCTAGTTTTAATTTGACATATATTTCCTCCCTTATTAATTACATAAGCACAAAATATTTGTTCAGATTCATTCCTTCGTCCTTTGGACAATGGAGTTGAAGATGCAAAAGCCAGGAATACCTTTTAGTATGTGAGGTGATACATACACAGTAGCAAATAAGTGTCAGCAGAAGAATGAATACTAACGAGCAGAATGTAATTAATGCCTGCACATCTTCTGGTCTGTAAGTAAAGCCGTATCTGTAACCATAAGATGTTTTAGAAACATTAGCAAGCTAATGGACAATGTAATACATCATTTGAGAAGAGATAAAAGAAAGAATTGACTGTCTATAGCTCAGGATATCACGATTCACTAGATACTGCAGATGTTTTTATTCTTTATACATATTTCTGACCTAACCCAGAATTATGAAGCCATTTACTCAATAATTAACTAATCCAGGGCATCTTCTCAGAAAAACATTCAATTGGGCTACAAATAAATTTTAAAAGTTCAGAAGTATTTCCTACATCCTTTGTTCATATTAATTATGCATTTTATTCCTAGCTTTAAACTCTGTTGACTGCAGCTGCTATTCAATGGATCTTATATAACACACTGACATTACCATTATTTGTTTTATCTCATCTCTTTTACATAAAAATAATCTGGCATTTCATTATTATTTCTTAGCCTTCATTTACTGTGAAGGCATTTTAAATATTTTGTCCTTAATTGTTTTAATAAAAACCCAGCTTAAGTAATTTAGATGGGGGGAAAATTGCAAATTAATTGTCATTTAATTATTTTAGCAACTAGACCCATGGCAGATATCACAACAAGGGGCTGACACTCAATTTTAGTAACAAGACTAGTTAGAATATTTGCCCCAGAATTATTAGCTATATGTTCAGTGAATCAATTATATTAATTAAACAGACAAGACTGATGACAACTGATGTCAATAAATATGTCAATATGTTAATAAAGACACCAATGCCGCCTCTCTCCCCAGCGCAAATATAAACAAAAACCTAGCTGGGTATTTCATGGATGCATTGCTGACTGAAGTAGTAAGTTATCACAGTTACAACAGCAAGCGTATCATTTATGTTCACTACAAGCTTATAGGAGAACCTGAGGAGGTAACAACGAAATCACAGCTGAGTTCCTGAGTCATGGGTGTTTATGGCCACTGTAATCCCACTCCCTGGCAATGCTAGGGAGCACCTGGCTGCAAAACTATTGCAATCTAGCTGCATTTGGGAAATGAGAGTGGTGGAATTTGCAAAACAAGAAGCTGTACAGAGCTGTACCATATGGTTTGTTTTGTTAATTTTTTTTACCCTCCCCTTTTTAATCAACTTTATTACTACTATACTACTGCTACACAGATCACCACAATGTGACCAAGCAGGACAAGGCTGTACGGAACACCCACAGCGTCAAGAAGAGGGTGAGTTGGCTGTACTGAACTTCCTGTATATCCACCAGTCACAAACCACGGTGGCCTATTCAGGGGCAAGAAAGATTGCCAACCTACCTGCTGACCGCCTGCATTTACATGTCAGTGGGCTGCAGCAGCTTGGAGCATCACTCCTGATGGACTGCACGAGGAGATAACGGCCCACGGGAACTGCAAAGGAGCCCTGCCCTGGCGTGGGGTCAAGGGCAAACATCAGTTTTTTGATGCTATAAAACAGTCTGTGTCACACTCTGATACCTGGGTTCCTATGCCAGAAGTGACACATTATCCCTGACATTTAAGTCATGCTTTGTATTTATTAGTTTTTAAAATGTATTTCCAATTTAGAGGAAGGTCAACAAAGTGATTTTTTTAAGACATTCAGTAGTTTTGAGAATGTGAAAGTGAACACCAGTTTGATGCCATTTGGTGATAAAGAGTCCATCAACTCAATTTCAAATAAGAATGTTTCTGTGACGTGATCGATGCTGAAGATGTGGAAGAGGAGAACAGTTCATAGCAAGCCTACACCTGAAATTATAATTTATAGGAGGAAGAGCAATGCATTCTCCAAAGGGGATTTCTTGGGAGAAAAAGCCCTGTCAATCAACGTACAGCATGTATATAGAACCAATACAACAAGCAATAAACTTCTAGAGCAACTGCATATGAAAAAGCATCCATAATGTTCTCCTCATCTGTTACCAGCAGAAAAAGCAAGAGGGTCAGATATTTCAGATGTGTACAGCTTCATATTTATATCTGCAGAATTACAGCAAATTTAGGATAGGAACTTTATGACAGTTTTAAGACAACAGAAGTTTAAAAAAATCCACATGTATTGCCCTAAATATTCAAAAGCACCAATATTCAAAGTATGCTATTACTCCTTACATGCTCCTGAAGCCTAGATGATTTGAGATAAACCAGAATTAACACAAGAATCCAAATAACATGCTTCACAGTATGTTTGGTGCAGAGGCTTGAATAATAAATCCACAGTACTCAATCAAAACACCTTTCACCCAAGAGGCAATCCCACATCCCAGCAATATCCAACAAGCAATGCTTCCTCCTTTTCCTCCCCACTCAGCATTTGTTTTTCTGTTTAACATATGCCTAATCTTTGCACAGCAGAGAACTAACTTAGTACTTCTAAAAGGAGTGGAGATACAACTACAGCTAATACTTAATACAGGAGCTCAAAACAAAAGGCCATCAGGTCTCAAAAGTTTCTTTCCACAAGCATTTCACTAGTACACACTAATATACCTTTTTTTTTTTTCTCCCTAATTTACTAATATCTTTCTGACTGCAAATCAGGTCATATCATACAGAACTGTGGGCAGTTCAATATTCTGTTTTTTCATCACTGCAATGCCCTGGTATAGGATTCCTTTTGCTATTCATCTCAGTCTTCCCCAACTTTTGTTCATTTTTATAATACAAATTATGATTTGGACAAAGCAACTAGGTAAACCAGAACTCCCAGCACTACCTTGAAACATGATTTATTTTCTCACCACAACTCTTCAGTTTATAATCAGCTTAGCTGTAAAAACAGCATGCAGATGTGCATGCTGGTTCTTTGGTGCTTCTAATGTGTCTACAGGCAGAGATTAGATACAGTACTTTCTTTGGTGAATTAAGAGTAAGTGAAAAATCAAGTATTCGTGCTCTCACAGTCCTTCTGCAAAAGCCTTAACAACTAAAATACTTGTACACGTGGAGTTCAGACCATGAAAGACAACTGTATTCAAGTTTGCACACAGAAAATTCATTTGCTCAAAAGGACTACAGAATACATACTTGTAGACACAAAAAGTCCCCCTTGAGTACCATTTGCCAGTTCTTTTTTCTGGCAGGAGACACCATGGACTTGGCGAGCACTCCTCAATGCAGCAGAGGCATCAGGCTGGCGAAGCAGCTGCTCTCGCAGGCAGCCGGAGCAGGACTCGCTGGCCAGCCTCTCCTCTGAGAGGCTTCTGGATGCCAGCCACCATCTAGACACGCCTGGTTGAGAGCACCTACACTGGATACTAATGACCTTGGGAATATGTGTCATTGAAGTTGAGCTCCGCTAGAAGAATCCTAACAACCTCCGCACATTTTTTTTTTAAAGACATAATCTACTGCATCTCTTTTTCATCCACACTTCCATTTGTGTAGCTCTCTTCTGTTATAAATATTAAAAGCAGATATTTAAGCAATTTAAATGACCTTTCAGACCAACACAAACAAGACAGCTCCTGGCAAGCGTCAGTTGTTAAATCCACAGAAATGGGTCATTTTCACAGGACAGATTCAGCAGACTTTTGCATTTCAAGTTGAAATTTGATATATTGAGCAGTTCAACCTAGGGCAATATCTCTGAAAGCTTGAAGGAACAGGGTCGAGTCATGGAACATTTTGTTATTATTTTATATGCAGAAATGGTTTGAAACAACCTCAGAAATCTTGATACTACGATTCAGAATGATTAATACAGGAAGAAATCCTGTACGTTTATCCCATTTCAATTCTCCTCCACATATAGCAGCTACCAACTTGTTTTGATTAGTACAAGCAATATTACAAGGAACGAGATGCTGCACTCCTTGTCGTTACTAATTAGCTAGACCAAACAGAAAACATTCAAAGGATTAATTTTTTCTCCCCATTTTTATTTTCTTTTTCATTATAGGAAAAACATTACTCACACTAAGTTACATCAATGAAGCTGTATTTTCCCCTCTGTATTTCAGTATATTTCAAAACAGCTGTCTTTATAGGAATAGGTTAATATTTCAAAAGTGAAGTTTTAGTTAGACTCTAGATAGGATAGATGATGTGATGGCATTCTGGACTTGTGCAAAGCATCTGACACTGTCCCATATGACATCCTTGTCTCTCTAAATTGGAGACACATGGATTTGACAGAGAGACCACTCGGTGGATAAGGAATTGGCTGGATGGTCGCACTCCAAAGAGGCTCGATGTCTAAGTGGAAAGCAGTGGTGTTCCTCAGGGGTTGGTGTTGGGACCAGCGCTGTTTAACATCTTTGTTGGTGACATGGACAGTGGGGTTGAGTGCACCCTCAGCGAGTTCACTGACAACACTGAGCTGTGTGGTGCGGTCGACACGCTGGAGGGATGTGCCATCCACAGGGACCTGGACAGGCTGGAGAGATGGGACCGTGTGAACCTCATGGAGTTCAACAAGGCCAGGTGCAAGGTCCTGCACATGCGACAGGGCAATCCCAAGCACAAATACAGGCTGGGCGAGGAGTGGATTGAGAGCTGCCCTGTGGAGAAGGATTTGGGGGTGTTGGTTGACAAGAAGCTCAACATGACCTGACAATGTTTGTTTTCAGCCCAGAAAGCCAACCATATCCTGGGCTGCATCAAGAGCAGTGTGGCCAGCAGGTCAGGGAGGGGATTCTGCCCATCTACTCTGATCTTGTGAGACCCCCCTGCAGTGCTGTGTCCAGCTCTGGGGGCACCAACATCAGAAGGACATGGACATGCTTGAGCGGGTCCAGAGGAGGCCACGAAGATGCTCGGGGGGCTGGAGCACCTCCCTTATGGGGACAGGCTGAGAGAGTTGGGGGTGTTCAGCTGGAGAAGAGAAGGCTCCGTGGAGACCTTAGAGCGGCCTCCCAGGACTTAAAGGGGCTACAGGAAAGGTGGGGAGGGACTCATTATCAGGGGGTATAGGGATAGGATGAGGGGTAACGGTTTTAAACTGAGAGGGTAGATTTAGATTAGATGTAAGGAAGAAATTCTTCCCTGTGAGGGTGGTGAGACACTGGCACAGGTTGCCCAGAGAAGCTGTGGCTGCCCCCTCCCTGGAAGGGTTCAAGGCCAGGTTGGACGGGGCTTTGGGCAACCTGGGCTGGTGGAAAGTGTCCCTGCCCATGGCAGGGGGGTGGGACTAGATGAGCTTTAAGGTCCCTTCCAACACAAACTATTCTGTGACTCCCTACAGTGAGTTTCATTTATTGAGGACTTTGTCAGCTCTGGCAGACATGTTAACTGAAAGTGTTTATGCTGATATTTTAGCCTGGGTATTAAGGTACGCTCCCTGACTAGATGAATTTACACTTAAATGTAGTTAACAAAGCAGTCTGATAGGGAGGGAAGCATCACTGTGACATAGGTCTCTTGGCATGGACACAAATATAGCATAACCAGAGAATAGGTTTATCTTTAATGCTAACTGTATTCATTACAGTAAGAATAAAAAAAACAAACCAAAACCCAACAACCACCCACCCCAACTTGTCTTCAGTTTGTAAAGATACTGGGAACTATGACTACACATGTTTACAGATGGAATGTTCTTTGAAGTAAAAAAGAATGAGACTTTAATACTCTGGAGCAGTACCTGCCTTTTACGCTTCAGCCAAAATCAGCCCTACCATACAGACATACCAGCTGAACTCTATCAGTTTATAAGAAGCCTAAGTTTGTGCCAATGTTTTCACAGAGCTAGGCACTGAACCAGAAGTACAGCCAGAGACATGCAATCTATTCATCCCACAAGAAAATAAAAGCAACTTTAAGATTTTCTTTATTGATGCTACATCAACTGATTTCTGAAAAGAAATATAAAGTACTTACCATATTTTTAGTATACACACCATAACTGTATATTTTCCTTAAGTTTTTTCACAGTTTTTAGGGCATGATTAATAAGAGAATTAGAATATATTACTATGAAGATGTTCATTCAGTTCTTCCTAAAATTCAAAATAAGCACACTTTCAAATCAATTTTTTATATATTATATGCAATTCTATGGAAGTGTAAACCACAGAAATATTATAATGAATTCTAATCATAAGCCTCTTGAACATAAGTTTGTCTAAAACAATTAGTCTCTTTCCGATGCAAATGTCTGAAAATAGAACAGCACATTATGAAATAAATTTGTCGTATATTCATGCAACCATTGTGGATTGCTAGTAACCACCCTTAACAGTAACCACACCACTGAGATACGTTTGAGTTTGATATTTTGAAAATCCAAGCACAAAATATCATAACAGCGTTTAACTTTACCATCTAATGTTGTCTCTATTTTTTAAAAAAAAAAAAAACACACTTCAAAAATGAAAAAAAAGAGTAATTAAAATACATTCCTGACCTTTGTTTCTGACATGGTCTCTAAGAATAAAAGTCTTGACAAAGTAGTGATTTTTTTGAGGAACTCCCAAGTGTGCTTTACCACCACCATGTTTGGCAAGGCCTCTCTTGTCCAGTAGCCATTCCTATCACAGACCATGCATAGAGAAGGGTACAAAATTACAGGAAATTGGGTTTGTTGAGCCTGGAGGCAAGAGCACCTGGGGCAGCTAACACCAGCCTTCTAGTACCTGGGAGGAGGTTACTGAGGATGAGGGAGCCAAGCTGTTCACTGAGGTGCGTAGCTGGGGAACAAGACAGCTGTCAAACAGAAACAGGGCAGGTCCTGACTAAACAAGGCAAATTTTTTTCCCCTGTGAGGATAACCAAGCACTCAAACAGAGCACCAGAGCAGTTAGGAAATCTTCAGCTTTGGCGGTTTTCAAAATCTGACTGGAGAAACCCTGAGCAAACCGGTCTGATTTCAGTGTTGATCCTGCTTTGAGCAGGAGGTTGGAGCAGATGACCTCCCAAGGTCACTTAAATAATTCTGTGATTCAATCATATTCTGATACTACCCCAGTTTCCAAGAACCTACAGTTCAGTGACTCCCTAACCACAGGAGCATCTTAGAGGCTAACAAGCCCGGGTAAATTTTTCTTCCATGACTATGTCTTGTGAATCTGTATGAACTCAGTATCAACTATGTTCTGTGCCAGAGCATTGCAAAGTTTTTTTATGCTTTACAGGAAAAAAAAATACTTCTATTTTCTTAATCAGCCTTCATTTTCTGCTCAGTAGCTATGATTACTGGGGAGGTTTAATGATTACTCTTACTCACTCTCTATAAAACTCTCAATCCTATTGACTTTTTGTGTTCCTTTCTCCCATCCCACCAGTTGCCCCTCTGCAGGCCAAAGGGCAGGGTAGTTAATCATTCTTTGTACAGAAGCTATTCCTTGGATCATTTCCGACTCCTTTCTCCTTCTCTTTTACCACTCCACTGCAGTACAACATCTACAGATCAAGATTGCTTTTTTGTAAAAAATGAAGAAAAATTTCAGCAAATAACAAGAGCAGCTGTCTTGCTCCATACAGTTGCCCTTCTCACAAAAAAAAAGAAAAAAATTGTTTTTCATGGCAGGCTCAACTTTTTACTTCCTTATAGGAGTGGGATCACTGAAGGCCTATCAATAAAAATTATGGAGGGAACTTTACTAAGCAGATTATTAGGTTGCAACTTCCAGACGTAATTGTCTTTGGAGGTTCTCATTATTCCATGTGGCCAGAGAAGCAGTGATGAGGACTAGGGCAATATGCCACCTTTGCTAGTCAAAAGGAAGACAGATGGTACTGGAGGCAGTGATCAAAGTTACAGTAGGTAAATCTGTTCTGTTTTCATAATTGTGGAGGCTGTTAAATTTGCTAGATGAATTTCAAGAAAACATGCCTATTAATTCAGGTTTTGCAAGCCTCAGTAGTATAGGTTATTTTGGTTCTTTAAAAAAAAATATTTAAAGATGTTTTCAGTATAAATAAATCAGAATATTTTTCTTGCTGGAAACAAAGTTAATTGACTTCCATTTTACTTAAATGGTAAACTGGGCATTTCTTGCAACATTTGCTCCAGAAAAGTACTAATTTTAGGCTAACTTAAAATGCAGCCAAAACTTCAGACTAGAAGCTAACTGCAAAACTAGAGCTAACTGCAAATATATCAGAAGAACACTAGTTTTCTGACAATGCTAATACTATGATGAACTATGAAGCTAATTGCTAGCCATCTGTCCACTCAGCCTTACTAAAGAGCTATCTAAGCAGTATTTTTTCTTTATGCTACATCTGATGCCCCCCAAAAACTAATGGGGGAAAAAAAAAAGGAATTCCTCATATTTAGGATTATATTTCAGATAATAATGTGGAGCTGTGGCATACTAGATCGCATGCTTTGTCAGAGAAGCATATTCTTCTGCTTTTGTATGGGCACAAACTGAGAACTGATACAGTTCTGTATGTGAATGTTCAACTGAGAACTTTACTGTCTGCAAGACAGTTTCAACCTTTCAGTCTTGAAGAAGATTACAAAGATATATGTGGATTGCTTATATAGGACAAAATCAACACTTGCTAAAACTGCTGAAAGAAATCCATGGAAAGAACAAAACCAGCAGGCTCCTGAGGTAGCTCAGCAAGCTTGAGAAATCCTACAAAAAGCCTTGTTTAGCATGGTACAGGAGAGGGTAAATGGAATGAAGGTCATGCCAAAGCAAAGGTCACGGCAAAGAATGAGATGTGGGTTTTCTCTTTTAAATCAGCACTGCATGCTCTTCCTCTGAGGTATCTGCATGAACTGTAACACAAACTGAAGATAGAAAGGAAGTTTCATCACACAAAGCTAATGGGGTCAGTTTAGGCACGATAAACGCTTTTAAATCTTAACAGCTTTTCCGCCCAGTTTGAAGTTTAATAGACATGGGTAACAGGGTATTCTTTATTTTTTAAGAAACCAGCTGAATATCTATATCTATATGCTTAAAACCAAGCCAACACTCTCCTGTTGTAGGCAAGAAGAGCTTTCTTGAATGTTTGGTGTACAGTCCAATGCCTCACTTCTCAAATTCTGTTTTAGTATAAATATTTTTCTAATGCTCTCTAGCCATACTATTTTAGCATCATCTTTTATGGAAAAAGTCTTTCTGGGGTTGGGACTAAATTTACAACACCAACGCACCACATCCCCCTGATCCATCCATTTCTCCTCCCTAAATCACACCAAGCTTTCCTCTGTGAGATCCAGACGGCGAGCTGAATGCTTTAGCAAAGCACAGTCCTTCAGCTCTGGGAGAGGGCACAACCTGGTTAGTTTGGGGAAGAAAGGCAAAGGGACAAACAAAGGCAGCAGCTATCAAACTTCACATAGCTAGTGAGTGCTCTACCTACTTTACTCCAGACAAGAATGCTTTGGGCAAATGAAGAAACTTAAATGCCAGGGGTGAGTCATCCACAGTAAGAAGAATACAACATAGGCTTGCCAGCAGCTCTGAGCTGATCTCTACTTTCTCAATGTACGCTCAACACTTCGTTGCTAATCTGTGCAGCTTCTCTAGAAGGTATAATTAGCCAGAGGCACGGATATAAGAGAGGCTTTTAAAAATAAAAAACAAAGGATGACAAGTTATTAATGTAGGTGGTTCAGACTTTAGCCTTTAATTTAAACTGAAGGTTAGAGTGTAGAAAAAAATAAATCTTAGAACTCCCTGAAGTGTTATTGTTATTCCATGCCAATAAAGTGAAAAAACCAAAATGCTGCTTTTCTTATCCAGGGCAACAGGTGCTTCAATAACTGACATGCTGCAACACAATATATATGAAAGTGCATTCAATATATGTTGAGTGAGCAGGTCTGCACAAAATTGCAAAATGATTCAAAGTGAAATAGCTTAGCTTTTTACACAATCAATATATGAATTACCTTGTTGCTATAACGACATGAATTGCCTAGGTGGAAAACCACAACTGCTGGTGGCTCCTTCGTGTGAATTGGCTCTTGTCACGTCGTATGTCAGGCAACACATTGTGGCATTAGAGGCACTGCAGTAGCCAAATGAAGCAAAAGTTTCACTTCTTATGAAGATCAATTTCACTGTTAATTTTTTCCTTAGCAGGTGAAGGGAATAAGCTAGCTGCCTCAGGGAAGGCCAGATGGCTATGAAATACCAGCTACTCTCCACTGAAGAAAAGAATTAGCTTAGATGTGATCTCTGCTATATACAAGCCAAGTATCTTTTGCTTCTCTGATCAGTGCAATGCATCTCATACAAGTTGTCTTCCGAAACACAATTATAAGTAGATTTTATACTGCAGAGAGTAACACCAGGTCTCTCTAACATGAGTCACTAAAATGACTCAGTTCTCACTTGCTCATTATTCAGACACTGATACAATATGGCACTAGTCTGCCTGATTTAAGGCATATTTATAGAAGCTTGAGTCACCAAGTAATGAAAGCCACCTTTTGGAAATGAAACATTCGTTAAGAAGTCAGTGCACAAAATTCTAGCTCAGATGTACATTAGAGAGACTATGAGGATTTCACTAGTCACATCTGAATCCACTCATAATATAAAGCCTATTCAGCACTTTAGTAAGCAGTATGTAGTTCTCCTTCCTCAAGACCCCATCTCTTGATGTGCATTTAGAAGACTTTAGATACATTTCAGTTTTTCATCACTCTTCAACCACACAGACACCCAGCTACTGCATAGAAGCTTTATTATGGGAATATAATATATTAACACCATACCTGTTTTAGAATCTATCTCTCTCCTAACTTCTTGGAGGCAGAAAAGATGCATAGTTCTAAACAAAGTCAGAATTCATAAACAGAGATAAAAGGATGAGAAGTGAACCTTAGACATGAGCTCATGCTCGTACTTCCTTCCCTGCTTTCTACCCTGAAACATCACAGCCCGGACTGACTTCTAGAACTGACAGTAACACAGTATTTCCCTTCTTGGTGTTACAAAGCATTTTGCAAAACAAAAGAAAAGAAAAAGTGGAAGCTGCAATATTTATTTTAATCTAGAAAGCGATCCTAAACAACATCTGTATGTTGCAAAACAGCAAATGCAGTTTAACAAAAAAGCTTCTAAATAAAAATTATTTGCTTAACATGCTTGTTTGTCTACATGCTAAGTGTTGATCTAATTTATTAGATAGTTTTAACATATCAGGCTGGAGACAAGACAGAAGGGCAAGGTTTCAAAGTTTTCAGTGACAATAACTTATTGAAAAAATGAAGGGGGCATTCCTTCATGATGCAATCCTCATTAGAAGAAATTAAGGAAAATCTATGATTCCATTTGTAGAAAGAGTTGCTATAAATAAAAGAATACTGTGAAACAACATAGAGTAAGAGGTGAATGAATTGTCTAGATACAGAGAAATTTAGTGTAATGAATACTGCAACTGGCTGGCCAGTTCCAAAAATACTGCCTTTAAGTAGTGCAGTCCCTGCAGATGCATACTGCCAGGAGAGAGCTTTGCAACAAATAAAATACACGTAAAAGCTTTCCTACTGTATTACTTAATACTATCTGGATGAAAAGTTAAGCATACCTTTTCTGCTAATCTGTGGAAAAAGCCCCATGTACCAAGTGTCAATAGTTGCAGCACCAGAACGTTCTATGTTCTCCTACCCAGATACCAACTCACTCAATGAATAAAACAAGCATAAGAAGGTGTTGGAGTTCAGTTTTGTTTTGTTTTTTTTTTAAATATGCTTAGAGATGCCTAGTACAAAGATGGTCTCATAATATCTTCAGTGTTGCCTGCTTCCAGTGGAAAAGAAGAAATGTGGTTGGTTTTTGTGGTCACGAATTTAGAAATGTTGTTATGAAGAGGTTTTGTTTATTTGTTTCTTCCACTGGACTCCCACCTTCCCTTCTCCTGCTGCTTTGAACAGGATCAGATGTGGAAGCATTTTGTTCTAACAGAACCAATTCACATACCAAAGTGCCTTTGGAGGTTTTTACAAGTACTTACTTTTCACTACTTAACAGGAAGTATGAAAATGCCAGATATTTTCAAATCAAAATGAAGTAAATCAGTGAAATCACATTATATCAGAAGAAACCTCTATAACTGGTACCAGGGATACTGATTAAAATAGATGCAGCTTCTCAGGAGAGTCAGGGAACTGCTGAAGTGTTCTTTTTTTTTTCCTTTTCAGTACAAAAAGATGCTGTTAAAGCAGTCATTTCTTTCGGCTGATTATTGAAGGCTATTCAATCAAGCCCATGTTCTTCAGAAGTTAAACCTGACAGGTTTCATTAATAGATGTTTCAGAGAAATATTTCCATCATCTTTTAAGCACTACTATTAAGTAAAACAACTTTTTTTCCCCCCTACAGAAATAGATTGTCTTAACACAGTCTATGTCAAATATTTTATCCACTAATTAAAGGTCATTCTAAAAAAGAAAGCTAGGTATTCAGCAAAACATCCAAATATGAAGATTTAAAATCCAGTCTGATTAACTGAAGATTATTTATAATGTACATATGCTTCCTGATCCGAAGTATCTTACTAAACTTTTTGTAAGTTGACTATTCTCTTACTTGAAGCATCTGCTGAAAGGAGGCAGATTAACAGATTGTTTTATGCTAAAAACAATGTTACTTGAAGCACCACTACATTATAAATAACCCTTTTGATGAGTCAGCAGATGAGTCCCTTGTTTGTAGAAGTTTTGATGACACTTTGAATGAAACGATTTTGTCACCCAAAATGTTACTCTCTCACTATACATGTTCCATTAAGTTTTTGTATTTCATCAAAGCTTAAAAGTGACTAAGTCATCTCAGGTGATGGAATTAGATTTAGTAAGGCTGACACTCTCAACATGCCAGGGGAATCGTGGTTTTACTTCAAGATGGGGGGGGGGGTGGGGGCTCCTGACAACGTATTATTCACGCAAGATCCAGAAGAGGGCAATGTCTTGCTTTGGAAAAGATTTCATACCCAACTCCCTTTGCTCAGATATGTAGGCAAGCAGGAATAAATAGTAGTGCTATTAGGAAAATCACAAGCAAATATTCTGAAAGGAAGCTAAGAGAGCATGATTCAGTTTAATTTTGCTCATTTCCAGCCAGTATTAGAGCTACCCAGAATAATGACATTTTGATTTCCCGCTACACAAGATAAACTGACAAAATTCACCCCGCAAGGAAGCACTTTGTTTCTTCTGATCAGGTGATCAGAAGACCATCTACCAAGAGTTTCCAAATCCAAATATTATTTAACTTGATGCAAAACACCTGGAAGTGCTGCTATCCCAGGTCTTCATTGTGCCCTTCCGATAGTTGGACGCTCTCACTAATGCACAGAGAAACACAATGGAATTGTTCTTCCTTTTCATTAGAGACTAATAGAGAATGATCAGTGGTACCTGCTTTAAAACCCAAATCTTTTTAAGGCAGAGCAAGAAGCCCTATAAACTCCTCACGGTCAGGCGGAATGGGCCCAGAAAGTCATCACAGAAGTACCAGTTGAATTAAGCACATTCATTCATCTCACCATTTTTCAGGACCAGTTTGGGCCTTTTCAGACACACAGAAACATCCGTAGCACGGCAGAAGTCAGTAAGTTGAAACATCTGTTTTAGAAACAGCAAGATCTGACTGATGTTTTTTATTAACTATAGTTGGAAAACTTAATTCAATTTGGAAGCTTCCACATGAAAATGCTGTGAGAAAAAACACTGAGGAAATGAGGGAAAACTACTCAACTACTTTATGAAGACATTTAGAAATTTTGTCTTTTTTTGAGGTTAAGATGAAAATATTTTCAAAATTCATACAATACAGAATTCCATCAGTAAATCTAAGCTTCAGATTGAAATGAAGAAAACAAAAAAATAATGAAAAAACTCCTCCTTTAAATCAGAACCATCAGTGTGAGATCCAAAGGAAACTGTCTAAACTTTTACTAAAAGAAATTAGTGCAGCAGACCCAGTTCTGACCTAAAACAACTGATGGATTACAATAGCTGTAATATTGGTCCAATTCATGATTAAGCTTTGTAAATCAATCTTTATGCTGTCTTGTCCTTACGGGCAGAACAGTCTAGACATTGAGAGTACCTGATTTTGTCAGTAAGGATGATTTGTTTGGGGGTTTTGTTTGGAGGGGGGTTTTTTGTTTTGGGGGGTTTTGGTGGTTTGTTGTTGGGTTTTTTGTTTGGTTTGGGGATTTTTTTTTTAAAGCATCGGAAAACCAAAATTCTCAAATGTGTGAATGCAATAAAGAGTGCTGAAAGCTGCCTTCAGACATCACGATTGCTATAACTGCATTATAAAAATCGATCACTTTTCACAGCACAATAAACCACCACAGTGCTGCCTTTGATGCATTTCAAAGGCTGAAAAAAAGTGTTGTAGAGTGATGAACTTCAATTCTTTGAGGTAATAACTTGTTGAATAAAGCTATGATGTCCTAAACCAAAGCAAAACTTCATGTTTCAAACATGTAGACTACACATTTGTGAAGCATCCATCTTCATCACCACACATTTATTTGTAATAGTATAAAATATTTCACTGTTATTTGTAAAAATCTGTTTCCCAGGACAGGGAAAAAGCTATTGTAGTTGAAAAGCATCATCAGTGTTGGAAGAAATAAGTATAAATTGGCAAAGGTAAATAAGGACTGAATGGAAATGAGAAATTTTTAAGTTCTAAGGTATCCTTGGCACATGCAAGATGCCTAGTGAGCTCTCTAGCCAGGCTTATGAAAGACTTTACACAACAACTAAGCAGAACGGGGAAATTAATTTAACAGTTAATACTTGGGTTGACTTAATGGATATGAAACAATCTGAGTTAGCCCTACCTTGTTTCCTTTCTTTGGAAAATGACCTTTAACCCGTTATCAATCTCAGAATTGCCTAAAGACATGCTGCAACTGTGGTAAGCAGCAGTCTCCCATACGCCAGCAGAAAATATTTATTCACTGAAATTTATAATGAGCATTCACTGAAGTTTAGGTAGTAGGACCTCCCAGGTTTCTGCCACATTAGTATGTGTATCACAATTCATGTTTTAGAAATATACTGTTATTTTATTGGGTTCTTACCATTTTATTGTGCCTGTACTGATCAACAGTTCTATTCATGTAGAGGAAAAGAAAGTGCTGTTTTCCCTTCTCCTATATTTAACCCATAGGGTTAAAAGTCCCTATTAACCTGCATGCTGCCTCCTCATTCTGTTAGGGAGCCATAGCTCCTCTTCCATAAATACCCGCTTGCAATTGCTCTGCTGACTGCAGTGATTGAGTCTGGGGGAAATCTGATCCTATCTCAAATGCCAGCTTCAGCAAACCGTGTACAACTATTCTGTTAAAGATTGAAAGTACAGACCTCTGAGATAAAGGTACTACACACAGGCAGACTGACAGACAGCAGCTTGCCCTCGCTTTCCCCTACCCAGTGTACCAACGCTACAGGATCAGCCAGACACAGCTGGGTTAAGCAGTAGAAAGATTTCCAAGGTGAGGCACGTGCATGTGAAAGAAGTGGCAGCGTTCCTCTGTGGGGCTCTCACGGGAGAAGGGCAGCATGTGGATAGGACCACTGCCCAGAAACGCCACTGAGGACCACTGCCCAGAAATGCCACTAGATGAAGTGCCAGGGCCCTTGCAGTCAGCAAAACAGACAGCACCATAGTTTGCTTCAGCTAATATTTGCACATCTGAAGAGATTAACTGAAGACATGAAAGCCAGCACAAAGGACAACCAAACCATATAATGCTCAAAGCCTGTGAGCCACTACAAGATGTCTTTATGTCTGGGTTGAGGCTCTGAACATTGATGGATTGTCAAGTATCCCGGAAGGCATCTCTGCCCAGCGCACAAAATCCTGCATCACCTTTGTCATGCTCAGGACCTAGACTGTCATCTAAAAATATAAATAATCTTCCTTTTACTGTATGCACAGAAACTCAGGGCAATAAGCCAAAGCTGTTGGGTCATCTAAAAGGTATCAGTTCCTTGCTACATTTAATGTTTTGCATAAGACACCATTTCTTTAACAACAACAAATCGCTTCAGTTAGTGCCATCCTTTTAGAGAACTCCAGTTCTATAAAATTTCACTAAAGCTTCCATACAACCGAACATAAGTAATTCAGAATCTATCAGTAACTTCAAGTATTTAAATCAACTGAATGAAAGTAATGAAGCTGAAGTGTTTACTTAAATGCAAGCCAGGCAATATGAACATTCCTTAGCAGGCTTTCTGGGCATGAAGATAAAAGATTGAGAGCAAACTGAACAGAAACTGACCTACGGTGCACATGGCTGAATGCAAACGTACCTGACGTGTTCTGGACATGCCTCGAATACAGAGAGCTTCCTGGAAAGCCATTTACAAGAGTAACAAGGAAAGGTAAAGAACAAGGAATTTCAGTTAATAGGTATCTTCACCACTCTGTTGGGTACACTTGTTGGAAGTTTGGACTCTTGACCTAGCTCAGCATCCATCATAACTAGACACCAAAAGACAAAGAACATATTAACCTCAAGAAAGGTGCTTTATATAATCTTTTAACAAAAGCACCAACACCAACCAGTGGCCTCAAAGTCACTTACAACCCTATTAACAGTCCACTGCATGCAGTGTTTTTACTCATCTCTAGTAACTCAGAATTTCATCTTACAGGCTGATACACAAGGGAAAAAAGAAATATCACAGTGTAAGCAAGATACAAGCATTGTTTCTACAGACCCTTTCAAAAGGAGCATGAAACCTCCAATAAGATGTGTTTCTGCCTATAAATAAATATACTTTATACACGTGATTACAAATTGGAAAAGATTTTAGAGGTACGGGAGCGCTGACCTTCATGTTTTCACATCACGCGCTATAAAGCAATGTGAAAAGTATGGCTGATAGTGCAATTTTTTTCTCCAATTTTCTTTTTTTTTTTTTTCCAAACCATGCTGGATGTGGCCCACTGGGGAAAAAAATAAATCTAAATGTAGGCAAAAGCTCTTTTATTCCGCATCTTTCCTGCCAATTCCTTTAGAGTATGGCCATCTCCTTGTGCTAAGAAACAAAAAAGCACAACTTGGTGCATTCTTGGCTCTGCAAACATGCTACTGGGACTGGCGATTGACTTGAAATACTAACACTGCCTCTAGCATAGATTTCCATGAGTAAGAAAAGTATATACCTGAGCTTTTAATTACTCACCTCCTGTACTTTGAATTTGCTACACTAGTTGATATAAGAATGAATTGTGCAGCTACTACGTATAAATGCTACCATATTAGATACAATGGTTGTACAAATATTTGGCAAGCAATCACACTGCATTAGAAATCTAAAGCCTCCTTAGAGGTTATGACACGCTCACCCTAACGAGACAAAAAATAAAAAAACCATCAGGGACATTTTGTTTTATGTTATAATTATTTACGTTACATTCTTTTCATGTGTGCTATTTTTTTCTAGCTTCACAAGTATTTGCATTGGGTTCTATATTTGTTAAAGCAATGAAACTTTAAGATCCAAACATCTTTTCAATTTAACTTTTATCTTTATGAAGTCTGCATGACAACTTTTTTATATAGGCAATTGGCATAAAAATTACAGATGTGGAAAATGTGCAATCAACTGTTGTGTTTGCCATAGCACAGTGTTTAAGAAGCATCAGGAATCAAAGAAAATCCATTTGGCTTTATGACTTAGAAGTAGATGAATGAATAAAACTGGAATAAACCCACCAAGAGCAAAATGGGGTGGAGGGGAAAGACAGGGGTACAGCAGGAAATGGAGAAAACATACATAAAAAGGGAAGAGACAACATCAGGCTTTCTTCCTCCTTAAGGATATTATGCAAACAAAAATTTTTGGAAATTTGAGCACTTCATGTCTGTGTAAAATCAGACCAAGTCTGATAGTGCTAGAGTAGTATTTTTGTCTTTCAAAAGACAGCTCTTTCCATTTATTCCCTGTCTAATGGTTAAAATAAAGACACAAACAACAGTGCACAGAAGTCTGCGAGGTTTTAAACACAACTAAGGTTGAGATCAGAGCTGCAGTTTAGAGAAGATCACTCAGAAAGTGTGTGTCCCCATTCTGGTCACCCCTCCAGCTTTGTACATACATACCCATACAAACCGTAAAAAAACCCAGGGCATGGAGCACTGAGAAAAACAGGCAGCCTTGGTATTACACTATGTAAAGCAGCATACACAATCAGCCAAATAATGTTGCCATTTTTACCCATCCTGAAAGTAAACCAACCACCTCTAAGAAACAGATGTGGAAACATAAAGTGACTTTTCTCCGGGCAACCATCTTTAGTCAGGGAAAAATACCTGATGAGACTGACATTTTATATTTGGAAATAACCAAACTTACCAACAGCCCCATGTAGGGGAAAGGGGAAAAAAAAAAAAAAAGTAAACTGAATTGCTTTTGAAATTAATTCCCTCTCCTACCTCTTATTTTTCTATCACCCCAGAACCATTCTTCAGATCTAGCAAGGCAGGAACTAAATTCTTATGAACAGACTTCATCTTAGTCATGCAAATATACCCATGAATCTGCCAGAATTATTTTTATAAAGATAAATACAAGTGTTTTATCATTCTCCTGACATTCTGAATGTCTATTACATCCTTGAATATGGAAAATAGAGAATTGTTACTAGAAGACCCAAGCATCAAACTCTGGATGTGCCAATTTCAAAAAAGCTGCCCTGATGCTGAGAATGAAGGGCAGAGACTCAAAGCACAGCCATGGAGCTGCATTTTTTTTTTTTCCCTAATACGTGAAATTTCCACGTTCCCAGTTATCACTTAAAAGAATTACATCTCAATTTCACAAACTTTAAAAATAAATAGATCATCTCCATGAAGAGTTTGCACATGAGACCCAGAGACATACTTGCAGGAATACTCTCACATATTCTATGAGTGAATACAATAAACACCCGTAATTAATCTGTATCTTTAAACATCTGTATTTTTAAAGTTCAAGGAAACTTTTATATAATTCTGGTACGACACGCTACCTTGTGCACAATTAACCTGCTATCTTTTAAGCTCCAGTATGCACAAGAAATTCAAATAGTCTATTGCAACAGATGCAGAACTCCTCTTCTGATAAAGGTACACATTTCAGAAAAGAGAGAGCAGAAGAGATGACAGAACCATGCTGCTTTGATATAGGACTGGACTTCCAGAAGAACAAAAGGAAGAAATAACTTTTTTGAGCAGCATTAGGCTGCTTAGCTACATGCAGTTGCTAAGCCAGTGAGCCTCCTCTGGATGTTTTACAAGCCCATTTGGGCTGATTTATAAACACAAACCAAGGAAAAGATTTTCAGGTGTAACATGAGATTCCATCTCATACCCCAGTCATACATCAATACGTTCAACTCCCCATTTTCTGCAGAGGTGCAATAGTCATCAGGACACCACACCTATCACTAGAGCCCGTAAATGGCTCAAGTAAATGAGCCTTTAGGGTTCCCTGCTGTTTAGACCAGAGTGTGCAGTTCTACATGAAAAAATACACCATGATTCTGTTATGTAAACATCTATTTATGTACACAGATAAACACACATATATACACAAACAGAAGTATGCTCCCTATGGAAGCCTACAAAAAACCCAACAAAAAACCTACGTGGAATGAATGATCATACTACACTATGAGTTTCCAACATTAACGAGGACTTACATCAACCATACAACATTTTCAGTCACGGATAAATATAACCCATAGCTGAATCTCAGTAGCTGGACTGTCTAGGTTAATTGGTAGGTTTAGCAGGCTTAATTCACTTTGTGTTGAGAACTGGTACCTATTAATCCTCTTCCTGATGGATACAGAGCTTTGTTACCTTTAAAAAGTCAAACAAATGCTGAAAAGTCTGACTAAAATAGTACAACATGCAGGACTTGTATAATCAGAACAAAGGTGCCAATGCTTAGGTGACAAAAAGGAAGCATTACAGGACTGATCCTTAAAAGCCCAGTGAGACACCCAAAAGACATTTTCAAACAGCATGGCATTGGTATGACGGTCATGACTTGACTCGTTTCATTTCTGTGTGAAAAAGTAAGTTGTGATATCTATCTAGTATCTCAAGAAATCAGACAATCTACAGATAAAAAAGATTAAATTTGAAGGAGTGTTATAATTGCAAGCTATATTATTTGGAAACACTTCTACCTCTAACGAGAGTCCAAATTCCCTCCCATAGCAATGCTTTTGCTTTATTTCCATTTCCCAGTTTCTGTAAGTTGGTTTCTGTGGGGTCTGGGGTTTTTTGTTCGTTTGTTTTTAAAAAGAGATTTCTGTCAGACTGCCGGTCTCAACAGCATTAGCTGAGCTTCCCAGGCACTGTTACAGCATTGCTGGGGGGGGCAGTAACAGCCATTCACAGTACTGTACAGCAGTAAGTTGCAGGCACCAGTTATCTTATCCACTTACACTCAGCACGAAGTTTGGAGGGTGGGGGGGAGACTCTTCCGTCATCTATAGACTTCCCATACTGGTTTACTAAAGGATTCAGTTTTGATGCATTAATGCAACTTGAACACACATGCACTGAGACAATCACTAGTAATTTTGCTACTAGTTTTCTACATTTCTACTCTAAGCTTCATGCTTATATGAATATCAAGCTTTGATAGTCTTCTATACTGGGGTACAAGAAAACGATAACTAAAAGGCCAATTCCACCAAATAAATGGCCCACACCTTGTTATTTTTTTTCTCCATGCTTGAGGGAAGCTGCCATTTGCCATGTGGATGACTTTCTTTCCTTTCAGGCATTATCTTTAATACACCTATCAAATAGCACCTTTCAGGTTTATCATTCATGGGGTACTTCACAGAATCACAGAATCATTCAGGTTGGAAAACACCCTTGGGATCATCGAGTCCAACCCTCAGCCCGACTCTACAAAGTTCTCCCCTACACCACATCCCCCAACAGCTCATCTAAACCACCCTTAAACACATCCAGGGATGGGGACTCCACCCCCTCCCTGGGCAGCCTATTCCACTCTCTGACCACTCTTTCTGTGAAAATTTTTTTCCTCATGTCCAGTCTGAACCTCCCCTGTTGCAGTTTAAAGCCGTTCCCTCTTGTTCTGTCACTAATCACCTGTGAGAAGAGACCAGCACCAACCTCTCTACAACGTCCTTTCAGGGAGCTGTAGAGAGTGATGAGGTCTCCCCTCAGCCTTCTCCTCACGCTAAACAGTCCCAGCTCCTTCAATCTCTCCTCACAGGATTTATTCTCCAGGCCATTCACCAGCTTCGTTGCCCTCCTCTGCCCTCGCTCCAGCACCTCGAGATCTCTCTCGGATTGAGGTGCCCAAAACTGGACACAACACTCCAGGTGTGGCCTCACCACTGCAGAGCACAGAGGGACTGTCACCTCCCTACTTCTGCTGGTCACACTATTTCTAATACAAGCTCTCCTCCTGACTGCAGCAGAAATTGTATTCTTAGCAGCAATTTCCCCCCAGTGTTCATTAATACTGGAGTTCTTCTTTAATCCTTGCTGACCTGTCTTCATATTTTGTTGTCAACCCTACACCTCCTGTTTGCTAAATCACATTCTCAGCTCATTTTGCTCCCTACTCCTGTTACTGCTCCACAAGTTTGTGTTTCTTCTCTCTCGGTACAGCTAGTTCTGTGAACACCCACATTTGCTTGTCCTTGTGTGGTAAAGGAGAAGACATTGTTTTGTCTGGACTGGCTTCTCTTCTGACTTATCAACATAATGCAAGGACAGGGTGACTCCCATGGGAGACCACCCCACTAGAAAACACTACTGTTTTCCTAAATTAGCCAATGTTACCCATTCCTTTTGATGAGAATGTTGATCTTCGTCACAAAACCAAATAATTTTGTAGCTGAGAACAAAGCACTCTGCAAAATTTAAAGCCCTACAACTATCAATAAAGCTGGAAGGAAGCTCTAAGAGCAAAGCATACATGCTGTGTGTTCAACACTTCCACATGTAAATGGATTTAAATGAAAATGGTATCAGTCCTGAAAAGGTAGGTGCTTGGAAAGGAAACTTTTGCTGTGATTGTTTTCTATACTAAAATTACTAAGCAATCACATTAACATTGACAACTCTCATATCTCTTTCATACTGAGACTTTCACTGTCCCCTGTCATGGTAGCATCTCACTTCAGAGCATGAAACCCAAAAGCATTATTAGCCACCAGGACTATGATTTCATTATAATGTGATTTCCCACACACACATTTAAGAAAGCATTGAAATTGTAATTTCAGACTGCGTCTACTGATGTGTTCCTTTATTATCTACACATTTCTTCATGGGACAGAAATGTACATTATCTGCAGATCGCTAATGCAGCACCGTTTTATGATATATGACTCACTACTCATATGTACCAAACTCAAATACTCTGTCTTCAAGGCTCACTCTACACAAGTCTGGGTTACTATTCTCCTGATAGCTTGAAAGTGTTAAGCTACTTAACGCTTCCTTTCTCAAGCTAAGTGTTCCTGTATTGTTGGGATTTTCAGTGACTGTAATTATCTCATGTAGTGATACAAACAACACTTTTCTACAGGAATATTACTTATAAATAGGAGTTTTACTGCCTTCGCTTTGGATTGGATGCTAATGAGCTAGTTGGATAACAACTCTCGTAATACTTCCACAGCATGTGGGCCTCCTACTTTTCTTTTAGCCCAGATTCCATAATCCAAGTATACTGGGAATCTAGCAATCTTTCAGAAGCATGGAGGACATGAAAGCCCCCATGTGTATTTTATCACAGCATTTAGAAGCTTATGCTTCAAAGCCACAAGCCATTTTACAAAATCAACATGAGATAAATGTTTTTCCAGATTCATTCTTTGATCAATATTGACATCATCAAGGTTGGGAACCATAATTTGTTGACCCATACTCCACCTGAAGTCAGTGACAGAAGGTACAAAAAAAAAATATTTGCACAATCACCTCCACATCACAACCTTTTTATTTGCTTCTCTCTCCAAATAAAACAAACACCCTTGAAAGACTTGTACAAGACATGAGTGCAGTTCGTTGCCATATGTCAGTGGAATAGGAGCATGTGCCTGAGGGTTTCGGTCTGTTGTAATAGAAGCCCCACCCTGTTAATGCTATTAATAACGTGACTGTTTCAAGTGAAATATTCATCTAGTTCCCTGAGACAAAAATCTGCTCTGAGCAAACGATCTGAAGGCAGATTTGTTACAGACCAGTGTAGTACCCCATCTCATCACCAGGTGCTGATCCCACTAAGTAATTAGCATGTTTCTTTAGCTCTCAGTCCTACCTACCCTGATACACAGCAGCGGGAAGCATCCACGGGAAGGACACAGCAGCGGTTGGAACGGGTAGCTCTGCAGGAAATTAAACATAAAATTGACCACACATTAGCTAAGCAAACTGAGCAGATGCTGAGCTTGAAGGAAATGCTGGGGCCCTAATGCTGTCAGTATTTGAGACCACTGCCTAGGAACAGACCTGAAAAGGACATTCCATTTCACTGGTCAATTTTAAGTGGTATTTCAGAAATGCCTTTGCACTAATGACTAAGGCCCTGGAAGGGGCTGGTTTGGTTTGTTAGCTTTATCTCCAGCACTATGACAACAAGTTGCACACATCTTCCTTGCTTTGCAACTGTTCCAAAACTCTGAGTTTTTCAAAACCTCATAAAACTATATCAACTTTGCACTTGCCTAGAGCCAACCAAAATGGCTCTCACCACTCTGGCTGTGAATACTCTGGAAATGTACACATCAAAACTGAAAACTGAATTGCTAGGCAAAAATCCTAGGTGCTGTACAACATACAACATGCTATTTTAAAAGAAAAAGCAAATTATAAAAAAAATCTAAAGCAGCCACAACAGTTGCAGGACTGGAAGGCAGTTTTCTTTCTTCTTCAAGAGAAAGCAGTCAGGCTATCAGGAAACTCAGAACTGATAACAAGGTCTAGTTCATAAGGCTTTCTGGGGTGGTTGGAAACCAGTATGAAGAGTTCCACTGTGGGGGGACAGGGACAATTCATTGGTGACTAGCTTGAAATGCTTAAACTTCTCTAGAGTCTTCCTCACTGTGACAACATAGACACATTAAAGCTGACATTACTGAGTCAGCACCTTAAGCACTGCACATTTCTGTTCAGAAAGAACTTTTAGCTAAATACCTTTGAAATGTATTAGTAACAGATAAAGGCAACTGTAGCATATAGATTAAAATTCCTGTTACAAATACAAAACCAACTGAAAACCAAACAAAGGTAACTCAACATTCTTAATTTCCAAATATCTCTTGTAATCAAAACAAGAAAACCCCACTCATTGTTTGTGACTTGTTAGATATTGATCAAGACTCCCCTATTATTACCATGTATCAAGAAAAGAGGAAGCAGGAGTTTGAGTCACTGGAAGGCTTCAGAAACTAAGACACTTTCAGAAATCTGGAAATATTCAAGGGAATTTTAAAGGGATGGCACAGATCAAACTGGATTGAGTCTTCCCTGTCTTTTTATAAAGGTAAAAAGCATTACTTTTCCCAAAATATTATTTTTACATATACAAAAATGTATTTCAGAGTATTACAGGAAAATGAAGTTTGTTCTTATGTTCAAGCACATTTGTTCAAGCATCTGAGAGGCAGAAATGCATCAGTTCTTATAAAGTAAGTTTCTCCTCCAATTCATACTTTCCTCCACCATCCATATCTCAAATACAGTAGCAAAACTGGCCATTTACTTTTCAGCTAAGGCCCTTGGAGCTTTAGGAGGATGAAGAGGTCAAGACCTGTGTCTCCTCCAAACACCAGCACAACTCTGTTTGCTCTGATGAAGTGTTGCAAGCAAGTGCTTAGAGAAAGCAAAAATTTGCTTGGGACAGCTGTCACGTGGGATGGGTATCAGCTGCCATCAATGTTTTGTCACTGACTTACATTCCTAAGACGCAACTGATACATTCACTGGTGCCAGAGAGGGATCACCTAGCTGATTTGGAATCTCTGGTTTATCCATTTTTGCCAAATCTAGGGCAGGCAGGTTGGAGAGGAAAGTTGGGTCCCTTCTGCACTGATGGCTTAGTCATATGCCACTATTGAGACGAACAGGGTCTCCATGCTGCCCTCCAGTAGGGTACAGACTACAACCAGCCTGCCTGGTAGGCAACTGTGGACTATTTACCAGTAACGCAGATTGTGATTAGCATCGTGTGTTGCTCCCTTACGGCTATAAACAGCCCATTGACTTTGGCAGCTGTACATTCACCATAACATGAAAAGGAATGGAAAAAAAGTACTGCATGTTTCAACCACTGAATTGATAACACTAAAGCAAAATTCATAGTTTACCAGATCCTTTTCATTTCTAAAACTTATATTTGTCATATACACAGCAGTAGAGGGTTCTATCCTTTATATATTCTAATATGATGAATCACGCTATGTTACTGAGCTACTCTCAGAAGTAATCTAAGCTTTAGAATAAAATCACTGACTACAGAAGCCTTAAGAAGAAGAAGAGAAAAAAGATCAATAAAAATATTCTCTGAAAAATAAGCTCCTATGAATGAGGGGAAGTAATTTCATGCCAAAAGGAAGTGCTCAGCTATGTGTTATGTGTCTTTGTAGCAGGTTACTTTAAAGTAGGCCTTTCTAGGAGCACATCAGTAGGAGAATACATGAACTTCAGTAATCCCATGAAAGAATAAAACAGCCCCTGCAAGTGACTCCCCCCCTCTTATGGAAGCCAGCCAGCTTCAACAGCAAGTACTCTCAAAAGAAAACCGGCCTGATAAAACCTAAAGCTACTATAATAGGCAGGGATTGTATCTGGGTGGCAATCAGCAGCATTATTTCCCTAAGTATCAGTGATGTGTTGACATTGATATCTTCACCTCTGAACTCCGACAGAATAAGCTGCCCTGAAAACAGGGGTGGTTCACCCCTGTGCCACTGGCCGAGACACGGCAGCGAGCGCTCGTGCGTCCTTCCCGCGGGGACCCAGCGTGGCTTTCACCCACCCCAGGCAGATGGACAGCATTCCCACACAGTTACAAACCCTTTGATGCTCTTTTGAGAATGATGCCAAGAGGAAACCTCAGTCACAAGTCCAGCTTGTGCATGCTCTTCAGAGCACAGTTCCTCCCCAGAGGTATCACAGCTCTTTGGGATGCCTGTTCCCAATGCTATATTGAAGTAATCTGTCCCAGCACCTAAAAAGATGCCAGCTCTACTACTTAATCCTTTGGCCACAATGTCAGTATGCATACATGTTGAGGCACCCACAGCCATGTTAATAAACAAGCTACGTCTCACCCACGGCAGACTACTGTTGATTTTTGCTTTGCTGGTAAATGGAAAGATATTTTTCACCCTTCACAGCTACAAATGATCACAATCTCATCTATGGTATAACCTTCAGGGTGTCTCCAAGTCCCCATGACAGCTCTTTGGGCTTTGTTTCTTTAACACATACCTTTTCCTCTTTGCAACATCTGACCTTTTAAAATCACTTTCGCCAACACTGCCAGTATGTGAAAATCAGATTACACGAAGACAATTCTTTGTTAGATACTGAAAAATAGAAGGAAAAAAAAGAAAAAAAACCCAAACAGCTTTGATGATCCCTTGGTTTTGCAGGGCAAAGATCTGATGTGTCTTCTGGAAAGCATCGCTACATGTTACGCAGCAGTGCCAGTACAAGCCTCAGAGGCAGGCAGCCTGAGGAACAATTGGTACCAGAGACAAAGAAAAGGATGGTCTTTTAAGGTGAAGCACCCAAATTCTCAAACTGAGATATTAGGGAGGGGAAGCAGTGATGATTCGTCAGAAAAAAAGCAGAATTCAATCCAATGGTACCCTCTTGAAGCATGAGTAAAAGTGAGAGTAATCCATCAAAACACAATAGCAAAAAGGGCGAAGAATCAAGTCTACAACTCAGAGAGGTGGTTCAGCTCCAAAACACGGTCAGATCTGTATTTGCTAGATTTCTGTTGTTCAAGACTGGAAAGTCATAGACATGCTAACATTGCTTTATCTGAGCAGCTTTTATATTTCAGTTTTCTTAGGATGCAGTAAGTGAAATGCCTGCTTTCTTGTTTCCAAGTATTACTTCTTCATATGCCTTTAAAGACTGAAGGAATAACAAGGAACTACAGCAGGGACTGTCAACCTGCACGAGTAACAGAGAAGAACAAAGACCTAAACTGAAATTTGCTCTACAGCATTTCATATTATAGTTTCAGATACAGCTCTGTTCACTGCATTGTGATTCTTGGCAGCACAAATGGGAATGTTAGGTTATTACAATTCCTGCTATTTGTGCAGACTGCAATCTCTCCTCCCATCAGGAGAAAACTCTGAAAGCACTGGGTCATGAAGCTATAAAGCCTGTGATAAAAATAACTTATCAGACACTAATACACATATTTTAGCAAACGCGTGGCAAAATTAAATCTGGGTATATGTTTTTCTGCAACAGACTGATGGCACTACCACTTAGCCTATGTACACTGTGGCAATGTCAGTGCAGGGCAATGTTCTTCATAAGAAGGCTCTTATAGCATGGACGACCATGTACACACACAGATCAGTTTGAGGCTTCTGAGTATGGCTTTTACGTTAGAAATACGTGACGCAACACATTCGTGCCTTCTACTCCTCGTGTTCATCTCAGTACTGGAAAGTAACAGATAGCGAGTAGGTTCCCAAACCAGATTTGTCTTGGACAGGACAGGCCTAAACCTTAGTGCTGGACTTCAAATAACAGGAGCCCATTACCCTCTGAATGGGATTAAAGCACGGCCTTAACCAGAAACTGAAACACAGTCTAATGCCAGGAAAGCAGTTTTCATTAGAGAAATGCTGATAGTAAAGAAGATGGGCTGAAATGGTCTGGATTTAAAAGCCTAAAATCAGCCTTCCTGAGGTGGCTTTTTTTTTCCCCCCCCCAGGGAAGGTCTATCACATAACTAGAACAGTGATTTTTTTATTTTTAATTTTTTTTTTTCACATGCTATTTTCTTACTTATTTACTTCCTCACTTTTATGAAATTGGTTTTGTAAATTAATGTGACAGGTCACTTTCTTCACTTGCCAATCAAGGTATGGTTGGACTTTGAACACGTTGCAGAGTCTAAAGCGGTATGTTTGAGAGACCATCATCAGCACTTCTCTCCTAGTAACCTCTCCAACGCTCTGACGCCAAAGCTCAGTATTGAACAGCATCCCTGTTAATTCTAATTTTAGTTCCACCTCTTTTTGACCACCAATAAATCCATGTTGCTTTGTAATCCAGAACTGGGATATGTTCCAGCATTACAGAATTTGGCATTTTAAAACCATTTCTGTACCTACCCCAATTGTCAGTAACCTCAATATGTTTGGCATATGAGAAAATATACATTTCTGCTTTAGGGTCAAGTAAAGCCTATGGAATGGTAATTCTAACAGTGGTATCATTCCTGGAACTGCAGACAATATAACATCGTGATGCCATGTGATATGGAAATGGATTTCTTTGCAGAAAGAACATGATCTGTTTGTCATTAAAACATGCTCAAGTTCTTCCAAGGGATCAGCTACTAGAAACGGCAATTCTGCATCAAAACCACATTCCCTGAAAATCCCTTACTTTCCCCTTATGTAGCTTTTATGCCAAGACAAAATTTTAATTCTAAAACAAAAACACACCCTTTCTTCCCATCTTTAGAGAGCCTTTCAGACCTAAGTAATTACAGAAAGATGTTTTTATTAGTCTCAAGACTGTTATCCAACTATTCCTCAGATATTTTATAAACTGTGTATTTCAAAGAGCTGCCAAAAATACCAATTTTATTTAATTCAAGTAACAGATCTACATATTTAAAACTATGTCTTACTCTGAATCCTTCTGTGATGATAGCTATTATCTGCTGCTTTCATGGTAGGCAGTGCTTTTACTTGGGTTTATTACCGAGGAAATTAAGTGCTACAGCGTGTCAGGCCAACATGACATGGTTTCAGCACTGTGCTAAGTTTCATATCCTCGGGCACCTTCAAATTACAGCTAAGCAGAGAAGACTTCCACTAATTTGAAATATAAGACAATAAATAACCGGGGTCTAACTGAATGGGGGAACGGGGAGAAGAGCCTACTTACAACACAGCACTGGCTACACGTAACAGGTCTAACAGCTGTACAGCTCCGTGTTCCTGCCTCGCAGGGATAGCAGGAGGATCCCAGTCTGAATCTATTCCTCTGGTTCAGTTGGATTTCCCGAGTACAGGGGAAGGATGGTATTTGGCATCTTAGAAGGAAAGGAGCCTGATCAGTAACACAGAGCACAGTAAAAGTATAATTGTATTAAACACTTAAGACAGTCTTAGTGCATGATACCTCTCCCCCTTACAAACATTTCCAATCTAACAGTCACTACACTGTAAATAGAATTTTGATTAATCCCACTGAGGATTCTCTCTCTCCAATGTAGCTTAGTATGATATTCCAAACCAGTGACAAATACTCAGAGGTATTACATTTAGAGAAAAGCTTACTTAAAGGTTTTCAGCCTCATCTATCTATAATGATAAATGAAAACCCAAAATATCTGACACTATAAAAAACCCTTTTTTTGAGATGCAGATTCCAGAGCAACTTTTAAACTTGCCAGCTGACGCCTGACTATCCATAATGATGAACGTGCAAATCTTTCTACATTTTGTCTCTTCTTGTCCCCAAAATATCAGTATGCCAGCATGCGACAATGAAGAGGAGTGAAAAATGCTGCTGATAACTGGTACGGGATTTGCAATAAGGTATTTAGCATAATATTCTAGTCCGGTTTATTAGCCCATGCTGTCCTGAGAAGACAACACCAACTACTGGAACTGGGTCGTCAGTGTGCACACATTCATGTGTTTGATTACAACTTTGAGTGGTTGCCAGCATCTTCCTGGGGAAGCTGAAAGACATACTCTTCAGCAGTGCAAGTGGACTAAATTAATTTAACAAAGAAAAGCTACTTATCTAGTTCCATGCTGTTAGACTTCAATTTAGGGGAATATTGCAAACAACGGAAGTAGACCATGTCTTCAATAAGATCTGCCGAAGTCTCTCTAATGTAAAATGTTAAGTAATTTAGCATAGGGGCTGCTACCAGCACTCCTTGCAGTAGCCCATTTTTACTACCTTTGGCCATTCAACAATTGCCACTGATTAAATTCTACTTTCAAACGGAACCCAAATGTAGACCTGAGGATATTCCCTGCCCCTCCTTCCATCACTCACGTTTCAATCCGCATACACTGGGTTATCAGCGTACAATCAGCCATCCCATTCTGTCTGCAGAACAGGTACTCATCTAGAGCCAGTGAAATACAGATTAGGGAGTTACTGCTCAAGTAGAAACGAAAACAATAAAAACAGACAACTGCCCAACCAAGGGAGGAATGCCCTCACAGCTCAGCCTTCCAAACATGTCAAGGAATCAGCTATGAAAAAGACTGTCAGTACATCTTCATCCATTGCCTTATGTACTGATTCAGACAAAGAAATGGTCACATAAGATGATAGAAACTAAAAGGAAAAAAAAAAAGCAATCTTACAGACTTCCTTGCAGTTTTGGGTATTTTGGGCAAAATATAAACTGCTTCTAAGTAAGTTTTCACTCATCACTAAAACTAGAAGTTGATTCTCTTGTAGATTAGAATAGTTAAAAAAAGAACTGCAGGGGAAAAAAAAAAAAAAAGGCAATGAAAATCCTTTATAGCCAAGTTACCTATCCAAGCAGTAAAAGGGAAAAAGATAGAGTGGGAGCAAAGCAGGTTCTGAGGCAGTTTATGCTTTAAATTAACTTTGGTATTATAATCAACACATACACATTGTTATATTAAAACACAATATTTTTCTACTTCCACCCTGTGTATTGGAATATTAATGACTTATTTTTAACCAGTTTGTTTCCATTTACCTTTTTATCAATAGCTCTTATTAAGCTAAATTTCTGGTAAATCTTCTATTGGGGGGTGGGGTTTGTTTTGGTTCTGGCTTTACTTTTACAACCACTACCACAAAAAGCATTTAGGGGCCTCACTCACAAAAGATACAATATAGATACAATTTCAACAAATATCTTCACAACTTTTCCATACAAACAGGATTTAGGGTGGATTTTCCTGAGGTGTCACATTTTTCACTCTACCCAGAACAGATTATTTTAGATGTGAGTAATTTCAGAAATATGTTATTAATAACAGAATTAATACTGGATTACTGGGAAATATTGGATTACACTGGAAATCCTAGTGTTTTGACCACTGTTTGTGTTCCCGTTTGGATTTGAACAGACAGAAGAGTAAGATTTTGATAACTGAAAAGCAGCAACAAATTTCAACTTTAAAAAAAGCATCACTTTGTGTGGATGTTAACCTATGCAATTACCTGAGTCCTCTTGAGATTTTAAAGGTAGAAGTTCTGCCACGTTGCAGAAACTTCTGAGGCCAAGCCATCACGCTGCAATAGGCCATAAGCTTATCTGGCTGCAATTTTGGCTGAAACAATCTTGAAGTTTACAAGTCTATAAAATCATTATGATTTTCTGATAGGAAACTATTTCATCTAGCCTCTAAAGAGCAAGGTATTTGTTTAATACAAGTCAACCACGATGAATTGAGAATATTTCAAAAGTAGAGGTCAAAATATCCATATATTTTTCAGAGGCTGAGTTTACCTTTTTTTTTTTTTAAATAATGCCACAGAAAACCTGCTGAAATGTTTATCTAAATAAAATGAAACATTCCCACAGAGTCTATATTTCACTACAGAGCATGCTACCCTGCCCCTTTAAAATTATCACACATTTTTAAAAAAGGGATGAGACAAAGTTTTAACACTTACCTCATTAACATAACATGATTTAAGCATATATAATAAGAATATTTATAAGACTGTATCCTCAGACCAAAGCTACTTACTGAATATTTAAACAGAAATAGCTTAAGATATTTAACTTCCAGCATTGATACTGAAACTCTTGGACTGCTACGGAAATATTCCTAAAAGCCTTTTCTGCCTTTTACAGCTTACAAAAAGCTTTTTCTTTTTACAAAAAAGATTCAATACATATATATTTTCACAGTCACTTCCACTTTAAAGCTCAGATTTATGTTGCTTTCTTCTACTTTCAACATTACCATTGCTGTTTGCATACTTCTGTTTCTCAGCCAGCTGAAAGCCACCATAATTTTCTTTGCCTCGACTATTTGTGCTTTAATGTATCATTTGTAAGACTCAAACATGTAAACTTGCTGAATTCTACCTAGAAAAATGTGATTATCTTTCTTCTTTATACAGGCAGATATACATGGGCAAATTCACAAATGCTGTACTCTTGCAACAGCATAAGGAAAACAGAGCAGAATTTTCTTTAAAATACGAAAGGCATTTTTTTTGTTTCAAAAGTATAATCAAAATTGAAACATCTGTAAATTAATAAATGCTTTAATTAATATGCATTTAATTATGTGTGCTGAGATATAAGCTTTCCACTTAAGGGAGGTTACCCAGGCAGGCTTCATTAAAGTGGAAATTGAATCTTCATCTCCAAACTGCCACCACTGAAACATCCTCTCTCTAATTTAGCCATTTACTGGATAAAAACCTTCCTCTCGGAACATCAAGCAAGGCATTTTCTTTGAACTTGTTTGCAGCTTCTTGCAAACTGAAGAGAATTCAATCCCTCATAAGTCTTTTCTGAGAACTAACAGCATTTCTTGCCATGAGAGAGATGGAGGTGACCAGGGTTAAAAAAGACATGGATGATGTAATAAAATAAATCAGGGGCATGTTTTTGTCTCTATCAAAAGAGATCTAATCCTTCTGAATAGGGACAACAGCTTTATTTGAAGTAGTCTGTTTCAGACAAACTTTATCCAGCAATGCTCAAATTCTCCTTCTTTCCAATCTTACTTTTGCAAGTCAAAAGAGGAAGAAATAAGATGCTGGGCCACAATTTCAGTAGTCTGACTCGAGGTAAGTATTTCAATTTATGCTGCTTTTTAGATAAAACTGCAACATAGAGTACAAACTGCGACTTGTAACCTCTTAATCATTATCTGGAGGAGGATACTTTGTCAATTTGGCACAGTTCTCAAAAAAAAAATTGCTGTGAGATTACATATGGTTTTAGAAAATAAAACTAGTCAGAAAGACTCATGGAGCAAGAGAGTTTATAGAAGAAAACGTCAAGCACATTTTTCCTGGATTGTAACAAATATTCTGCTCTCTGGATGTAAATTCTCGGACAACTTCGGTCCAGTGGATCTGGGTCTTAGCTGAACCTTCTCTAAGGCTTGGTTTATGCTGTAGAGCATGTGGACAAGGAATGTCTTATTCTACTGTCCTCAATCCGTCCTAGCCTTGACAGTAGCTCCAGCATTTTAGACTGCGGCGCTCCCCCTGAGCAGCGTATCGCCCCAGCAGCAGGCAGGAGAAAGCTGGGGTGAAGATCCCAGCTCCCCAGGCTATTTGAACACGCACAGGAATTACGTGTTTGCAAGAAATCTTCATGCACCTAATTTTGAAGAAAACATTAGTATTTTTGCCAGCATTGCTGAAAAGTAAATACTGTGACCATATTGTAAGTAATACTAGAGGCTTTAGATACTTCTTGTTACAACTGTGAGGTGACCCATTTTCAGACCTTTAAAGCTAAAATTGCTTGGCAAAGAAGCAAAAATGTGTGCAGACATATCCTGTAGCACAGAAACAGAGTGACCCTATTAAAAAATATGCAGAAAACAGGAGAGAGGATAGGCTGAAAGGCACCACTGATGGCAGAGTAACAAGTGGCCATTAGTGCAATGTCAGTGTTAAAGCAGGTATTAGGAAGATCAAAGGGATTCAAAGGGATCATTCAAGCCCAATACTCCCATCACAGGCCGCTGTGGTGCCCAGAATAGTCCATAACATGATTAACCTCACAGCATACAGCTTTAAGCTACTCAGTGTAACAGTACCAAAGCTTCAGGAGAAACCATGGTGGTCACCATCAAACTGGGCCCTGAGAACAGCGAGCAATTTGTTAGATGAAAGCACATAAGTGATCTGTTTAGTGATCAATTCACTGCCCACCTGCTGTTTACCTATTGTTTGGTTTTTGTTTTTCCACTCTGACAAAGTGCCCACTGTTGCATAGTCGCATAAACCAAGATAATCCCATGCCACAATATGGCACCAAGGAGCTTCTCTTTCCATGTTGAGTAATCCTAGAAACTGAAAACTCAAGAGTTCAAAAATGATCATTTGTGCAAGATCACATGAAGGTCATTTGACTTGCAGAAATAGGAGGTTCCTAGGCCAAGGAACTTAAGCTGCAATGTGAAAAACACACTAGGGACAGATCCACAAAGGAATTAAGTTCAAGTTCTTTGAAAACAAGTGAAAATTTGCATTGGTTTGTATCAACATTTGCTCTGACCCTGTAGGCCATAAGCAACTTTCACCACAAACATATGCAATACAAATACCACCACACCTTTCTATACCCCCCCAATCTTTCTGTAGTCTTTTCTGTCTTCTATGGGTCACCTATCTCACCTCAAGGAAGGATTCTTTAGCTACATTCAGTACTGCACAAGCAGGAAGGTGTTTTAAGGAGCACAGACAAAATATAAAACTTGGCTTCTATGATACCTATCAAAAGCAAAATGGCAAATGAGAATCCTCCCGGGGTCATTAGAGACCATTAGTATCTACTTATAAGAAGCGCTCCCAGAAACTGCAAGGAGAAGAATAGTTACACATGAAGAAATAATATAGAGTTAAATATGCCGCTAGTAACAATCGGTATATGCATGACAGGGCTGAAATGAAACAAATCTTACAACATAAAATCCTCCACTTCAGCCCCCAGATTTTTAAATTTATTTATTTTTTTATAACTGAATCCTGAGAAAGCATTAATGTCACGCCTGATTAGCAGCAGGTACTGACCCAGACAGGACGAGAGTGATACCACCACCAAAACAGAGGTAGAAATGGGTTTGGGCTGTTTCTCAGCTATCAGCCTCTAGATGGAATTTTGTCATATTAGCAAAGGAACATATTATATAGATATTGTCCAAGGAAGAATTATCAAAGGTGAATAATTTGAGCATCATTAAAACATCCATTATAGCTTGACACCAAGATTACACTAAGCCTCAGCACATCAGAAAGGCACGATCACTAGTAACAGGCTGCTGCTGACAGACCACTAACCAGCCCAGGCTCCCAGTGCTGCTGAGCCCTGGGACCAGCAGAGGACTGGGCTGAACACAGAAGCCAGACACACCTCCAGGTCCCAAGCCCCACAGTGCTATTTCTCATTTCCTTTTTGTATTCAGTTTGCTGAGCTCTTTCTGGGCACACTTAATCCATTAAGCATCCCATGAATATGTGCTTAGAGTCTAATGACTTTTCTTGATCTTGTCTCTTTTATTACTAAAGCTGGAAACTAATGAACAGAAACCTCTGCCACCATTACAGCGCACTTCACATTCAGGAGCACATCCCAGGCACGCAAAGCTTCAGCAGTGTATTCAGAAATCTGAGAAATAGAAGAGTTGTGTAACACAGAAGTTACTACACAGCCTTACTTCTGCAGCTGTGCTTTCCCAGAAGGTAGGAAGGAAACATTAGTGCAATTGGAATGCTCCTCCCATGGATGAGGAAAACCAGCCAGCACCAGTGTGATGAGCAGTAGTAATTTCTTAAGGACCAAAAAGCACTCATTAACAGTTGAAAAATAGGCTAATTTCTTGGCACCAAATCTGGTCATTAATTTTACTCAGGCTTTCTCTCTTTCTACCTTTACTTTTAGGTCTTGGCAAAATAAAATTACAAGTTTATAAAATAGATTTGATTTCAATTTTAATATTTTTATGAAAGGTATGTTAAAACAAAGACTTTGGGGGGAATTCTGGATTTTTCAGAGCATCTTATAATGCTGTATGGAAGGATAAATATTCTGTAAGGTTTAGCTTGACAGTCCGTCAGATACACACGAGATGGTCTTAATCATTCCTCCTTACAAAGAGCACACATTTGTCAGTGCTTAAGTTAGACAAATAACACCCAGTACTTAATATTACTTTTCAAATCACTTCAAAACATTAGTGAATTAATTTTTGGTGTGAGGTAGATAAGTACCTAGCAGGTAAGTATTATCCTGTTTTATTGACTGGGAAACAGATTTGAGGGTTTGTGAATGAGCCTCACCTCTTGGGTGCATGCTTCATGATCTGACACAGGCACTCTCCAAAAAGCAGGAAGGTTGGGGTTAGACTATGAGAGGAAGCGCTGATAAAAAGTAGTAAATGCACACTATAAATTAAACAAGTTCACAAAATTCCCAGACGTAGATTTTAGTCTAATGTGAATAAATAACTTTAAAATGTTCATAAATTCAGGAAAGCTATAAAATTGTACATGGCATTCTCTTTATAAAACATCTACTGCAGGGGTTCTATCATGCTACATGCCAGAGTTTCCATCCATTTTTTTTTTTTGCTTTTATGAAGGAAAATTATCATTTCAGTGAGAATCTGAAGTATGTGACAACACAGAAAAGGTGGCAAATAATTAACATTATAAAAAAGCTATTTAACTTTTACTGAAGTGCAAGATGAGTACCTGAAACACCTCCATCTTCTTCCCTTCTGCTTTAGAGTCCTCCTTTCTTCAGCTGGTTGAAGAATTTAACAAAGTAATTGAAAGTTGGCCTATATTCTCATGAGGCAATGGCTATTTCATACCCTCGTAGAAAGTCTAAGAGTAAATGCTATTTGCTGCAAAGCCATTCTTTAATTTTGTTGTTTGAGAACAGACCAACAGTATTTTCTGGCTAGAGATTTTACTTGTACCAATGCAGACTTAATTCAAGAGCAGCTTGTGTGAAAGTTACAGCTTGACAAGAGTTAATATAAACCATCTGAACAACACTTACTGATTGATAGATTCTATTTAAAATGAAATTACTTGTATAGAAGCTATGGAGAAAGATGGTTAGAATCTGTATCTGCACAGATAACCAGCAATGCAATAACGTTCCAGGGCAGGTTTTTCCTGCATGGCTTCTCCCACAGCTTACACAAGTCCTCTACCATCTCTGTGCCTGCAGGGATTTGGTCTCCATTCCACCATCACTCTCTGCAGTAACTGGTTTGGTGGGGCACTGCTTTTCCCACCTTCTCCGCTTATGAATTCACTATGCTATTTTATTTTCAGTCATTTAAAAAGCCACTCCAAAAGATGACAACACTTCTCAGGGAACATGTAATGCATAACCAAGAAAATCTGACACTGTAGGTGCCTCCTACTACAAGTATCATGGAATAACATTCCTCTGAAATATCTGTCCATCATTTTAGGAAGTTCTGTGACCCGGAAGCTTTAAGCCCAAGTGATTTAATTGACCCTTCGCATAAAGTGCAGCAGAAATGTTTCCATAACCGAGAATTGCACCAAGTGTTGGTACCACCATTTCATTTTCTTCAACAGTTGGGTTGTTTTCTTCTTCCCTTAAACCAAATGGGGGCGGGGGTGGCAGGGATCAATACACAGCAATCTCACTGTTGCAATTGGTTTGCTCGTTTTTAAGGAGCAGCCGTAGAAATAGTTGTAAAGCAGAATGCCATATCAAACTCTTGCCAACTGCATTCACAGTAGAAAGGGAGTGTCTCCCTTTTTCATTCGGCAAGAATAAGCTAATTATAAAGCTTCATCCTTGGTCTTGTCTCCAGCCTTTAAACTCATGTATTTGTTTACAGTACTAAAAGTTAAGAGGACTTGAATGCATTTGGCTTCAAGTGAAGGAAACACAGTGCTGATCTGGGGGCTGTGCATGTTTTGGAGAAGCAACGCTGCCCAGCTCACTGCCCATTTAACCTACCAGCTAGGCTTTCAACCTCTTGGGATTTAAACACTCAGCAGGAAGAAAACAGTTAAAAATGCTGTGGTATTTTTGAAGAATCCAAGTTTTGCAGTTTGTATGCACCCTTCATTTTTAAACTGAGGCTTTAAAACTTCATATAGCAGGAATCTCTATACCAGTACTAATTCAGCCTGGAAGTACTGGAAGCTACTCAAGTGAATTCCAGGCACTAAATCAGACTAACTTATCTTTTATTCATAAGACACCATGAATCTCTCCTTTAAAAGCAGCAAATACAGGTTAAAGTGACTGTTGTGTCCCTTCTCCCCCAACCCCTTTTCAACCTGATAACAAGCACACTTGCTTCTGCTGGCACGTCCCAGAATGAAGAGCTGTTATCACATATAAACCTAACTCACTCATTCTACTATTCCACACAGTGAGCAGAGTATTATTTCAAATTTTGTTTGCACATAGCATTCAGTAAGAAAGTAACACCAACCCATTCCTAAAGTGGCACAGAACAAGCCCACAGGCTCTGGTTGAGAGTGACAGCCACGACTCAGGCCCACAAAGGTTCAAGAGGTTTAACACATCGCGCTATCTGGTCCTGTATGTAAAGCAATGCCAGCATTTGGCCAAATTTTTAACTGTTGAGATTTTTCACACCATGGGGAAAAAAAAAAAAAAAAAAAGAGATTTGTAATGGAAGTTTTTCCTACGTTTTAGAGCCATAAAGAAAAAGCCTGGTAAAATTTCAAATGAAGTCATAATCCAGTTTTAAAAATTCACTTTGGGACAAAAATAGGTAAAATAATTTACCAAATCTTCAGAGTTTGGTTATTTAAGATTAACTAACTTTAAAATCATTTGATAAATTTACTAATGTCTTTCTAAATTTAGTATTTCCCCTCCCTACCACCAAAATAACTCGAGAAGTACTATGTACGTATTTATGTTCACATTAAGCTTCTAACCACATCTTGGCTGAATAATAGAAATGGCACATGATGCACACCCGGCTTTTGACCAAAGAACAGGTAGAACACAAGAAATATCTTACAGAAAAATGGAAAAAGTCTTTCATGCTACATAGTACTTTGTTAGAAAAAAACTGTATCCAACAACAGTGTAACTCTGTCCTGGATCTTTCAAAGCAGGAAGTGCTTAGCCATGTATTAGCTGAAATCAAACTGTATCACAAGATAGGTTCTCTTCATTCCTTCTCCTCCTGCTCTTCACATCTTTATCTCTGCCTGTGGTGGAAAGAGGGAAGAAAAACTTTCTCCAGGGATTTCAATGAGTATTTTTTATCTATTCAAGTGGTTCCTAACATTTTTGTAAAATCCTTTGAAGACAGCTTTACAGAAAATACTGATTTTTGACCCCTCAAAAATAATGTTTTGTCTTAAATATGAAAAAGCTAATTCTGAAACTGTTTGGTGAAGACTTAAATTTAGTGAACAGTTGAAGATATTACCACAGAAGGCTGTGCTTTGAGAAAAAACTCCTTAATACTTAAGTGTAATAATAATGGGATGAAATACAGCTATATACATGGATTTCTTTTATTTATTTATTTTTAAAACATGGGACTTCTTTTTTTAAAACACCAAAACAGTTGTAAGCGCATAATTGTGAATGTTCTGAACTAGAGAATATGGCAAGTGTTGGGATTCCCTTAATTCCCAGTTCAACTGGTTTAAGAGTGGGGCTTTGGAAAAACTACCAAAGGCTTGAACAAAGAGGAGGGCAGAGCAGACTGTCCACCAGGCCAAACACATGCAACGCTGCTCTGCGGTTCTTTGCAATAGCCAGCACAGACAAACCGGACCCAAGCTTGTCAAATTTAGGAAGACTAAACATTCCTTACAGGTTTTAATAAGAAAGCAGCTGTCCTTCCTCCAGCAGAAGACAAGTCATTCCAATTTCGATTCAGAGGACTGAATAGAGAAGGCCAAGCTGCAAGGAAGACAACTCATTTAAAGGCTTGCAGCTTTTATTAGAAAGCATCAGCACTGAAGAGGTCTCAGAAAAAGGCAGGAAGTGGAAAAATACAGGCTTTAAAGATGTTCAGATAGTTCTCTGTGAATAAAGCAAAGGCAATTAGAACTTCAATGCATTTCCAGTAGCCAATCATTTATTCGCAAGCAGAAAGTGCTAATGAGACACTTAGAAAAAAAAGCAGCCTGTGAAAGGGGGCTATGTCTTTTGTTTTTAATCCAGTCAAAATGCAGAAGAGGTGCATCTTCCTCTTACAGGAAGATAGAGAGGGAAAAGTATAAAGTGTCTTTGAACTGAGAAGGCAGCCGATTTTGAGCGTCAGTCACCCAGTCCCAGCGACACTCGCCCCCGTGGCCATAGCAAGCCTCAGCTGATCTTGACACAGGAAAGAAAATAGCTGCAAAATCCCTAAAACCTTTACCCTAACTCTGGCGATAGTTCAACAGAACACTACTGACTGAATCCCTTTTTGTCCTATAGCAATACTACATCTTTCATCAGGTTCACACAGTAACAGTCCCCTGTTAGGGAGCAGAATGCTAGGCTTTCCCTTCTGCACACCCCCTCAGCTTGGAAAAGGCAGGCAAGCAGAGAGGAAGCATTAATTTGAAATAAGATTGCTGTTATTCATTTTGTTTCCCATGACTGGTTCATTTATATCCCAGAGTTGCAAATTCTTTGTTCCAGAAACTTGATAAAGGTTTTTCACAGTAGCCTTTCATAAACAGTTTAGACATAAGCAGGGCTCACTTCTCCTTGAACATAAGCCCTCATCATCATTTACGGAATCATTTTAAGTCAACACAAGGAGTCAAGGCTTAACCACTGATTTCACATCATCACGTGCATTTTCCTTTCAGAGCGTATCAGGAATGCACAAGTTACTCAGAATCACAGCTCTACTTCTGCTTCACACACAGACAAGCTAAGAGAAGTTCTGAGGCTCAGGCTTTATCTGAACCATGACTAATGTTAGCTATTAATCCTACTCTGCACCAAAAAATATCCAGGTGAACCCTCTGACTTCCAGCAGTAGCACCTGAACAAATCTCACTCAGATGGCAGCAATCTCAAAATCAAATTTAGGGAAATGAGTATAAAACTGCTGCAATAAAACTGTAGAGTTGCTTTAGCATAGCTGGCCATATTCTATTCCTAGTGGCTCAGGAATTGTTTCAATGAAGGCAGTAAAACTATGTAATTCAGCAATGTCATTCAAGGCCAACACATACTTATTTAGATATTATGGCATGTGCATGCAAGTTCACAAAATCTGTCCCTACCTAAGAGTGTGGCAAAATTACAAATTACCATCATCTAATTTAATACAGTCACTCCAGGGTACAGTGATTGAATGAAAACAATCCCCTTCCACTCAGAAAAATGTTCTGACTTGTTACAGCGCCATTTCTCCATTGAAAGGCTTAAACTTCACAGCACTACAGAATGTTGAACTGAGAGGGAAGAATGCTTTTTAGTGTAGTGAGAGACTATCTGCAAAACCAGGTTCACAGTGATCAGGTGGCTGCGAGAAAGGATGGGAAGACATGACAGAGACATGAGAAACATGCAGTTTTCCCCAGCAACACCTAGAACATTTCCCACGAGCAAGAACTTTCCCTTTTCTTATATTTCAAGTGTGTGTGAATATGTAATAAAAGCACACTTGGGAAAATGTTACTGATTTTTAAATATATATATAAAAAATTATTTTTTTAATCCATATGTCACAACAGCAAGAAACTTTAAAGGATTATGGGTTTTTTTCTTTGTTTTGCCGTTGGGGAGGGATGGGGGAGAGGGGAAGTCCTCCCAGCACATTTCAGTTTACTGCAAAGCTAATCCCCATTGTAAGAAGTAGGTAGATAAGCCCACATGTTGCTGGCTGAGAGCGAGACATGCCTACAGTTACCCTGCAGAAAAATCCGTACAGAAATGAAGCATCTCCAATACATTTGCAATGAGCCAACAACTGAGTCAAAAATGCTTCTCCTATCTTGCAGGAGTTTGACATCTAAATGTTTTTCTTCATCCTAAAATCACCCTACCCAACATTAAGGTTTTTTTGTACAGTGTGATCTAATAAGTCCTTAGAGTTTAGATTACTAGGGTTTTTTGTCTGCCCTGTTTTTCCAGCTTCAAAACTAGTATTTCAGTGTATCAAGTTTGGGCAATAGTGCACAGAGCACTAAAGAAAGCTAGTAATACAAAAGGAAAAGGAAAGCTAGTAATACATAGCTCCAAACCCCTGTAATCTTAAAATGCTGCACTCCCAGAGCCAGAGCTACTCCAAGTACTTCAGAATCACTGAGCTCAACTCTTAATGGCATTGAGCACTGCAACTCCTATTCTGTTAAGCAGGAAGATTTATGACAGTGGGATTTATAATGCTTAGCTCCTCAATATCAAGGCGATTTATTCACCATAAGAAATCTAGGAGCTACTTAACACCTGACAGTAGCAGCACAGAACAATTTAAGAGAATTAAAGCCAATTTCTGTATTTAACTGCCTAGATAGTTCTTCAATTGAGAAGGCACAATTGCAAAAGATCAATAGTGAATTTTCCATCTCACCTGTGAAGAACAACATGGCATTTTCAAAGACTAGGAATAGTTATATTTAATGTAAGAGACAAAAATATGTTTTTTCATAATTTCTATATTCAGTTCCAAGTGTTACCCATTTTATGTAGTTATAGGAACATTATTTTTAAGCATTTTTATTCAGCTACTCAGAAATAAAATCTACTTTTGCACAAACAAACCAACAGAAGTCATGTCTTACTGAACCCTAAACGTGGCTTCATCCCATCCACATATAAATACCACCCAAATTAAACCTCAACTCAGTTTTAATCTAGTGCACAGTCGCTTTTACAAGCAACTTATTTCAGCAACGTCTTTTATATTCTTAGCTGTACAACAGCAGCTTTCAGGGTTGTTCTTTATCATGCGACAAATTTAAAGGCAAGACAAGGCTCCTCAGTGTGCTATTCTGCACATTTGAATTCTGCACCTTCCCTGTGGCTGGATGTAATACAGGGAAATAATTTGGTTGCAAAGTCTTGCTCTTCCTGGAGCTTTGAAGTGTATTAAAGCTGCATCTCAGGAAGTGACATGACTTGCTGGAGAACACGTTCTCCGAAGAATTACTTGGAACTTAGAACAGTTTCAATGTTATACTATTAAAATCTATATTATAACAAAGTTTAAGCCTCATTATAACACCATAAGAACATGCTACGGTCCACATTCTGTTCCATACACAGCAGATCACATAACACACCTTACCACGACCTAGCCCTACAGTAATAAGAAAAGCCTGAAGTCCCAAGAGCATGTTTGAAACAGCTTTTCAAGTGTCTACCCCACTAATTATACAAGAAATTATCTCAGTATACAGTGGTTGATTTAAGAAAAAACTTGCACTGGTACCACCATTTGACATCACTGTGTTAATTTTCAGTGGAATTTTTTTCTTCCTGCTTTAAATATATAGACCTATTTTCCTCCTAAGATGTCTAAATGTAAGAAATAGGGCTGCAGCAGTTTAAATGTTAACACATAAATACAGACTGTTTTCCTTAAATATGTACTTAGGTTGTTTTCTAGACAATTGAATTTTTCAGACGAAAATATCAGCTCAAGAGAGCAAATATTTGAATGGTATTCAGTAAAAAAAAAAATGATGACTAACAGAACAAAATGGTGTAATTTCAAGAGCTGTACTTTATAATCATCATTTTGATCAGAGCAGGGAACAGTGCTACAAGCAGCAGGGGTACAAACCCAACAGTTGCTGCAATCAACTTGTTTCTTTACAGAGATTCTGTAGCTTCATATATCTGACACATTTTTAAATCATCCTGTCTATTTGAAAAAATACATATTTTATTACTACTTCTACTGCTGGATCTCTAGCCATGTACACAACACTGCTATATTCAGCTCCTAGTACCTGCACCTATTTCCTGCTAGTTAGCTGGGTTTAGCACAGTCCACATTTGAGATCAACCATGTTAATGGGATCTCAGTACAGTGTCAGACAACTCTTCCCTTCCCTCTGCTTCTTCTCAGAGACATTCCCTACTGCAAGAAAACGCTGTCGCAATTCTGGAGCTGCAGATCAGCAGTCACCATCCCTATGGCTTTCATCATTCCTTTGGCGTTACCACGACAGCCAGCGACCATCCTCAATGGACAAATCCCAGGGAAATTCAAAACATAAAATCTATTATGAGAGATTTGGCATCCTCAGAAATCGGTGAGACAGCCCTGAGCAGAAGGGAGAACATCCACTAGCACAGCTTTGCCGCAAGAGACAGAGCAGCGTGTGAAGAGAGATCCCAACTCTCCCTTCAATGATGGCAGCAGGTCTCTGCTCCCAGCGGCACAGGGTGCAGGGAAAGCCTTCCCCACAGCCTCTAAGACACACCTGCCTGGAATGCAAACCGTGTGAGACTGCTAGATTTCTGTAATGTGACCCCAAGTACCTCCCTAAAGCTCAGTCATTTTCCTTACTTACATTCAGGTATTACAGCAGGAGACCTGCTGCCTTTACCACTGCCAGTCATTAAGAGACATGAACAGAGAAGTGTAGAGCTGAAGTATAATTTCCACTTCTACAGAGGTCTTTATTAAGATCCTGTCAGAAAGCATTCTTACCACGGCTGTGGTAATTGACTGCCCAGCCCTTAGTCCTGTGTAAATCTCAGATCAGTGCTGCACTTTATGCATATCAAACTTTAATGTACTGAAGAAAGCGTGCAGAGTCTAACAAATGCAAGAGCAATTTGCGCCGAGCTGCAAACTGCAATAATAGCCTTAAAAACATTCCTTCTATCTTCACTAGGTGAAAAATCACTCATACCAAGGCAGTCAGCAGACTGCTTATGCATAATTTAAGAGCCTCATCTAGTTTCCACCAAGTCAATGAAAAATCTCCTACAAACCTTAATGTCAACTGAATTGTGCCACAGGGACTGAACTGCACAATTCCAAGCTCCTGCGCCAGTGCTTTGTACAAGATGAACTTTGCAAAGCAAGCTGAGCTACTTGATTTTCCTCCATTTTTGCTCTTCACTCAAGTGAAGTAAAATATGAATTTAAAGCAAAAGCAGGAAAACAAAAGTAAATCCAAGCATTCTACAGAGTAAACGGAAAAATCACTCCAAAGGACTAAAGCTTCATGTTTCAAGTCCCTGAGGTGCTTTGTATGACACAGCACAACTTCTGGGGGGGAGCAGGAGGTTTTAGCAGGGCTGGGTAGAGGTGCTCAGTGCCGGGATGCTGCTCGGGACAGTCCTGACAGCTTCTCCGGGGAATCTGGCGAGGAGGCAAAGATGCTTATGCCATCCTGCCATCCAGATCACACCAAATATAGACACAGCTGTGAGGGTTTTGATTGGGGTTTTTTTATTAAAAAAACCCAAACCAAAACAAAAAAAACCCCACCACACCAATCAACCAACAACAACAAAAACATCCCCAACCAAATAACCCACCCCCCCAAAAAAAACCCCAAACCACCAAAAGGAAAACCAAGGTCAGAAGCTTTTTTACCACAATTACAGCAGTAATTCCTGGGAGGAGGAGGAAGGGAGCAGAGCCATTTCTTGGCACATCTTTGAAGCACCTGCCATACTGTGCAGTCAAGGCCCTTTTGTGAGATGCTAAGAGCCCGAATAGTTAGAACCTAAACAAGTAAAAACATTAGAAAATTGGGAGCAAGGCCACAAACTGTCTTTATGAAGCTTAAAAAAGTGTGTTATCTTGCATAGTGTATATCGTCAGAGTCAGAGGCTTACTTGAGTTTGACTAGTCCAGCTTTCTAGTTCAGGGAGGGCTAACAGTTTTGCTGCTTTCCATTCCATGAATCTTAATCAAATTCCTTCATGTTTTTACCTCAGTGCTCTCTCCTGCCATTACAAACATATATTAAAAAAATCAAATAATGCTTTTTAAACATTTTAGTCAGCAGTTAACTTTAAGTCTGAGCTCCCTTTTCTTTTAAGTGAGTGCAGGAAAACTTTAAAGTAGCTATTTTCTGCCAAGAGCTATTCTGTTCCCCCATTGCACTGCCCAGGTACTCAGCACTGCCACTTGACTTTCAGATCTGCAGCTTGAACTCTAATGTTTGCCAGGATTCAGCCAATTTTACAGACCAGACTTCCTGCAGAGCTGACAGCTTTGATAACATATTTTTAGAGGCTCAAAAAGAAGAAAAACTTAGGGCACTTTTCCTTGTTCTTGATGGGGTACACCAGCCCTCTTTCACTTGCAGAGACGCTTCAGATACTTGCTTTTAAGAACAACTGTTATGTTGGAACTTCTATAAAAAGGGTCATCTCGGATCTGTCTGTGGAGTAATCTCAGTGTGAATCCACACCTGTTTGGGCAAATCAGCCCCAAGATCCCTCAAAAATTTCAGTATGTTCTCGGATTTGGATTTCTCAGAAGTCTAAGGAAATCAAACCCTACACTAACACACTTCAGCTCTGCCCTCTTTCAGCATACGTCTTGTGAAGCAGGAGGAGATGCTTGGCCTAATTCCACTTCTTATATCATTCTATCCCATATCTCCTTTGTGCAAGTTCTCAGCAGTGCCTTAAAAATTTCATCATGCACTTCACGTATTAATTTGTGTTTTAAGGTGGAAGACTAAACCCTTTTTGCCTCATGGCATTTACAGGCCTTGACTGAAAGCATGTAAAGTCTTCTGCTATGCTATCAATTAACTGTATGCTTGTTTCCAAAATGAGCAACAAGGTTTTCCCACCATCTCTTAGCATTTCCATAAAGTATTTTAGCCTTACAGATCCAACTACAGGCATAGATATCACATCTAGCTCACTTCTATGACGATGCAGTGTTAGAGATAAATGCATTTCAAGTACATCAGTGTTATTAGGCTCTTTCACACTACATTTAAAAAAAAAAAAATGGAACCATACACCAGCCTTGTATCTCTGTACTCAGATTCCTCAAGTGTGCAGATTACAGCTTCCTTATTGTAGAAGATAGCTTATCACAGCCCAGATTGGTAGATGCTTAATATTATAAACAGTTAAGTCAGCTCTTTCAAACCATACAAGCTCCTTCATATTGAACAGAAACCCGTACAAATGGTCTCCTACCATCTCCCTGCAAGGACTTTGGGCAATAATCTGCAGCCCAATTTGTGCACAGCATGTCTACAGGAAAAGTAAATGTGAAATACTTAATATCTTGCTGTAAATTCATAACAAGTTCACTGCACACTTTCTGAGCAGTTCTGTAAAAAGCAGGAGGTACTGTAGAGCAGTCCCTGTGACAGAAATCCATACTCTTAAAAAGATTATGCTTTAGTAAAGAGATTGTTCACTGAAACCAGATATATTGGCCTCTTATTTTATATGCATTTTTATATATATCATATTCCTTTTTCCTGCATTATTTAATACCAAGAAGAACTATCCTTAAGACCTGCCCTCAGCCAGGCTTAACCAAGATTTTAATTTCCTGACTTATTCTCCTGTTGTTTGAAGACAGAAGCACGTTACACCAGTCTCTCTAAAAGCACCAGATAAGTTACCCAGAGAACCCTCCTTTTGCTCCCTACTACCACCCCCTCAGCTTGGGCATAGACAGTGCTTCTGGTTCTTCCAACCTTCACAGTGACTCTTCTCATGAAGAAAATCAATTCACAAGTGGCCAGTGAGGCAACTGGGGACAAACAGGCCTCCTGGCCATCCAGCTAAGACCCAGGATAAATTCCAAGTCACTGCACTGCAGTTACTGGCCACTAATGAGACATTTCAGGTGCTGTGTAAGAGACTGCAGGTCAGGTTCAGTGGTTTAACTTCAAGGTTGCAGGTGTTTTGCGTCAGTAGGTTCCCTTTCTCATTTTAAGATCCTGCATTCACTCTCTTTTTTTTTTTTGCACAGGATTGATAATGAAAATCCAATACATTTGTGAAAACCCTACTAATTTGTGGTTGGATATTTAAGCTGTACCTAGCAAATCAGCGTGTATAAGTATTTCCTCCACACACACTCCCCCAAGATCAGAATCAGAGCTCAGAGCAATCCAGAACCAAACACACACTTTATGGCTTGGCTCAGAGAAACCAAATCTTCCTAAAGCAAGCCATGAAAGAACAAACCCCACAGTGGGCTCAGAGGACTCTTAGGGCTATCATTCACAGAGGGTTTCTGAGTGCTCTCTGTGCAGTTGGTTGGTTTGTTTTTGTTGGGTTTTTTTGTTGTTTCCTTCTGTTAGTTTCTTTTTTGTTTTTTTTTTTTTTTCTTGTTTTGTTTGGGTTTTTTTTTTAACTTTCAGGATTTATCAAGGAATGACTCCTGCAACGGAAACCAACACAAAACCAAAAGCAGTATTTTTGGCCAATCCTTCAGAAAGAATGAACTCAAAATCCCAGCATAATCTGACCAATTTAAAACTGAGGTAAAGAACCTGAACAAAATAATTTCTCAGTTGTTTTGGAGCTTTGAGGGACAAGGTCTATCTTAAGTTTGCATGTAGTCAGTCACTTTTACAGCTGAGTCTAAACAAAACCAAATGTGAATATCATTACTAAAAGTTATCTTTCATTTCCTTGTTTCTTACGCTGTCCATTACTTCTGCCTTGTCGCCACTGCATCCACCTTTTTCTTGATCCCCACACGCCCTTCTGAGAGCTCAGCTGTCCAGGATCCCCATACCTACCTTTTTCACAGCTGACATCTTGGCCTCCAAATGCATTTGCTGTTCACTGTAAATACAACCCTTGCCCCAAAAGACTGGTAGCTGCCATCTAAGGACCACCTGAACTCACCTAAATAGGTAAAAACAGAAACCACAGGACACCCTCACTAAGGTCAAGACTGATTTTCTTGTACTTCCTGCAAGGAAAGGAAATTCCAACTGATGGCAGCCTGTGAATATAGCTCCATGGAGGCAAACTGGATATTGCATCCATGTGATGAAGAAAATTACTTCTAAGGTTATTTCTTAAATATATTGAAGATTCAGGTGTTGGCCACATTTTGTACTGTTATACACTGTGGAAAGATTCATGCAAACCACGTCAGGAACGTTTACACTGGAGATCAGTTTCTATTGCTTAAAAATATGATTTAAACAAAAGCTACACAGAAAACTGAAAGGTCATTGAAGACATTTGACTGTTACATATTAGTTTTCTTGCATAATTTCTGGCACACTTGCATTTTCTTAATCTCATCTATTAAAACTACAGTAAATCCATTTCAGATAGCAGCTTTTCCTATGGAATTATAGCTGTTCCTTCAGTTCAAAAATAGCATCCCCAGATGTAATTTAAAACATTATTAATAGTATTAATAATGAAACTGATATAATTAAGATGTTAAATTTTCATTCTACTATTTACTAGATGTTCTGCATTACTATTAGCTTCCTATTGTATTTTCTACATAAAGCACCGTAACTTCTGTGCATTTCATGCAAGTTAGCTTCAGTATCATGAATGTGACTTCTTGGGAAGAAAAATACAATAAATGTTGCTCAAAAAAACCCCACTAATATTCCCATCATTTGAATCTTAACGAAAAGAGAACTTGGGACAGATTAAGCAGTTTACATGAGTTGAAACAAAATACTCATATTATACATCCAGTTCTATATGTAACTTAGTACGTTCACCAGCTGCTTAAAGTACCAAGACCATTTGACCTTCAAGGACAGAACGCCAGGATCATTTATTTCTAAATGCTGTTACTTGTGCATCAGCTACCTGACACCTTGTTACAACATGCATCAGGTTTAGCCCATCTCTCATGGCTACAAGAGTAATTCATTCTACTTTTCGGAAAATGGAACAAAGAATGGGGAACGCATAGTACAGCACTGGTACAAAATGACACTAAAAATCCATTTAACGTATTTCAGCTTTGATATTAGTGTCTTCCACCATCTATTCAGGATTTCAAAGTAGGAAATGCTCCACTCTGACATTTTTAGAGTGCATTTTTCAAAGCAGCAGAACACTATTTTTCAAAGCAGCAGCTTGCACACGTTACATTTAACCAGGTATTTTACCAAGGCTTTCCCCTCCCAAAGCCAGCTATCTAACAGGACACCAACTAGCAGTTTCACCAACTTTAATAGAGATCTTTGGGATTTTGAGATGAGGAGAAATTATTCACAAATGAGCCCTTCTTAACTAAAACCATTGCTACATACTGACACTAGAGAACTGCAATTTAGGCAGCATAAGCAATACAAATGGCAATTTACTCTGGGATACCTCAGCTCCTAGAGCTGCTTCCAGGACCAAACAGCCCCCTGACTCCAGTTCCTGGCAGTATACCTATTTATGTAGGTTTTTCCAAACTGACCCCACAGAGGCCTGCAAAAGCCCTTCCACAAGAAGGATTTCTCAGTGAAAAATGAGAACAGGTGAGCTCTCTTTGGTAAAAATGATTCACAAACATCTTAAATGCAGCTCTGTGTGTCAGCAAACAATGTATATTTTTATGATTTCTGAACAGTAAGTGGTTAATATCTGTTCTAAATCTCCAATATCTCATGACTGCCAGCTTCATAAATTGTTGTTATTAATTAGCAACTATTACATAAAGTATGCAGAAACAGGCACAGATTCAAGTGTTTGGATAATCCCCCTCTTTCCATAATATGGCGAGCCAGCATCATTTCATTATTCATCAGAAGGTGTTGACAGAACATGGTGTGTGTTATTTGATCAGGGTCTGCAAGCAGTAAGCTTCTAAAAATATCTTCAGTTCTATTTATTGGGAGCTTGTTTCTATTTTTTTCCTTGCGTAAACCAATTGCATGGCAAGCTGCAACACAAGCAATCAGCCAGTGTCATAAATATGCCAACAAATAATAAAAAGCTTAGAGCAATCATATTTCATTCATCTAAGTTTCAGAAAGCCCACACTCTCAAACAGGGGAAAAAACGCCTTCATTCAAAAAACATACCCCTAGAAAAATAATAGTGACATTCCCTGCCCTGCCACCCCGTCTGTACCCATCACAAAACTTGCTGAAATTCTCCCTTGCCATAGTTTACCATGCCCCGGAAGGCCCATCCCCAGAAAAAGAAAATAACCAATATAGGACATAAGTTCAAAACTAGAATAAACTCCTAAAGCCATGATTACCTCTCATTAGTTTAATACAGGCACTTCATACCATAGGATGAGTCTCTTTTCAAGCAGCATTTTGAAAATGTGAATTGGCACGCTGAAAGAGACTGCATTAATTTTTGCAGGTATTTTAATACAATTAGGAAAGTCCATCTGAGTTGCCATTACATGTATTATGACAGCACTTTGAAATGCCAATTAGTGATCAGGCACTGAAGGAAGACACACAAGATAAATTGCTCCCCTAACAAAGATGACAGTGAAGGCATGGGAAAGAGATAGGAAAGTAGCATCCCCAGCATTAAGAACAGAAGTAAATCAGGCAATGGACAGGAAAGATCTTTTATCTGCCAGTAGCACTCTAAATTACAGACCTCTGAGACAGGTTTCTAAAATCCTCAAAGCAATATTAACACATTAACTTAAGCCAAGTCACAGAAGAAAGTGGGATTATGCTGTACTCCAGCTTATTTCTCAAAATAAATAAAATGCAATGCTCCTGATAAATCATTCTGCTATACCTCAAAAGCATTGCTGTGTCTCATAACAATTCCAGGTAACTATGGTCACATACATACAAGGAGAATTTACAGTAAGCAGCCAAAAGTATTTTTAAAGTTAAGAGTCTTACAGGCAAAATGTACCAAAACCTAATTAACAAAGCTCTCTCCCAAGAACAAGCTGGACTTCTGACACAGCTCGGGATGGTGAGGTGTTTTTTAATAACAAACCTTCAGAAAAATCAGAGATAATTTCAAATGCAGAGAGGACTGGTGACGTAAGACTTCCAGCCTGTATACCAGATGGAATCTTGCAACTCATCACAGGAACAGCAGCGTGCTCCAACTGAAAAGGGACGATAAGCTTCTAGCCAATATCCAGCAAGTGGTTGGGAGAAAAGTTTTATAAAATACCATTACAATTCTGTAAGGCAACAACATACACACGTTAAGTATATTTAACCCAGCTAAAACTGTAGACTTCTAGGTATTTATATGATGATCCTAGGGTTTGTTTTTGTAGGGTCCCTAAGAAAATCACTACCATCCTCTCTGTTCTGCAGGTTAATCCCATGCCCCTGTTGGCTGCAGGGTGAATGCAGACACCCAGCACTGCCTGTTGCTTGCATACAGCAATGGCCATCTGAGCTGGGGACTGTGGTGGTACAGACACTTGGAAGATGCTTAATTTTTCCTTATGTTTACACCTAACAAGCAACGAGGAAAAGGAAGACTAGGAAAAATAAGGTACTTCAAAGAAATGAATTCTGGCCTTTTTTTTAACCTCTAAATGGGTTAGACAATTTTTGAAGTTGTTTATATGCCAGTTTAAACTATAGGAAGAAGTCGCAATGAATGAATTTTTGCTGCATAGTGCCTTTTCAAGAGGGAAGAACATCCATTATAAAACTATAAAAAGCAGCAATAGCAAACTGTGCTGTGTTTATCTTGTCACTTGACATATCAAAATACCCACTTAGTGTCAGCATAACAGACAAAAGTCTCTACAAAAGCAGAATTTTGCTCTGTGTTTGGAATACTTGCCCTTATTTCAATGACAAGTCTTGCTAATAAAGATTCTTAATTACATGCTATTTTTCACAATTTATGACACTGCAGACCAACAGTCGTGTAATGAGAAGAAAGGCTAGATACGTGAACACGACTTAAGATGCAGTTTAGTAAATATTTGGAGACGCGCTGCTTTTACTTGGTAGTGAGGTTGCTAGGTGCATTAAACCTCCTAAATTCACACCACAGTTCCTCTGAGACTGGTTGGCTGAGACTGCAGAGGGGCACACTTTAGAAAGGAATTCCTAAATAGCAACCACATTTTCATCTTTCACATCATATGTGTTTTCATTAACCTTACAAAGGAGATGATTTATTCATTATAAAGATATTAAAATGCACTAAGCCGTCTCTTCTCTCCAAGTATTTGTCATTATTTTGTACAGAAAATGGCATTTAGGAAGCTATTTGAAGTCACTGTCACTTCTTTTTAATTACTGTTTGCAATTGATCGGCTCCTACTCAAATTCTGTGGGACAGACTCAGAGAAGCAGTTGAACTGCTGCTGCATTAGGCCACAGGTCTCTCCCAAAAGACTAATAAATTCAGTCCCACTTTCTCTCTCCCCCTCCTGGCGCTTGGTTAGCCTCCAACACCCACTCCCCTGACGCAGGGTCGGGGACATCTGAACCCCCAGAACAGGGTCACAGGACCTCGCGGTTGTTCCACACAGCCTCTGCCTGGAGTCACAGGTTCGCGAGGTGCCAAAAGCCATCCCTGCGGAGGGATGGAAGAGAAGCAGCAGGAAACTGGGGAGGGAGAGCTGTGACAAACAGGCGACAGGCAGCAGTGGTGGGAGTTAGTCTCTGCACTGAAGGCAGCTGCCCTGCACGGGGACACGCAACTGCAGGCTCTGGTCTGAGCTACGCTGCCTCAGCACTAGTGTCCTACTCACCAGCTGTAAATAAGCAGGGAAGTTTACTTATTCCCTACTCACACTTGTGGTGTGTTTGTACTATCAACTTCGTAAGCACAGGGAAAGCGCTTTCAGGAATCCTAGTAAAAAATTCCTAGTTAAAATTTGGAAAGCTTAGCTAAAACTAGCTCACCAAAATTTACTCTGTGGTATTCAGGGTGATCAAGCCGATGTGGAAGTTACTTGATGTCATCTGGTTGGCCAAGATCTATCAATGCTGAGTTTATAATTTTCTGTAAATTTGCTTTTTTTCTGAGCACTTTTTTAACTTCTATTTCATGCTCTACTTATTCCTTTAAGTATGGGCATCTTTCATTATTATAGACATCAAGGTAATAAAATGCTAATATTCTGTGTTATCTTTCCAAATATTAGTACAGTAAAATACCTAATCTGGATACATAGTTTTAAATCTGTATCCATTTAGTATGCACACAAAAAATCATTGTTCACCCTTTCTTCATAATTCACAGTATTTTCTGTTTTGTCCAGTCAGCTCTTCTGCTTACTATGGCCTTAATTTAATCACTTGGTTAAATTAAGTGATCAATCAAATCTCAGCTGAATCATAGACATTTTGCAGCACAGGACTCTAGTATAGTCTTAGTACTCCATGGCAGAACAAATCTTCATATAATTTATTAATAGCTTCCTGTTCAGGGATAAAGCAATAAATTGGAAAGAATATTGGAATTCTTGCTCCTGTTCCTGCTCTATTGAAGGTGTGGAACAGCTTGTATCCCCGTCCTTTACACTGCTTTGTGCCCTACATTTGCAACACCCCACTGCCTTACCTACCAGAACCCAGAGGATATGGAAAAAATGTTTTCTGATTATATGCAATTCTGTTGCCTTGAAGCAATTACACTTGGGTGGGGATGGAGGGAGCGCTGCAAACACCTCTTGTTTCAAAACCACTGTCCTAAAGATCACCTCCAATCTTCACACACAGTCCGCTCATCCCTGATTGCCAAAAGCAAGTTAAGCATCTTCAAGATGCTTTGGTTTTGATAGCAAGAGATGATCCCAACTGCATCTTTAGAGCTTTTTATTTAAAAAAGAAACAAGCAATCAAACAACAAACACAAAGCACACCTGTGTCCTAGTACATAGCCACACAGACATCTCCAGAGAAAGAGTGCTATGGTACAGTGCTCTTAGCTCCAGGCAGCTGCTGGACCAAAGGAAACCTAATAACTGGCATCTCCAGTTTTGAAATCTATTAAGCACTCACTGGGTAACATTGCTGCTTTTTTACCTCTGTCTGGAGGCTTGCAGTACATGTGTGATTCTGTATTCTCAACTTTAGAAGTTCACACTTGGACCAATATGCAAGATAATACCCCTCTCCATTTCTTTTTTTTTTTTTTCTAGTTGTCTTACCTCAAGGTGGTGCAAGCCATTTTTAATCAAAGACCTACCTATATGAATCATCCCTACAAACCCTGTCATACAAGCTCACAATTCCAACTCCATTACCAGTGTTCCTAATTCTTCTCCAAGATTTTTGCAACAATATAATCACAGGATATTAATTTGGGTTTTTTTCTTTCCATTTCTACAACTTCCATAATAAACGTTTTCTCTCACGGAAAACATAGCTGTTGAAAACATCCTCAGTATTCAGCTATATCTGCATATAAGTTGTTTCACTATAATAGAGTATTTTTTAATGTTTGATTTATGGCTACTGTCAGTTCTTTTTCCTCTGACTCACAATGAGCACATTTAGAAGGGTTTGCATGCAAGAAAAGGTGAACAAAGTCCAAGAGAAAAGCCACTGTTTATAAAGGAAAGTAAAGAATAAAGTGCTACAACAACACTTTAAAGAAATAGTCTAAACCTGGAAACCTACCTCTATCTTTCCCCTGTAGAAAAGCTTAACCATTCAAACACTCATGTTTTCATTTCCAGGTCTTCCAAAAAGCAAATCCACACTAGACCATCTTTCAAAATACTAATTTTAATCTAGATTTTTATCACCAGTTCACTTAAGAATCAGTGAAGCATACATTAAATTTTAATGTAGAAAGGCACTGTGCGTCAGCTCTATCTGCTGCAAAGCAATTGAGAGGTAATAGCTAAAACTCCACTTTTTCATTTTGAAGACTAGTATCTTCCCCCCAAAATATGAGCACAAATGACAGGCTTATGTTTTCTAATGAGAGTTATTTACAGCTGCACAAAATTCATGCAGCTTTGACAGGTATTTGTCTGTATCCTCCACCATATAGGCAGGATAGTTCATTTGCTACTTCAGTGATACAGGAAAACAGGAAGATGCTCAAGCCAGAGATCTAACACCACACTTGGAGAATTTATAGAAGAAAGAATGAGTTTACTTTGAAATAGCCCATGGAGATCACTGCAGACCGTCCATTTGCTTAGCTCTTAATTTAAGAGGAAATTCCCGGCTCATCACCTGCTACTTTCCACTACTGTTAGGAGAAAGTACGACAAAACAAACGCCTAGGTTTTACCTTGTGGAAGTCAGAACAGAAATCAAAACTCCTCTTCGGCAGGTTTGGTTAAGAGCACTTGCTCTTTCTACTTGCATCATTTTATTAGCTAATACTTTTCACTTGTAACTGGAACTGAGAACAGACAAGCTTTAAGAATCACATCATCCTTTCTGAATAAAGAACTAGTAATTAATTTGTTTGCACAGAAGTCTTACTGTACCTTTCCATCCTTCTATTGTTAAATATCCATTGCCTAATAATTTCCTACATCCTTTCAGGGAGTAGATATCAATTTTGCCACTAGCTAAGTGAAAAAAAAAAAAAAATCAGCTTTTATGATTCTTTTCTAATCCTAAACCTTTAGTATTGCTCTATTTTGACTAAAGAAACAGCAGCAGAATCTTTGTCCTCGAAGTGATAATTAAAATGCTCATTACTGAACCACATTAAAAGACCTCCATAGAAGCTTTAGACTGGTAATGACTTAGGTTAGGCATGAATGGTGAAAGATGTACAACATTAACAGAGGAATGAGAGGCCAGCTGCTATTCATATTTGTAGAGTAGGTGTGCAAGCATTTCCCTATTTATTTTTGTAAATGAGGAAATTCATACCACCCAACATTGCACAAAGGGTTTTTTGGGGTTTTGGGTTTAGGTTTTTTATGCTCTAGTTTCAATGGCCTAATGTAATTAAGAAGTGGGATCACTCTTAGCAAGGCATAAGATTAAAAACTACTCACTGAGCATGGTCTGAGAACAGTGTTCCAGACTCATTAGCACTTAAATGCAAACACACATATAGAAAATCTATGCATTCAAGAACTGACATACAACAGGATGAAGGTTAGTACTGCACCTCTTACATTAACTCTGTAAGTCAGCCTGTTCAATAACCTATCAGATCTCCCTAAAATGTAGATACAGTGACTTCAAGTGAGGAGTTATCCTTGACCTTTACCTCTGGCTTCTTCAGCTTTCCTTACTTAGCATGTGTTCACACTGCTTTTACTACAAAATTAATTCAAATAAAAAGGAAAGAAAAATATGTTAAGCCCCCACTCTTTTTGCCTACACAATTTCACCAACATAAACACATACATATGTTAGCATCTTCTAAGGAGTTGAAACAGGAAATTAAAAGACTGGTTTTTTCAATGTGATTAAGATACATGGAGTAATATGTATTTAAATGCCTTAAGCACTCTCAAAGACTTCTTGGAGTCCTTTAAATAGTTAAGTCATTACATATATTTAATAGTTATAGAATAGGACTGCTTCTCGCAGGCTATTTTGAATCTGCATTCATATATACATACATACACAAATTCAATTTATTTTTTTTCAGTTCAGTTTAAATCCTGAATATTTAACACTCAGACCAACACAGCATATTATATTATCTCAGAATATCTACATTATTGGAATGTAGTTCCACAAGACCAAAGGGTTTGGTCTTCAAGGAGTAGAAACCATATCCTCCATAGAGGAAAACAATGTTATTGTGATTTATTTTAGAATTTTTTCAGAAAATTTGTAGTTATTATCAAGTGTATCCTGGGAGAGAAGAAGGACATAAGCCATGATTATGCAAACGCCTTAAAATAATGAAGAAGCACCCCAGAGGCAGGGTGTAGATCCTGAGAACATGTTGCCTTTCTGTTTTATGCTATCAAAATAGCACTGCTTTCTTCTTATGAAAACTCAGACTTCCAAAAATTTGTACGTCATTTCTTCTCAACAAGACTGCTGTTAGAGAAACAGATTTAAATGGCACATGCATTACATTAATAATGTTTAGGCATTGCAAGGATTGTATCACAAGAAAGCAGGTACATTCACTACCCTGAAGCATTGAGAAATTACTTATCTGCTGAAGCAAAGAACTGAAAGAACTATCTCACACATGCTCTGTCTTTATAGAAAGAAAATGAATTTCCATAAAATAAGAGCCTTATACAACAAGGGCAAGAAGAGACAGACCTGATTCTGATCACGTTAGAGCTGGAGCTACATCTGAGACAGAATCAGCTGTTTAAATAATGGACTGAGCAAAGAGCAACTCCCCCCTGTAGACCATTTTGTCATCAGCATACAGCACACAAACAGCAAGCACTTCCAGGGACAGAGCTACTTCAGAGAATCAGTCTTGCTCTGATAAAATCTTCTAGTCAGAATCTGGGCACATTAGCAGACACCAGACGTTTTAGTAGAAATGCAGTGGCAAATCAGGAAGTAGGTTATTACCTCTGACCTCCCTTAAATGATCTCTCTACTTTGTTCTTTCACAATATAATCCAGCAGAAATTCTGTACTCGGAAATTATGGTATCAGCATAACCCCTTCAGACCTCCTCCTTCATTTTAATCAGTTCATGAGCATGTCCAAGAAAAAATCCTCCAGCTCCATGGAACAAGGATTTAGCCAAGTAGTGAAGTCAGAAATTACTAAATGTTCAGTCACTTATCCTTGAAATTTGAATCCTCTTTGGATTCAGCCAAAATACTCAGGTAGGCCATTCCTTGCTTTTCCAAATAGAATGCAAAAAAAATGAAGAAAGTCAGCAACTGGCTCATGGATTTCTCAGTCATATTTATAAAGTCCGTCAATTAATCCTGAGCATCCTTGGTTGGTTTATTCAAGCTTTCTCAGTTTTCTTTTTTCTTAAAAAAAATTAGGCAGCTACAAGAGAAGACCAAGGAGCTACCAACTGTTCATTCATTTAGTAGCTCTGCTTTTGGTCTGAAATTCTTTCTTATGTGAACTGCCCACTACCCTGAGTCTTGGAGGAGAGCAATACTACTTCTTCCTAAGAGGGTCCAGCAAAACTACCAGACGTCAACTATTTCTTAAGAATCTGCATTTGGAAAAGTGACTTTTGCTTTGAGTTTCAAAGAAAGATGAATCTCAAAAGGCAGGTATAAAGTGGTTTAGAGTTTAAAGGTAGGCCTGTTTGTGCAATCATTTTTAAACGAGTGCTGTTTGACTAGTTTCTCTTCAGCATCTCAAAGCAATACACACCGTATCTCTCTCCCCTACAGTGTGCACATTTCTCAATGATGACACCTTTTCCCAGATATTCTTAAGTGTTTCTCCAAGGTCTAGGTAAGGCTGTTAAATGACCGATATCTAAATCCTGAAGCAAGTTGTGGAAAGCACTTTCTAAAGAACCAGATTACATCTGCTGTATGCAGAGCAGCAGTGCCAATTAATTCACAATTACTTCAGGAACTACAGTACATTTTAGTGCCAGAGGATCACAAATAACGTAGTAGTTCATAGTCACAGTAGACCCAGTTCTTGAAAGTCAAATACTCATTTACAATAGATAAAGTGCACAATCAAAGTAATGCTCAAATATCCTGCTAATGTTATCTTGGTAGCATTTAGTCCTCTGTAGCTGTATTTCTGAAAAGCCTATTGTCATTTTTGCAAAGACACGCGTTGGTCAGGAGGTTACTTACAGCAGTGCTTTTCAAAGCAGTTAATTTCAAAACCAAAGGCAGCAGAAAAAGATTATAAAAAAAATAAAGAGCTGTGGCATCTCAGGCAAGCCAAGCTTATCTTAGTATATTCTGAGCACATATTAAATGACAATGTGTGAGCTGAAATCCTCATCTTCATTGCAGAGTGGAAACTTTCTTCATGCATCAGAGCTGAGGGGGTTATTAGAAGGCTAGCGATTTAAATGAATTCTTGCTGGATTTTTTGATATTTGCTTGAGCACAAAAGGACATTTTCTTCCCCAGACTGAATAGTGGTAAGTCATCTTAATTCATGCATATGATTGGTTTACAGTATCTAGAAAGGAAGGATTCAACTGAGTTCAAGGTTCATTTTAACATGAGTGATATGCTCCGGTCTTTACCACTTCTAAAGTTTTGAAGATCAAATTAGGTTTGACTGTATAGTAAACAAAAGCACATGAAGAAACCAAAAGACTGAAGATATCCAGAGAACATTCTCTAACTGTACTCTTACAACACTTCAAAACATAGTTCTTGAGTATATGACTCATTACTTTTGCACCATACACGACACAGTTTAGAATAAAACTTGACTAAAAGCAGGAGCAAGTCAGTAGGTATTTATCTTCAAAAGACTTTTTCTGTTTGTCATACAGTAAGTGTATGTAGTATTTAGTGCAGCTCTATTAATTTTGGCTCCAATCTCTATTTTTGTATACAGATTCTGTTTCTTGCATTAAAATGCAGAGGAGGAATCTTATTCCCCTGATAAAGTTAACTATTATAAATAAATCACAGGGGTATCCCAAGCAATGTGCTTCATTTAATCAACAAGAAATTAATGAGGCCAAATTGATGGCAGAAATTAGGCAAGACTAGCTGACAGGTATTTACAGATATGTTCAGCAGATAAGACTGTGGAATCAATATGGGATTTCAGCAAGTGAGGGCATCCGTCATGGAGACAAGTTAAAGTGCTTTATTTTCTCCTCTTAACCTCAACAGAAGACAGCTAATGATAGGGCAAAGCAAGAAGGCACGGAAGGTTAAAGCTTTCAGTTAGCAATTTTTACTAAAGAAGTCACGTAAACCTTTACAACCTTCACCGTGCTTTAATAACAAAAAGTATGCATGAAAAAAGAAATGCATGCATTTCTTACTATGTTTTGTTCATGTTTGAAAAGAAGGCAAAATCTACAGCTTCATTTACAAAGGAAGTCAGAACAACCGTAAGTATAACTTGAAATCATGTGATACAACATTTGGTTGCTACAATTATCAAATCTAGTGATATATCTTGTTCTCAGGCTGCTGCGTCCGTATGATATTGTTGGTCACAGCAACATGAAGATAGAGGTTAGGACTGGACATTAAAGAAACAAGCAATATATCCACAAAACTCGGAGAACTCCTACAATATGGAAGTAGAGGTCAAGAACACGAGGACGTCTACACTTACACTCCACCATTCATCTAAGTTCAGCATGGTATGCTTTTCTAAAAAAGATGTTGTTCATCAGTTCACAAGTCTGCCTTCAAGTGCACACCACGTGTGCAACAGATTAAAAATGACAGAGCAAGCACATCACTGCTAAGGCCCTTTGTCCTTTTCTGCTATTCTTTTTCCCACAGGCCCACATTACTTGGAGGAAATTACAGCTAGGATATCACTTCCCATGCAGTCTGTAGTTGCAATAGGAAAGGAATTCTCCATTGATACATAAGAAGTTCACTACATTCTAAATTTCTAAAAAATTACTGGGTTTTTTTGCTATTCAGCAGGTAAAGGTTTGTGTCTATTGTTTTATGACTTAGACCATAGAAACATTTGTCCTTTCTGCCCTTCATTATAACATGCATATAGAATTTTTTCTACCCCCCCCCCCCATTTGTTCACAGCTCATTTACATTAAAAACTATAAAAATCCCCCATTGCTAACACTTGGCTAATTAGAATCCCATTGACTACATCGAAATTTTCATTCTTTGTGATCTTGATTTCAAACAGTACACAATATACTCCAGAAGAGATACAAAGTTAAAATTGAGCTGAAACATTAATGACATAGTAATTAAGTCAGCTGGTTTCCAAGATACCTTATACCCTGTTATGCTGGGCATAACAGGTTGATACCATCAATTATATGTAAATGATTTTTTTTCTTGTTGCTTCCATTTAAAAGTCTTATGCTCCCCTCTATGACCACATAAGACATCTCTTCCTCACAGCTACTGCCACTTGGACTGGGAAACCTATGGCCAGAGGTACAATTTGTTCACATGCTTGATAGTTACATGGATCCTCTCTCCTAATACTGGAAAGCACACATCTAGTAGCATCTCAGAGATCTCTAGTGTCAACTTAAAATTCCTATATTCCACTGCAGAAACCTCTCCCCTCCACCCCACCAAGTGCGGAATGTTCATGCAGCAACACAGTGTGAGAAAATTGGAAGATTTATCAAAGTATAGAAAAGGAAAATCAAAGTCACCAAAAAAACCCCCAAATCCCACAAGCTGAGAAAAGGATGTCCTTGTCTCTTTACCCTACTGATCACAAAAGGGACTGACACAATGCTGACCTTTCTTGGTGTCTCATTACAGCCGTGTGCAGGTAGCCATATTGTTGTGTTTGGGGGGAGGGAACCTTTAGTAAATAAAAATCAGCCCTGATCTTGCTTAAAGTTTCCTTTCACTTTTAAAGCCAAATAATATTGAAAAATTCTAAGCAGATTTTTGAAAAAAGTTTTCACATATTAACTAAATATTAGTATTTATTCCAAATCTGTAAGTTTTTCCTCTCCAGGACACGCTGGAGATACACCCTTTCTATAACTTGCTTCCCATAACAACACTTAGCTGCCCAGAAGGTGGCATTGCCAAATTCACACACAGCTTTTGTTAGAACTGTATTGGCACACAACGAACTAGACGACTAATCCTTTCTCACTATTGTGCATGTCAGACAACGGACCAAATCTCTTCAGAATCATCTTGTGTATCCCATATATCAACTCCGAAAGTAGGTAGCCAAGTGGCTCTCATGGTAGCTTTTAATATACACAATACACAGGTTTAAAGTATTGACACTTTTCCTACAACAGGGAAAATAGATTTTGTAATGGTAAAGTCGGTTACATTTCAGTAAAATGCAGATCAAGTTACTAGTGGTGTTAGTGACCAGTCATTCAAGTAATCTGAATTGTAACTAATCCAAAGATACCACGTACTTGCAGAGCCCAAGTCTTCTCTCCAGCAGTTCTAAGCAGTTTATAAGAAATAGTTTCCTGCTTTGAGAGTCCCTGCCTGGGAAGGTTTAAGGACTGGAATGTGGCTGTAAGGACAGTAACCCCACAGGCAGCACCTCCTGATTTCCACTGGCACCTCTTCCTCCTGTCCTCTACCCAGCACAAGCAAATACTTCAGAGGTTTATGTCCTATTTAAGTTTCACAAGCAGTGTTAGTGCAACAACATCCACATCAGACTTTTGCCAGGGAACTGTTTTCCATGCCTCTAAGCAGGAGTGCATTGCTACCACAAGTTCAGAGACTCCGAGAACTCTGAATAAGCAGAAAGCTATTGAAAGTCCTGTAAAATCATGACAAAAAAAAATGGACTTTTTCTCCAGAAAGCAGAGCAAGAACCGCAGGAAAAAAACAACCAACAATCACCACCCCAACCATAAACACACATTGTCAACCACTCCAAATTACTTATAATAGTTCCTAGGAAGCAGCTACATCACAAACGAAGCTTTTAGTCTTGATTCCAACTATTTATAATGCATATTTTAGGATATTCAATTTTCTTCTGTACTGTGATAACCTAACCTATTCTTTTTGTCTTTATGTTTTTATTAACATATTATTCTGTTCAAAGTTTCTCCAACATATAGTTTGCTTACTTCATCTTCCATTATTGCACTTACTGAAATACTTCCAAAAGCATCATTAATACAGCTCAGAAGAGGAACCAGGTATCTAAATCATGATTATTTCCTAATCCAGTGATCATTCTTGAATTACACTGAGGCATAAAACTACCTAGAATACAGATTTTAAAAAGCAAAAAGGAAAAAAGGACCCTTAAAGCTATCAGTAGATTTTGACACATCTATTTTTTGCTGCATATTTTCCTGTTGGATAGAATTAGTCTAACCATGACTACTTGTGTAATGCAACAAGATCAGAAAGAAAAGCTATGAAAGTTCTCTCTTTTGATTTTAAGTTGCCAGTGTGCAGACTACCATATAAAAATTGCTGCATTTCCTCTGAATCAAAGGTACCTTTGGCTTAAATTTCTATCTATAAATGTCTAATATATGAATTCTTTTGAAAGAAACAGATTACGTGGAAGGAAGCAGATTTTTTTTTCACTAGTGTATAGAGGCAAATCATTAACAGAACTCATTGTCTCCTACTCATGATCCTATCAGTCTGCACATACATAGGGATTTCCAATAGCTACTGTATATTATTTTCAGTGTTCTGGAGAGAAAGGTATGCCAGTTAATTTTGTTCATAAAGTCTCATTTTATTCCTGCCCTCACAGGCCTATGTGAGTATAATCACATCTCCACTGGGGGGGAAAAAAAAAAAAAAAAAAAAAGAGAGAATCATTTAAATTAATAAGTCAACTTCTGATCATAGCCTGTCCTCCTCAAACTCCTGCAACAGCTACAAGTACAGGTGGTTCTGTTGAACTCACTGTGCCACAATTCTGTGTTCTAAATATGAAATCCCTCAGCCAGTTGTATGTTCAACTCTCAGCCTATAATGCATACCAGGGAAAGCTTTGTGTCACAAGGGTACACACATTCTATGTTCTTCTGAAAAGCAGATATAAAGAGAAGCCAGAAAGCAATTTCATTTAGTATAAACTGCATAGCAGGATGTCTTCCATCTCGCTAAAACACTATTTCATTTAGAGGTGATCCTCATTGTCCCACCAAACAGCTAATAGATGTGCTAAATTCTACTCAAAATGCACACTGCTCCTGCTTGCCTTGACTGAGGGCATAGAAACAAGAATTCAACCAAGAAATTATGAGCTATTTAGCAGATGCTCCATAACAAACTTTAACCAAAGCCCTTGAAGAACACTATGAAGCACACAGAAAGTATAAGGTATTCTACATTTTTTCCTTCTTTACACTCATATTCTATCCCCTATATTCAGCCAGCTTTTCATGTGAATTCTAATAGAAAATAACAAAAGCAACTCAGAATTTACCACGGAATAGCAAAATCGTGAAGAAAATTCAAACTACTTTATCTACACAGAAGAGAAATCCTGTGGCAGTACAAGCACAACTTACTGAATTAAGTTGTGCACACACTGCTCATTAAGCAAGCCTTATCTTACATAGTAACCAGTGGGACTACTTCTGAACAAGAACAACTTTTCAAGAATTGGGTATAAAAAATTAGCTGCATTGAATTAATGTGAAACCACTTACAAAGCTTTGTCTTTTCAAGATTGCAAATTCAACAACTGCCAGCCTGTCAAGAGAATTCTATTGAGCACAATCAGCACTTACAAACTTACATAAATTACAGCTGTATTTCCAGTGGAAATAATTTTAGACAAAATGCTTGCATATGCTGTTTATCCACCTGGATGGTATCCAATTTTTAGCAAGAATTGATTCTACTTTTCAGTAGAAAAATCAGAATCTCCATAATTCAGAAGTCAAAATATTAGTATAATATATTACCTGAAGCAAAAATTTCATTAAATTGCAAACAGACACCTACCTGTGTTTACGCAACTATTGCAAAAAAAAAAAAAAATCAGCCCTTTTCCCTTTAATTCACCTATCAGTACAACGCTTTTCTATTTCCTTGCCAACTGAGTCTAATGAAACAGTATTAAGGGGGGGAAAACAGTTAGCTTAGTTCATGCAGAACATTTTTTCTACAAAACACAGATGGTGTCATGGCTGTGGTGCTTCGAATCATTTGCAGTATCTGAAGCTTTTGAGTCATGAAACACTGATATGCCTAAAGATTCTTCAGCATGTTGAAAAGCAATACAGAAAAAAACAACTTTACTACATTAAGCACAGAATCATGGACTTCTTTTGAGGACTGTCAGGTTAGAGAGGTCCTTCTCAACCATATTCCTCCTACTAGATAGCACTATCATGCAGTTACACGTTATACTTTGAGGCAATAATATGATTTTGGCTATATTGCCTGAGAACTAGAACTCAGTTAACTCGCTTCGTGACTAAACTGCCTCAAAAAAGCACAGTATTACTCTCTTGTTTTTCTTCTTCCAACAGAGGTTGTATAAAACCAACAGAAAGTTTATGAAATAAGGTGTATGCTTCTCACTTACATTAACAGTTAACTTTCTGAAATTTTACTAGGTAAAATATCTACTGTTGTGGGTGCTCAATGCTAAAATGTCACTCTGATTAACCACCAATACTGGACTGGGAAGGTTTTTTTGGAATATATTAGTAATTCTGCTTGGCAAGTCAGATATGTAATTTGAAACACTTAGACCAATTGTTGATGTATACACTCAACCATTTTTGAAAATCAGAAAGTTTTAAAACACCTCAAACTGGGTATGTAAAAAAAAATAAAAGCACTTAGTATCACCAGGAAATCTTGAAGGGCCGGTTCCAGTTTACAATCAATTTCCATAATCCCTTTCCCAAAAACCAAATGCCTAAAATGCCACTACTGACATTGCCAAGTTAATTTGTTATACCGAATGCAATTACACATGAGGAAAAAGCTTTGTTACTGCAAGTTCATTCCATTTAAGACTAAAAAGAGCATGAAGTGAAAAATTTGTGAAAACTATATACCGAGCTCAAATAACAGCTCCCCATCAACTAAAGCATATATATGGTCATGTTCTGCTCTTTGTAACCATTCACAACCTCTGATGAGATCAGCTGACCGTATACCAAGGTAGAGGGTGTAGGCCACAATGTGGTTTCAGATACATTACTGCACTGAAAACAGTGATGCAAAACTCTAGCTAACCTGGCTGCATGAAGCAGTATCGCACTCTCCTCTCTCGACTTGGCAAGTATCTTGCAAACACCCTCCAAACCTCTAATCGTCCATTTTCCTTGTCAAAGAAACTTGTGACTTTCCTCAGAAGGCTGATGGGGAAGGGCTGCCAGCGACCACCACTGAAGTTGAAGTGCTTGTGCACAGAAAGAGCAACCTCTGAGAAAATTATTCTCCTTGCCACACAAGTTGTTGCCTTCTTACCATGTCTTAGAGACAAGCCTTACTGAAGTAACAGGGAAGTGAGAGAAAATTCCTGTTTAATCATGAACACTTTCACCATTAATTTATATTCACTTTGTATTGTAAAGGCATTCACACCCCATACATGTCACACAGCACTCCACAATACGTATTTAATTTTACTAGAAATTAATTTCAATAGAACTTTCACCAATAGTGAAATGGTGAATGGTGTTTAGTATGCATAATTCAGAGAGTTTACCTATTTTTACCGTCATAAAAGCATCTACCACAGTCTTTGACAGTGGACTACACTGTTTTTGCCAGCTTTCTTTGAATTTTTTTTTTCTTCTTGTTCCTCCGCCAATTACAAATTAAGTTCTGAGTGGTCAAACAGGTAACAGTACAGAACAATGCAGATGTTTCTATGCATCTGAGAAAGGTCTTCCAGTTAACTGCCAGATTTATAAGTAGTCAAAAAGTTAAAAATTAACAAGCCTGAAGAGCCTTTTACAGAAAAGTTCTAAGCAACACTAGGGCTTAGCAGAAACAAGTTATGAGAAACCAGCTGGATTCTACCAATTACTGATTTTAGTAAGACATCAGGACTGAAACCAGAGAACATGCTCCTTGCTATGTCACCGACCCTGGGGTTCAGGCACCTCACCTCACTGTTACCTTCCTCCATCAGCTGTTGTTCCAGCACGAAGCTCTCGTGCCTGTAGGGCATTCCTGGCATTTGGGCCCTAATCCTGGAAACAAGCTGGCAATGCTGTGCTACACTATTCACATCCATCTTTCCTTCAGCTTGCAGTGTCAGATTTCCTTCCTTAGTAGCCTTGGATTACACGGACAAGTATCTGCTGTACTTAATCTAATAACTCAGTCCAAACCTGAAGCACGAAGGGGTGAACGACAGTAGTTCACCCAATGAATTCAGTCAAATACAAAATATTTGTGAAGTGTATATACACCGAGAGCAGATGGTGTGTGGCAAAAAGAATGAATTGCCCATATTGTTCAGGGAGATGACCAAGACCTGCAGCCACAAATGGAGTGCTGATTTGAGCACTCTCTACAAAGATTTTTATATCAATATCATCTCCTACTCCTGGAAAATCATATGTTATAGCACACTTTTCACATGATTCCAAGTTGCCCTGGGTAACAGTTTTAAGAAGAAATATGAACATGTACTTTGAATCTTATTTCACTTTTTTTTTTAGTTTTCACTCATTTATTCTGTAAAAGTAGATGTTTCATACTATTTTTAGGAAAAATATTTTCAGGAAAAATTTATATTAGGAAAAATATACTTAGGAAAAAAATACGTATTTATTTTTAACATCACAAGTGTAGAGTTAACTACTAAAGATGACACAGAAACAGCTCTGACAACTTGATGAACATATTGCTGTCCTTTCATCTGAAATTCAGATTAAAGCTTTGTAATTTTAAAGTCATTAGCAACTCCACATCCATCTCATCTACTGGAAGCTGTTTCCATATATTTTGTTTCTGTTAGCAGTAATAAAACTAATTTAAATTAACATCAAGAAACTCATCATATTCCACTCTACTGTAGAGGGTCACCCTGACATTCATGTAGAAATCTGGGTTTTTTTGTTTTTTAAATTATTAACAAAGGGTGATTTTGGACATTTAAAGGACTAGTTATAAAACTGTAGAAGACTTTATGGAATGATTAAAACCATCCAGAAAAAGCCCTCTTTACTTGTAGTCCCTGAGTCATTTAGATTGCAAAGCAATACATTTGAATTTGAAAATCAGTTTTACAAGTCCATCTGTCTTTAATTCCCCAAAACCTGCACTTCGCAGGTTATCAAAGAGGCTGAGTCACACAGTTAAAGTAAATTTTACTGGAGTAAAACAAAACAAAACCACCAAAACTTTGCTTCCTGCTAGACTTTCTCTCTGGCTCAATTACTGAAGTTTGTCAAGATCTGTTTAACACCCATTCCTCCCACTCTGCATACAGCACAGAATTAGGCTGATATTCTACAATACTTTCCTGCTCTAACGTAAATCAGACAATTACTTTTCCACTTAATCTACTGTACACCTCTACAAGAAATCAGCTTTTATGCATGATCCTCAACAGACACAAAACCTTCCATGCCCTCCACCTATTTACATACTGAGAAGAATTACAGACCGAGACTCTTCTTTTGGTTCAGCTGAATAGCTTAGCTGATGTTTTCTCCATAGCTAGTACTTCAACTGCACTCTTTTTTCTTCTTCCTTTTTAACTAACCTTCAGGCTCTCCCCCCTTTCTTTGCATATTTCTTAAAATATATGCGTATTCACAGAACATCACACTTTTTTGGCAATAGCCTTGGCACCTCTCAGTTCAGGAGCCATGAGAACCCTCTGCTTTTATGTAGTATTGTTACTTATAGCTTACCTCACTTTGTGCTTCATTTCTCCTTTAAAAAGCACATAACTGGGAAGGAACAAAAAAAAAAAATAAAAAGGACAGGTCAATTCCAGTGGTCTGACTGAAGACGTATTTTGCACAGGATGGCTGCTGGGACAAGGTCTGAGAGGTGCTCCCTGCTGCTGACAACTGACCAAAGCGCCAGCTCCAGAAGTATTACACCAGGAATATCATAGAGCAGTTGTGTTGAGCAGCTGGTCGACTCAAATGTAATTCATCTCACCTATTTTACTGGCAGAAAAGCGGCAAAGGAATACCTAGGGAAAGTGAATGAAATCTTACATCTTTAAGCCATTCATACTACTACTTTTATAAGAATAAAAATGGGAAAAGAAGAAAAGCCAGAATAGAGGTATTGTTTCTGGGCCAGGTTTTAAAGGTTTGCTGGCCAGAGATGCTTACTGATCTTTTGAGTCGCTCTGTATCGTATACAGTGCTTGGGTCCTCTATCGTCTTGTGTTCATTAAACACATAAGCTCCACAAGTAGAGGTAAGAGGAACATCTTCTAATTATTAAACCTTGAGAGGTACTATTCTTGCAAACTTTGATATGATAGATTATACTACATATATACATTCTTATCTGTAACTGTCAGGTCATACTACTAAATATTAAAATTTCTCGTAAAACAAATTACGTTTTCTGCTGAAAACATGTGAACAAAGACAGATAATTAAAAAGGACCATCACACTGACAATTTCATAGCTCACTGTGTACATATTCATTACATCTGAGAATGCAAAATGTTCAAAGCAATTTATCAATTTCAATAGATTTAACAAATACCTAGGCTTGAAAATTACATTGCATTCACCAGAAGAAAACAAATGCAAGTTTATTACAGTACAACAATATCATAAGCAGAAAGAATTTTAAGGGCTTGCACAAACAATGGGATAATTTATTATTTTTTTGTCACAATGAGAAAACCAAGGGGAAAAAAAACCCAGATTATTTTCAATTGTTTCAGTGTATTATCTAGAATCATATTGCTTTTCTGCATCAACCTTGTCTCTGCATAGTCAGATTCAGTGTTTACTGCATTTCAGAGCACTTCAAAACATCTTTTGGATAAATTTTCATTGTTACGAATATATATATGTGTATATATATATAGCTACTGAAAACAAATCCACCAAGGCAATAACTTTTGCAACTGAGCAACAGTATAAAATTCGAGGCCATCACTTGTATTGGATATCCCATTCCAGTATGAAAAAAGCCATCTATTCCAAAACAAGTATCTTGGTCAAGAGTCTGATTACACTCACTCAACTGCAAGAGACTAAACTGAACCCAAGGATTCCCAGTCCTGGGCACAGAGGCATGTTTGGCATCAGTCCTACAGTCTGCCAAACCCAGCTGCACAGCACAGCTTGGGGGTGGGGAGAGGAGCGACGAAAAGACAGGGACAAAACAAGCAAAAACCCCACAAGATATCCACATTTGCCTGCCCTCTTGAATCCTAATTCTTCTGTTTACTGCTCAGAGAAAACTTCCTAAGAAGACCCTCCTAGAAGCATTAAAAAGTTTAATGGAATGACAATGGTGTGCGTTTGACAGGACGTAAGGAGGGAAGAGAGAAGGATGAAGCTGGTTCAGAGTGGATCTACTCTACAAGCCAATGCCCACGCCACTCCAGTGTGGGTCAGAGCTGATCTGTTTCTCTCTTTGCATCTGCTAAAAATGCAAAGACAAAAGTTAATTGCTGCCCATAAAAGTTAATTACTGCCCTGGTTCATCTTGTACCCATGTAGCAATGAACACGAGAAAGATCTTACTTCCATGCAACAAGCCCCTGTCGTAGGGTACAGGTTTCTAGTGTCAGAGAAATACATGCCAAACTGCCATCCATCTGATCTCAAAACAATCTTCTGGTAGAAAGGAGGTAAAAAAATAAATGGTTGCATCTCAGAATTCATTTAGAGTGATCCTTTAATCTTAAGTGCTAATGCTAGTGAGAGTCAAACACTACAATGCTAACTGATACTTTTGCTTATTAACTGCAGACATAAGCCCTTAACTGATTTCACTCAATATAGGATCTGTCCAGTTAATGCTGAGACAAGTACATTTTATTCCTGGCTTCTCACCTGCTTGCAGCTCCTTGCTATACTCTATTTCATGGATTCAACTGAATAGTTTGGCAGAAGACACTGGCATAGTACGGTCAGCATACTGATTCGCTGGCATTTTGGTGATATGTCAGAAGGAATGATGATTCCTTCTCTTCAGAGTTTAGCCACTGTCCCCTAGACTGACCTTATAATTTCATTTGAGATGATTACAGTTCATCTTCATTTGCCAGAAATAAAGGAAAACAGTATGAAGCAAATTAACCACAATGTAAAGAAGCTACCTAGACACAGATAAAGAGCTAAGTGAGCTTTCACCCAAGACAAGACAAAAGCTGACCAGGGTTTTATGCAGGCAGAAACAAAAGCACATCCTTGGTGACATTTCACCTCTGCTCTAAAGAAACACAGTTTAAGAGAGAGGATGGAAGAGAGTTGGACTGAAAGAGCATTTCAGGAAGAGTATGGCTCTGCCTTCTGCTTGAGTCGCCTGCTACTGCATTCATCTGTTAGCCTAATTTTAGACTATCATAAAAGTCTGGAACTGTCTTGCAGTAACTCAAGTTCATGCTGAATAACAGAATTAATTCACTGAACAGCCTCAAAACAGAAGATGATATCAGCGCTCCAAGACTCATGCTGATTGCCTGCAGGTCTCTGTAGAGAACACATGGTGTTGATTTTCACCATCACAACCCTGAAGCCTGTATACAGGAGAAATACGCCCCGTGCACTATTGTAGTTTCTGTAGATGCACCGAGTCTGAGCAGACCCTTCCTTTAATGTGTGGAATTCGTCTGGCAAGACATACTAACATTATTCCATCAGTCTTGCAGCCCAGTCCCTTAGTTTATCAGTCAAACAACACACATCCACACCACCCCGCAACGAAATAATCCTAGTTCGTTAAGATGCATGCCAGGAGCAAGGGCTAGAGTCCTATTAGTGTTTAGTTTTTAAGTAGCACCCAAACTAGATCTAAAGTAATTGGCTTTCAGCTGTGCCTATACACTACTTAAATACCTCAAAATACAATCTCTCATAGATGAACTCGACTCTTACCAGAGTGCAGCAGCAGCAGTGATGCCACCCCACCAACCTGGGCAACCAAATCCCACAGGAGACTCAGCAGGTCAAAGCAAGAATGACTGTTACAGGTTGAAATGTGACCTCAATTACAGTTCTGTAAATTCACATGCCACTGGACTTATTTTAGCAATAGCTGATCAGCATTAGTCTTTCCACAGCTTGCCAGCATATTGGCAACTCTACGGGGAGTAAACCCAAGGAATAAAGTACAGGCATCTTCTTACTACAATCTTAACTATAGCAGCTTGTGATTTATTTTGTGCAGTTCAGTTGCTGCATATTAACGTATGCTACCAACCTCCCATGCACAACCTTGAACTCAGGTCAATACCACACTGATTTTGATTTCTGTTTTAAGAAAAAAAGCATTTCAGAGGATCTTCGATCACTTCCCACAGACTTCTGTTTTCCTAATATCAGATCGATTATTCTGAAATTCACCTAATTTTGTGGACAGTCTGCATACATGTGGGTAAGAACTGAATTTTTAATTCTGCAAATGAAGGTCCTTTTTTTTTTTTTTTAAAGAAATAAAATACAGTGTCTTTAGATGCAAAGTCCTGACAATCCCCAAAACAAGCTGCAGGGTATTACAGTGAACCCACAGACAATATTTTAGACCTTTTTGTCATTGATCAGTGGCCACATTCCTGGAGAATCAAGACATCTGCTTAATTGTAATAGTCTAATGAGTGTGGAACACTTTCAAATTCAAGCATGCATTTTTTACGTTTCAGTTCTGTTTAGAGCACTTCTACAAGCTCTGCAAGTTTGACTCACACAGCCACATTTTCAAAGAGGTAGGTTTAAAATATTACCCTTGAAGTAATGCGTATAAAATACTAAATGAATAAGTTAAAGTATCTGATAGTTAAATTAAATTCTCTAAATTATCTGAATTTTCCAAGCGCATAACGAGTATTGTGATAATGAGTCAATGAAGGTTCTCGCTGTCAAGTAAAGAGGAGACTACTAAGAAGGCCTGAACAAGTACATGGACTTCTCCCCAACACAGATGTTGCCCCCAGAACCTGGCAGGCAGCTGGCTCACAGCTTTGCCAATACAAATGACTATTGAGTATGAATTTTGATTACAAACACTGGAAACTAATTATAAATAAGCTTTTGCAATTTTCAAAACCAATATATGAGTCTTAAATCATATTGGAGATAGAAGGGTTCAGGAGATGTCATGTTATATATTACTGAACTTATCCAAGGTAGAAGATCCTTTATTCAAAATACAAATGGCATGCTAAGTAGAACCAATAAAAAACACATTTTAAAAAAAATTCTGTTTCTACATAATGCTTTTAAATAATGTTATGCTTTATAAATAAAGTATTTCCTTAGAACAAAGACATCAATATAGAAAGAATACAATGTACACATACCTGATGCTTCTTGAACTTTCACCTTCAGACCTGTAAAGTAATACACAAATACTTAGGACATAACTACTTTCAGCATTTATAAGCCAGATAGTCTAAAAATGGTAGACCTTCTCATGCATTCTCTCCCTTTGTAATTCAGTTAGTTTTTCTAAGGCTTGATGTACTTTCCCTACTAATAAGACTTTTAAAAATGAAAACAGTCTACTTAAGTATAGAATAAATCTATTAGAAGTTAAAAAACAGTTAACAGTTGAAGTCAATAACTGCGATATTAAAATATATGCTGACAGCCTCTGAACCCGCAATAAAGATCTTCTGTAAACATGCAGTAAGAAAGATTTATGTTCCATATTTGCAAGTGAAAAGCACCAGCCTCTGACATTATTCTGGAAGCAGATTAGCTTGTACTTTTTTTTTTTTTTTTTTAAGCTTTTCTTCACTCTTTAGCTGAAAAGGTCATAGGCAAATATGTTTAGGAATCTAATCCCCAGACTTATTAGGCACTACTCAGAAAGGGCTAAGGTTTTCAAATGAAAGTAATTTAAAATATTTAAAAACCCACACTTGTCTGAATTTCATAAATGTGCAAAAATGATGGATAAGATGTACTAAGTTACAGAAGTCCCTAAAGAGCATATTTTTCTCAAGGTGAGATAATTTCATCAATCAAAATGGGAACAAAGCCTCTCCTCCCTCCCCCCAATATTTTTAAAGTACGGAAATTTAGTGTCATTTATACTGACAAGGTTTCCTCCTCTGAAGAGGAACAGAAATACAATACTCCCAGCATTTCATGAACAAACACAAAATCCAGAAGAAAACAACCATTTGCCCGATTCTTTTCTTTCCTCCCTCCTAAACAATCCAGCCTGAGTGCCACAGAAACCTTGTATACATCAGTAGGCTCTGCAAAACCAGGAACCAAATATACAAAGGAAAGCAGGAGATTCCAGAGCAAACAAAAGCCTCAAAACACCCTTTCCATGTCATAATCTTATCAGAGACTCAAATAAAAGGTAATCAATATGAACTTGCAAACTCTAGCACTTAAGTGACAATAAGCTAGCACTCAAGTTGCCTCCTCAAAATCAAAGACAAGGGTATTTATTTAGGAACTAAAGAATCTTCCCTGGTTTGACAAAAAAAAAAAAACAACCAACCTATGATTTCTTATTAGAATGACTTCCATCTCCAATGACAACTTGCATATTATGCTAGAGGCGGTAGAAAAAGTTATGGCTAGTAAAAGTTTAAGTCTAATGCCAGAAAGCAAACAGTACTAAAACCTAATTTGCAGAATCTATTGTAGAAATAGCTACCAAGAATTGACGGGTTTTTTCTCCCCCTTCATTACATGCTCTAACATTATCTTTACTTTCTTCAAGCTCAGAGAAGTTCAGACGATTTTAAAAGCACAAGCTGAGAGGAAAGAAGGAAAAATGAACATAGTCTCTTGTCCCACGAGATACTCAGGCAGCGGGAAGAGTGATGCAATTCAGTGGACTGAGCGTAGGTCACAGAAAGGTGTCAGGGTATACTACAAGTAGGAATATCAGTTAATGTTCTTGGTAGCTTACATCATGGAATACTTTAAAATGGAAGAGAAATTAGCACGGTGGAAAATTCTGCTGCCCAGAGCAAAGTTAATCAACTTCAACCTGGAAAGAAGCAAGCCATAAGGAGCTGTACTGCACAGTTCCTCTGTCCAAACAGCCAGCAGATATGAGAACTCACAAGGTTTGCTGTAGAGCTTAACTGAGTGTAAGAAAACACTCTTCTGAAATTGTTACAATTGCCTTTCTACTTGAGGTGATGAAGAATCATCACTGCCCTTCATTTAAGGAAGAACGATAATTTCCATTTCACAGTATCTCTCACCACTATAAACACCGCAGCATTTTGCATATGCAACGCAGGATCTACCCATACAAACAACACTCTCGACCTTTTTAAGAGCTCTGAAAACTTGGGTGTTACCACCATCGTTATTTGTTATCACAAGATTTATTCTATCGCATATGAAAGAGCTTTTATAAAACAACACAGAATGGAAAAACAATCCCACAAATACACATCCAGAAGAGCTCTTAAATATTTAAAAGATAATACTTTGTCAGTTCTTGTTAATCAAGACAGGATCTGATATCAAACGGCTTTATTACTTTATTTTATTGAAAATGTTTTAACATATAAGCATCCACAAGACTTCAGAAGTGGTCTGCATTTCCATCCTGGCACCCTACCCTAAAAACCCAAGCAGCCTGACATCCATCTTCATACACACCTTTTGAATGGACCAGAACAGAGGTGAGGAAAGGACTGGCACAGGGCTAAATCCTAGTGTCACATTGCAGCTTCATGAATTCAAAGCTGAGCTGACACAGTGCTAATTCATGAGTCTTTTTTGCTTTCCTTCTCATTTTTTAAAGCCTCTCTGGTCACTTTAAGTTGTTAAGGCTTTCATATAAACATACATATTCTGATAGACAAATGTAACTTTAAAGCAGCTTTTTCTACATAATTACTTTATCCCTGAAAGCTGCATGAACACAAGAGAAGGAAAAGAAATAAACTCACCTACACATCCCCACGAGTAATAAAAAAATTAATGAATAAAGTGTTTAACTCAGTGTCCCACACTCAGTTTTCAGTAAATTATAGCTTGCAGAGCATACATCTTACAATTGAAAAAGATGTTACATGTAATTGCTTGTGCTATCAAGTTTTCAAATACAGCTGAAACAACTGGATTTTTAATGCCTTAATTTTCTGCCTTTGCCATTGACTAGAACAACAAAACCATGTGAACCATCTAAACACAGAAAATGTCATTGAGTGCTCAAAGCATTCTGGGGTCACTAGAAGCAGCAACCAGCCATCCTAAGACCACTTTTCCATCAACTCACTATTCCTCTCACTAAAACTCAAGAAGTATTTTAAATAAGGCAAGGAAAAGTTGCAAGGTAAGGGCTGGGCCTCTGCAAGGTGCTCTTTACCCTGCACCAAGGCTGGAACCCACCGCTCTCCCAAGCTGATCGCTTCCAACTCAGCACAGCTAACAACAACGGAAGATGGACCACCTCTTTATTTTTAAGCTGGTGGTTATCAGCATCCCTTCTTTATTTTTAGGATCTCCAAAGGCAAAAAAAGCTGCTAAGTTTTGCAACTGCTAAATTTGTATTTTGAAGGCTAAGATTTATTCAAGTAAATACCAAAGAGTTATTCAGAGATGGTCAATTTTACTCAGGTTTGCAGGACTGAATGAACGCACTGCTGAAAAAACCCACTACTTGTAGTTTGAAATAAAGCATTAGATTTTCTTTAAGCATTCTTTAAAAGCCAGGATTTTTGATCAATATTTAATGTTTCTTCTTATGCTGTAAGCACCTGCTGGGCTCTGGATTATTTTTATTCTTTTGACCCAGACAAAGGAAATTATACCATCACAGCTGAAAAAAAGGAGAAAGGTAAAACATTTCTGTCAATATATTGCATTATTTCTTTTAAGGCAGACCTTAATGAAGACAAAGGCTATAATAATATATAATATCTTCTATGCTACAGCACTTTATTTTAAATGGTATATATTCCATTTATATATATAAGTTATATCAATGATGTGATAAATGTCACGCAATTTCCTCCAAGATTTCTCCTCTCATCTCTGGCTGGTTTCCACTGTTTTGAGAAGAACTAAATATTAACCCAGACACCCCACCGAAGTACAAAAGTTCTTCTTCCTGATCCCAGGAGCTTCGTTCTCAGTAGGAAATACGGCAAAACACATCCTTAAGATTGTTATAGTCAATAGAAGTAGAAATAACTTTGTTATTGGTAGTTTTTACTGTAATCCCATTGCAAACAAAGGCCAGGAGGAACAGGTACCATCATAACAAACCTTGACTGAAAAGCCACATGCAAAGAAAACCAAAAAACCCAGTACCTGAGACTTACAGAAGACCACAAACCAAAGGGACTATTTAAAATCCTGAATGATTTTTAAGTTTAAAGAAAGTACTGCCATCACCCTCCAACTGTCAGTCCGCATCTGTGAAAACTGGAGATTTCAGAAGACATCTCCATTCACGTTACCAAAATGACTTATTATCTTTTGTTTGGCATACCCAAGAGACAGTCACCACTATCCTCCTATAAATACATCAAGCAGGAAAATGACAACCAAAGTATCTTGGCTTTCAGTTGCTGAGTTGGTTGGCAATTTTCCAACAAAACATTCTTGGTGGGAGATCATCAGCTCGTAAAAATTGAAAGCCATTTACAGGAATATCACAATTTTGAAGAAATCTTTGAGAAAAGCACAAGACAGAAAAGCCACTCAAATTGGGAATGTGAGATGTTCCTATTCCCAATCAGTAAGTTTCTTCTTTGTTTAGGTGAAAGTAGCATCTTAAATACCAGAAGCAGTGCAGCTTCAGAGACAGAGCTCATCAATGGCTTTTCCTCACTCAGAAGATTTTAGCAAGTTTCTGGCTCACCCCAGCAGGAAATGTTCAATTCTCTCCATTATTCCCCCTCTTAAAATAATAATAAACAAGCTGGAAGTCTTCTGTCGTCTGATTTGTTGTTTACACTTAAAGCTATACTTAGAAGTGAAACAGCAAAATGTAAAGCTGCTTCCAAAAGCAGCTTCAGGACCAGCTTTCCATCTGACTCATGAAAGTAATCATTTTCAAAATAACCATTAAGGCATATTATATAGACTGATGTACACAACTACTTCTGCAACAATTTCAAGCTTAGCAGATACTTTATTTGGGCAATGAGTAAAGTTATGGCAATGTTCTATAAAAACAGATTACATAGAAAGTAGAAACAACAGTTTTAAAACTCTGTTTGTCCATGTTCAGGATGCAAAATTTTGCTTTACATGGCAGGGTAGAAAAACAGCCAAAAGAACTGGAATCTTACTGTAAAATCCCACCGGTGGACAGGACTTTAACAGTTTCACAGCCCCACACCCACCCATGTGGTAGTAAGCCAAGTCATATCTCCTCACCTATTTAGAGTTGTCACTCCCATCAGAATAAAAAGAACTGGGTAAAAGCCAAGGTTTATAACAACATGTCAAACTTCCATGCTAAATAATCATACTCCATCTGAAATACATCTTCTTGCAAGCCACAAGAACTATTTTACTTTAGGATACCTACTACAGGTATGAGTATACAATAACCACATGTTAAAGAGCATTCTAATTTCAATTTTACAAAAGGAAAAGATTGAACCAAATCTTTACAGAGCACTACTAGAATCAATGCATTTGGTGAAGCCTTGCTTTGAGCACAGAACTTGCCTCAAGAAAGAAAACTATACCTGTTACAGGTTGTTCTTTTGTAGTATATTAAGTCTTTCAGCATTTGTAATGCAGATGAACAGATTACCTTTAAGGAAAAAAGCTTCAGGGAGAATTCATTAATGGCTATATAAACGATACTACTTATATCACGAGTAGGTGTTAGCTTGTTTCACTATAAAGCTTCTACAGGTGTATGTCCTGAGCAGCAATTCAAAACAAGGTAGCTGTCCCCAGGAAACTTCCAGTCCCAACTAAAGGCTATTAGAGCTTTCTGGGATTTTTATTTTAGTCTATTGTGTCTGAGTGATGTTACGTGCCCCTATGGATCACAACAAATGTGCAATACTCTAAGTAAAGAAATGCTCTAATTCCAGGAGTCTGAAAAAAAAGAGGCCTAGCTTGCTGTACGTATAGTCATATCAGATATCTAAAACCTCACTGAGCTCAGAGGCAAGCATGCTTGCCATCATGTCCTTGCCCTCCTGCTAAGCAGGTCTACATCAGCATCAGTGCATCTCCAGCAATGTACAAAACAGTATGTCCAGTAATGCAGACACATGAAATGGAGATTTTCCTGTCCAAAAAAATGGGTTAGTTTGCAAGACTTTGTATATCAGACAGGGTCAGAAAAATTCTACTGGGCTGAAGACTCTTAAAAGAAGTGATAAAATATTAAGTATAGTAAGACCTGTCCAGTCAGTAGCATTTTAAAAAGATAAGTTTCAGGATGAGAAAATTTATTCATTTCACCACTAATTATAGACCTTTCAGCAGGATTCTGTTATTATGCATAATGGAATGAAGGAATGAGCACTCACTGAAAAAACATAATCTTGGGCCTGCCCATCACAGTAGTAACAGAAAGAATAAATCAATTACAGAAGTACGATTACTGCATTACATTTTGATTTAATACCGAGATAAAAAAAACCCATCTCGCACAGTAGGAAAACTATTTTCATGGATTATTTGAGAACGGTAATATCCTAATAGTCTTTTTGTTCTTTTCCAAATATGAGAAAGTCTAATGGCTACCTTGAATATAGCACTTCCATTCAATTCAGCACCCTGCTGGGCAGGATCTCTAACTTTCTACAGAACAAAAATTTTCTTTCAGGTTACCTCTGACTAGTCACACGTGATACACATTGGGGTTAACAGGCAATCGCTGGAAAGAGATGTGTGAACTCAGAATAAAGGTAAGCTCAAAGACAACAAAAGAAAAAAGAGTGTAAACTGAGCTTCCTCATTGCAGTCTCAATCAAGGTTTGTTAACTACTTCATTCTTCAGAGCTATGCTTATTAAACCAAGTCATCTGCATACTGAAAACAGGAAAAAGCAAGGAATTTTTTCCTTGAAAAGAATAACAGAGTCCCACATATCACTGATGTGATTTTTTTTTTTAAACTTAAACTGCTACAAATGTTCCAGTGTCACAAACCAGAACAAGTATTTACCCAATAGAATAGAAAGATAGGAAGTTTCATTTTAGTGAACATAAAGCATTTGACCTAGCAATATTCAGCAAACTTAAGGACTGGCATATAACAGCCTTCAAACCTGCCACCACATCTTTGTCTGCCATCATTACTTCACCTCCCAAATACTGACTAATATTGCCAGGGGTATCTCTTAATACAAAACGACAAGTTGTTGTAGCCTCTCCTCATCCATCTCTCCTACCCTAAAGCCTATGGGAACTGAACAGGAGATGGATAGCAGTAATAGTGCCATCCAAAATCCAGCACTAAAAGTACTCACTGTTGTGAGTAGCAATGCTCTGAAACCACTGAACACACTAGGAGGACTCCAGTGGCTTCTGGGCAAGTCTTTCCTTTCCACTCCTTTCTCACACTGGTCTCACCTGATCAGAAAACCAGAATGCAGCTCAAAGGCTTCATCCCAGAGAAGGTGTAGGTCAGCTTGAGGCTAGGAACCGCTCACCTTACTGGTACCTCTCTCCCTCTGCACATGCATCATCCCAGTTTTGCTTTGATCCAGCAGTTTACTGGGAACTATGGAGTGATCAGCTTACAAACCTCTCCTGCCTGCTGCCAGAACACACATGAACATGAGCCCATGGACATACGTGAGAAAAGACAGCAAAATCTGGTAGTGCAAAGGCACAGCAGCTAACTAATATCACAGCTGCTTCAATACCGCAGAAATGACAGGCCCAATAATCCTTGCAATGCTTTTATTGCATACGTTTGGAAATACAACACTGTATCTCAACAGCAGTAGATTCCTTGTCTGCAGCATCCCTCATTTCAGAAGCCTCTGGCTATTACAGTAACTCCCTGAAGCACACAGAGGGCTTACAGGTAGGTAAAAGGGAGAGCTGTAGCTCTTACAAAGAGGACCACGTCCATTGGGGAGTTCAGATAGGGAAATACATAAAGGTAACCCAGCAATTCTTGCACACGCCAACTTCCCCAAGCCCACAAACCCAAACTGGTCATGCCAAAGAAGCAGAAGTAGTCACCAATTCAAAGCTGACTTGGACCTGTAATGATGGGAATCAGCATTTATTCATCTCTGCCCCGCAGTCTGTGTGAAAGGAGGTACTACTTTGGATGCACACCCTGTTCACAAGAGGCCATCAGCCTCCAGCCACGCCGGCTCCTGGACAGCTCATCATCTCTGGCAGTTCCAGGGAGGCTGGTACTAACCAGCCTGGGTCACGCCTGGCTGGCAAAGAAACTATCACCTCGACCAGTTTGGATGGGGTCTGTAATTAAGAGACTCCTGGAACCCGACTGCAAGTCAGTTTGAAAGATAACACAGGGTCAACATTTATGAGATACTTCGCTTTTTTCAATTATAGGAGGACCAAGAGCTGTAACACTTCCCCCTCAAGCATTTTAGTCTTTACAACTACTGCCCCAAATCCTTCAGACTAATACTGCTACCCCATTAACAAGCATGTCTGATAAATCCTTTTAAGTGAAGATAAAATGGGTGATGGAACAAAATCGCACTACAGTAAAATGCAAGTCATTCACATAGTTGGTAGGTTTGAAGTCTGGCTCCCTCCACTTTTTGCTAGTGGGATCACAGCCTACAAGGCAGGAAACACCCCCTGGTATGCTGCACTAGGAATAGCAGTTGCTTAGGTCCACCTCCAGTTCTTCCGCTGAAAAGTTAAAAACTGTATGTGTGTGTCCTTCCAATGCAGTTAGTGAAAAATGTCATCATGGAACCTCCCAGAAAAGGCACACCTCATGCCTAGGTTCAGTGAAAGTCTTAGGAAAAAACCTTTGTCCCTAAGCCAGGGGATGCTCTCCCCTAAAAGATGTGTGTGTATTCCAGAGACATGTGTAATCCTGAAGCGTTTTTTAAACACACAAGTTTCATTGTATATAACCAAAAATAAAAATGAGTGCACTTCTCACATATTCTGCAGCAAACACTATAAATTCAAATCAGATTAGTTGTTTCACTTTTCTATTCTTGCTCTTAACCAAAACTCAATACTTGGTAGAAGCAATTTTCCAAAATGCCCTCTCCAATTTCTAGTACCAGAAATCTATATTTTGTACCATATCATGTTTTACAGTAAATAAACAGTTTCTAGTAGTGATGAATTCTCCTCTTACTCCATGTCAGGTACAAATCTTGAACTCCTCTGTGCTAGCAGCAGTAGGTGAATAATGCAGAACTGCTCCTCTAATCACTAAATATCAATTGTACTGGCTTACAGCTATACCAGTCCAGTATTTATAGCAGGATAGTTTATTCTGTTACAGAAGAGAAACAAACCAGAGGTTTGTAAAAGCTGACATCCCCACGTTATTTGATGAAACTGTAGCTCACAAGTTTTATAAATGCATTTATATTGGAACTTTAAGTAGTGCCAGTTTATATTTTACTCACGATATTCTTACTAGATGTACAGCTTTGTATTGCCTCTAGCAAGTGAGCAGCTTTTTTCCAATAACGTACATCAGTTTCTTGTATTATTACAGTGCTTCTACCATCAAAGTCACCTTTTCATCAACACAATTAAACAGAACCCATGACACAATGCATAGCCTTCCAAGAAATCCCACGTGAGTTATAATGGTATCAACCTTACGCTAAGGCCTCAGGGCTCCTGGTCACTTCAAGGCACAGGAAAAAAAGTATTCTTTGATAGTATTTAATGTTTTTAAATAATGGTTTAATTTTATGATTAATGTAATTGAAAGCTTTTGTTTCATTATTCTTAATGCTTCGTACACTTCAGTTCACTGGACACCATTCCATTGCTCAGACATGCTGGGTATTCACACCCCCCCCCCAAAAAAAAAAACCAAACACCATAAATACATTCTGACTGCAGAAAAACAGGAAGAGTTTAGATGTGATTTCCCATTACCAAAAGTGAAGAAGGAGTTCCAACTGAAGTCCCAAACAGTATAAAACTTAGAACTTGTATCAGTACTATATACAAACTAAATTTGGGCTGGTACTGAGACTAATAGATCTCATTGCAGATCATGCATGAAAGCACACCCTCTCCCACATGAAATGGCATCATAAAGATAAGTTAGTACAAGGTAAACATATGAATCATCAGCTGCAAGATCCAATGCAAGTTATATAAGAAGCATTTTCAGGCACCGTTTTAAAAGAAAAAAATGACAGCAGGAGCCCAACTCCCATTGTATACCATAGCAACAAAGTAGATAATTGCCCGTTACGCTGCTGGAGCTGTTCCTCTGTGACCAACCCAGTGTACATACTTGGGAACAGAGAATTACTGGGTTATGGCAATTCTCCCCAAGTACACTGATATAAAACAGTGCAATGAATTCTGTTGTGCTGGGGAAGAAGGAGGTATAATGAGAAAGAGTCCTGTATTAAAGCACAACATATGACTTCGAGGACCCCTTTGACAGATTTACTGAATTGACTGGATATTAGACATGGAGACGCCAATTAACAGTGTTCACTGGAACAGCACACTATTGCACAAAGAACATAAATAACCGCATTCTTTTGTCCAGTATTTTCTCCAACTCCTATTAGAAAAAGTAACTTCGCTTTTAGGTATCTTAAGTAAGTGAGAGTATAATATTGCAGATGCCCATTTTTTTATACAGATCTACTACATGCAGTGTGCCTGTATGCACTCATACTTGTGGAGACTTACATCCTAAGAAACACCCTTCCATCTCCGTGTTTGGAATGCATTGCTCACGTGGCAGTGACTACCAAAACCTCTTTAGTCCTTAACAAAGCTGTTACACAGACACTTCTAGTAACCATGTTAAGAAAATTAATTCCAACTGCAAGCCTGGACAGGAATATTGAAAACAGCCACTGCCTTAGATAGTAGATGCCATTTTAATAGTTTAGCTTTAAATGACAAAACACAAGCAGACATATGACTCAATCCATGAGAAGCAGCAAATACTTATCTCCTACAGATAACTTACTATATTCTATGATAAATACTACAGAAGTGAAGCTACTGACATATGGTCTCCATAAAGAGCTTGTTATATCTATTCCTGGCCTGTCTACAGCTACTGTTGTCCAAGAAACGTCTATTCCAAACTCTCAGCAATCTCTGATGAGAGATTCATAAAAAGATCAGCTTGATTTCATTGCCCAGCCATCCCTCTGTTGCATATGCTACTGAGCTTCAGGCTAGCTAGCAGTTGGGCTGAATGCATCCTCCCCACACTCACCGTGTTCATCTAGGATTCATTTTTTAGTAATCTAGGTTCTCTTTTCCCTTAATATCTGAAAATAGTTTGAAGCAACGGACAGGATACAAAGCCCCACACAGCCTGTGCTGCGTGCTTTACATCAAGGTTATAGATACCATCTGTCCGCTCAGTGAGAAGCGGAGGAACGTGCTTCCTTCAGCATGCAAATAAAGACCCACGCTGGGCAGATACTACATCATACCACCACCTGGATAGCCTGGAACAGTCTTCCGTACCTGAATATTTAACAAAAACAGTGAAATACACATAAAACTCAGCATACAGATGCAACTACCTCCAGGCAGTTGTAGCGAACTGGAGATATTGTTATCCTCCGCACACAACTGTCCATGTTACCTGGGGGAATGGGAGTGCAATTTCCCCTTTTCAGGGAACACATTAATACAGCTGTGTGCAGGCTGAAATAGCAGTGGTCTAAACACAAAGCAACTGAGAAATATTCTTACGTTTCTGTCCAAAGCATTTGCTGTCCATCTCTGGAAGGGGAAGCAATTAAGCTGGAGGATAAGTTAAAAAGTACCCTCTCACATACCCCCTGAGAATCCTGACATATGTCACAAAAGTGCCACCATTTCTAGCCACTTACACTCCTCGCAGACAGGCTCATTCAGAACACAATCCCTTTACGTGTACTACAGAGTAGGGCAGAAAATGATCCGTGGAATAGAAAATACAGCCAAGCAGAACACAGAGAAAAAAAAGCTTCACAAACAGAAGTTTTCTATTATCTCTCCCTGAAGCAGGTAGCAGTAAAGGTTTTGTGAAATTAATGCCTCCAGAACAAGGCATTACTGTGCTAAAAAGGCTCTGCTGTTTCCACTTGCTTTACGTGAAGTCCAGCACCAATACCTGTCTCATGAGATTAAGCAATTAGAATCCACAGTGAAGCCAATTTATGATCTAAGTAAGAATATTGCCAAAGAGCCATATGGAAGGGAAGTAAATATTTTGCTTTGATAAGCGGGGGCTGCTCTTAAAGTCAGCATCAGAATAAAGACTTGAATCTGAAGAGATAACCGATTAAAATATCTTGAGTTTACGATCTCTCAAAGCCATTTTACCTGTTTCTGTTCCACACCCCCCCCCCCCAGTGTTCAATTGTTTGTAATCTGTAATTGCTTATAAGAAAACAATCAAATTACAAAAATTGAAATGGTGCATCTGCTTCAATTCTGTTTGAAAAACTTTTCAATGATACTGTGACCACCTTTGCTTTACAAACAAATAGAAGACAAACTTTTCTGCAGAAGTACAAAGAGATATTAAGACTCATTAGCATATGGTGTTCCTCTTTATTGACTATACCTACAGAAGGCATTATTCTAGCTTAAATTAAAAGTGATCATAAGTGGCAAGCCACTAGACACGATTATTTCTGATTGCCTTTCCTTTTACAGGTAGGGTCTTACAAAGAAAGAAAAATCTCTTTAAAATTGGAGTTTAATTAAGGAGTGGATCTTTTTATCTTACATTTAAAATAACACTTAAGATGCAAGTATGGCTTTTTAACAGTCATGGCTCTAATTAAAATACTAAATTAAAATAACAAATTAGAGGTCCTTTCCTCTAATGGCAACTAAATGCTTTTCAGAATATGAAGATATCTACAGCAGAACACTTTAGCATCAATTTAGCCTCTAAACATGAAATCATCAGCTATAAACATTTTGAAAAATGATCAGATCAAGCTTCATCTTTCATTTTATCAAGTATTTGTATTTTCCTTAATAAAATTATCTGTCTGCAGAGAGTTGTTGTCAAAATGTATTTTAGATATACACGTGGATTAGTTAGAGCAAGCAGCCAAGAAGCCTTCAACAAGAATGAGCCATTTTCTACACATGGAATTTATGTCTTTAATCCTCAGGCTTTGGAGGCTATTACATCTCTACACTTATCTTTCGTATAAGACAACATCTCACTATGTTTATTCTATAAGGAGAAAGAACAAATAATAAAACTTACGGGGACATAGTTGCTGTCAACAATCCAGCCCAGGAATTCATTCACTCATTGATCCAACAATAATTGCAAATCAAAATCCAGCATCTGAAACCTCCCTATGTAATTTAAACCAAAGTACTTTATGGATAAAATTTTCACTGTAAGTGACACTTAAGTCTTATTTCAAAAGAGGCATCTGCACAGAGATTATTAGAAGTCAGAGTGATTTGTCACTAAAATGGCAAAGCTACCTTTTAGAAAAATAAAATGGTGGGTTTTGAGCACAAACTAGATTTCACACTAAGACGCAAGGAAAGTATTAAAGTCTTAACATACTTAACCTCTGGATTAACGTCATAGCCTACACTGGCAGTATTTGGGATGATGACAAATATGAAGACAACCTGAAACATCTGGAGATATGAAACTTGCTCCTAGTGGACTTGGTATGGATTCCACTGGGAAGAGACATATCCCCACTCAAGACACGAGCTGTTTGACTTTCCAGATCATTTCTGGTAGATGTTTAAGTCCCAGTCGTTCTTTACTAACTAACCATGTTAATCTGCCCCTGAAGTCAACCTGATTTCAGTGACCACACGGGTATACCAACTGCAACCTGAGTTTTGTTGCCATTGATATAACCCTTTTCTCCAATTAAGACTAAATTAGAAAACCTGAAAAGATGAAGACAAAAGCAAGTGTATATTCTAGTGTTATAAATCTTTAAGACAGAAAGCATAAAGAATGGAATTTAAGTCTTAAACTTGTTTGATCTCATCTACTCAGTTAAATCTTTAGAAGCACTAATTTGTAACTATTAAGTCTTTGCATGTAGAAATTAAAAAAATGCCCTACCGTAAGAGAAAATGCCATAGACAGAATTCTTGACTTCTTTTTAGATGCCTGGAGGCCTCAGTTTCAATTATAACGGCTGTACTTACAGCTAATGGTTTTCTTGCTATTAGTCAGATTCCATCTGTCCTAAAACTTGCAGTGGTTATTGACTGAACCATCCCCAATATAAAATGCCCTTCCTTAGATAATCTTGAGGTTACAATTTCTTGAAATTATTTTGGCACTGGATGGAGCAACATAGCCTAGTTCTTATCTTCTGAAAAATGCCTTAAGTTTTTGGTGGGTTTTTTGTTTATTTGATTTTTGTTTGGTTTTGGGGAGGGCGTTTTGGCTTCTTGGGGTGGGGGAGGGCAGTGTTTGGCACGGTTTGTGGGTTTATTTTTTTTTTTCTTTCCTACAATCAGTCCCCCGAATGCAAGCTTCGGAGCGATTACAACTTTCAGGGACACTTTTCACAACTAATCTGTTCAGCTTTTAGAAGCATTACTTCAAACACCTTCTTTATCCTCCGTAAGTGTTACTCAAACACTCCCCGAGAGATCCCTGTACTATCAGCTTTACCTGGCTTTCCCAATTGCCTCATGACATTAATAAGTTGTACGGTTTTTTTCTTTAGATCAAAGCACTCTCCAACAGCTCATACTGACCTAGACACAATCAATGAGTCTTCAGAGATTTTGTTGTTGGGAGTTTGGGGGTTTTTTGGGTTGTTCTTGTTTTTAAGTCATCACAGCATTACAAAACTAAATCACATTTTGTGTCATTGTTCCCAGTAATATATTTCAGTCCTGATTTTTGGTAGCATACTACCTTCAGTGAAAGCAGATCATGTATATATCCATTTTCCCGTAGTAAGAGCACGTTCACAGTTCCTGTACCTTTGAGGTTAGGTCTTCCTGTTAAGAAATATTTTGTAACCTTCTATACCACCCCCACACAACACCACACCCATCCACCCCATCCCCTCCAAAAAAGTCCTTTAAAGAGTAAGGGGACACCAGGACTTCATTAAGCATTATCACATGGATACACATGGATATGAGTCCATCTGCCCCACTACAGCCACAGCAGTTTTGCTCAGAGGATCCAAGCCCTAGTTCCCACTAGGACTGTGACTTGTGTTCTTTGTTCCTTTGGCATAGCGAGCAGAGGGCAAGACTAAGAAGTAAACACAGAGTTGGCCGGTAGCTTGTGCAATAATTCTGCATCTTTTCTATATATTAGAGAGACATATGGAAGCCCAGTTTATACAGCAAGTAAAACTATTCCCACAGTGACGTTCTCAGCATTATTTTTACTGCCAATACAATTCGTCTCATCATTTTCACTTCTTAAAAGCAGCATTCATTCCATTTGTCCTCCTCGCTTTCTTCCTTCACCTCCTTTTGTCCTTGCTTGAGGTGCTGAAATAATGTGAAGGTTCTCACTGCTCCCCTACTGCCGGAAAGTCCAGGTGACCTCTGGACCATTACTTAATTTTTCAAAGTTTACTGCAACAAAGCCAGACTGTGCCTGCATTCCAGCATGCTCAACCTCTTTTATTTTGATTTATGGACATGTGTTCAAGGCCTCTGCCCTGTGTTTCCAGCCCCAAGTACTGTCTTCAGCAGTTTCTTTGCTGCCACATTTGAGCCTCTTTTTTGCTCTGTAATGTGCACCATTAATGCAAAACAAGGCCTGCTGTTTCCTCAGCAAACTAACATACTATATTTAGTTAAGAGAAGACTGGTATGAAAAAGTTTTTAAAGGAAACAAAATGGGGGTGGGAGGAGAAAAAGAGCAGGTATATAACCAATCTCAGCCATATAACAGCAAGTTTTAGCCAAGTTCAAAGACAGCATTTATTTGGCTTTGTGCCTTCTGTTCAAAATATGATAATGTGGTTTTATTTGGCTGTTGCCAAAGAAGTCTATAAACAAATGAATTTATTTTTAGCAGTGCTTGCTGCTAGCAAAATTTAAATAATGCCCAGTGAGAGGTACTGGCACAAGCAAATAAAATGATGATAATATTTGTCTGTCACTCAATACATTAATTGCTTAACCAGGCTTTGCCTTCTAAGGGGTCAACACTCAAAATGTGTACGAAACTTTGTAAACCAACACAAGTTTATATGCAATAGGTGTAGAACTGGAGAAAGAGCATCCTTTCAGATGCTCATCCATCAAGAGCCCATTTTTATAGTATTCTGACATTACAAAAGCAATAACATTCCACTCATGGAAATAGCTAAGCTCAAAGATCAAACATTGATGATACTCCAGAGGCTTCTTTACATACATATTGAAATTTAAGATTCCTTTTCTTTTACAATAAATCAACTGTCCCCATTTGAATAGTCATTTTAGTTTATGAAATGAGTTTGATGGATCACAGCTACCTGGTACAATGAGTTCCCAAACCAATCTTGCCTCATAAAAGGTAGCTCTTCTGGATAATGATTCCAGAGTCCCAGCCTAGTCTCCGCTTATGGTTACTGCAGATGTGGTATTCAATCACTGCTGAACAGAAGCCAAGGACAGCAGAGATACAGAGTAAGCACATTTTGCTTGAAAACACATCTGTACATTTGCAAGCTGTACAAAGTTTCTGCTCCACAAATGGTTGTTTAGAGAGACCTTCGCAATTCCAGATCAACTCAAGTGTCCTGCAACTAAAATATTTTCAGTACAATTCCTTCTTTAGATAATCACCAGCTTTTCAGATTTTAGCAAAGATTAGGCATCCATGCATTTGTATAGCAGCAAATTTGTCTGCAGAAGCAGAGAAGTGAGGAGATAGGATATTTTTGTGTATTGTAAGTCTGTCCTGCTTGTTGTACAAATATATGTTAGGCCACTATCAAGAGGTGCAATTCCTACACAACTACAGCAATATTAACTTTAATCTAACTTGTGTAAGAGATGACAGCAGCAAGGACATGGCGATTCCCATGGCAACACCAGCACAAAATGTACCAGTTCTACTAAAAACGCTTAGTCTTTCCTTGGGCAACTGAAGCCTCTTCTGCTGCATCTTCATTGTTACAATTATTAGAGCTATAATGAGAAGAAAGTTAGGAGGTATGTCCATCAGTGATGGATTTTTTTTTTTAAAATCTGAAACAGAGAAGTATATGTTTCTCCAAAAGAATTACAAATATCCAAATACAATTAAACTTAGTAGCATATTAGATCTCATAATATAGGATCTAGAGAACATCTGGTCCTTGTTACTTTTGTATAGAAAAGTGCACAGTTCAGATTTACACCTTATTAGGACCACCTTTCATCTCGTTAACACTGTTTACTTCCGGTGAGAAGGCTGAAGATAGGGAAACAGAATTCCTAACCCCTAGTTCAAAGGCAGGAGTCTGTTGAATTTCACAGAATCATCTCAGTTGGAAAAGACCTTGAAGCTCCTCCAGTCCAATCATGAACCTCACCCTGACCGTTCTCAACTCCACAAGATCCCTCATCACTGGGTCAACCCGACTCTTCAACCCCTCCAGGGATGGGGACTCCCCCCCTGCCCTGGGCAGCCCATTCCAACGCCCAACAACCCCTGCTGGAAAGAAATGCTTCCTAATATCTAGTCTAAACCTTCCCTGGCGCAATTTGAGGCCATTCCCTCTTGTCCTATCACTCATTACTTGGTTAAAAAGACTCATCCCCCCTCTCTGCACCCTCCTTTCGGGGAGTTGTAGAGGGTGATGAGGTCTCCCCTCAGCCTCCTCTTCTCCAGACTAAACCCCCCCAGTTCCCTCAGTCGCTCCCCATCAGACCTGTGCTCCAAACCCTGCACCAGCTTCGTTGCCCTTCTCTGGACTCGCTCGAGTCATTCAATGGCCTTTTTGGAGTGAGGGGCCCAAAACTGAACCCAGGAATCGAGATGCGGCCTCACCAGTGCCGAGCACAGGGGTGAGATCACTTCCCTGTCCCTGCTGGCCACGTTATTGCTGATACAAGCCAGGATGCCATTGGCCTTCTTGGCCACCTGGGCACACTGCTGGCTCATGTTCAGCTGGCAATTTGATACACTTGGCCATGTATCCTGCATCAAGTCTACAAGCCAATACTTTCTGTGAATGTACCTGGAACTGCAGAGATAGTGTTCCCTTCCTGCAAACACCCCTTCAGCATGTGTCGTAACACGCTCTCTGGGAAGCCAAAAGGGATAGAGATATCTCCACTGCAATGTTTATTCTGCCACACAGCAATTCCTCTGTAGAAGGAGCTGGGTTGCAGCTGTGAGCCAGCAGCCAAGTCATCCTGCCTGAGAAAAAATAAGCAATCCATACGATGTGTCACTGGGCTATTTTTGTTCCAGCTATTTGCACCGAACTTCACAGGGCTGAATGTCCTGTGCATTGTGCTCATTTGACTATTGTTACACTGATTATTTTTTTTTCTCCTGTTAGCCATGTGGTACTTTTATCCAGCCTGCAATTTTGGTTACAATATCCTCTGGCTGAACTGCAGAGTTAATGTAACAACGGACTTGCAAATTCAGCGTTAAGCTTGTCCAAAGACAATATTAATGCAACATAACTACAGATCATCCTATTCCACACTGTTGTCACCAAAACTACTTATTTTTTGAATTCTCCAAGAAAACTCAAAAAAAGAGCAATTATTACTAAAGGAACAGAATCTTCCGAATTCTATTGCTCTGAACATCGCTACAACATTAAGGTTTAGGAGTCCTTCTCAAGTAAACTTCATTATGAAAGCTTGAATACTACAGGAGCTTTGTTATTAGATTATGTGTACCTTACAATACTACACAAGTTTTCAAAATGAAAAATCAGTACAGCACAGGCCCTAAAACACTGGTCCTACTTATGTTAATCATATCATTCAAAGACATTCCTGGAAGACGTCTAATCAACCCTAAAATTTTAAGTGAGAAAGTGGAATTTTTGGCAATAATACCAAAGGTAACTCTGAAGGTAAATTCCCATAAAAAGCCTTTAGTACCTGAAAATGCATGCCACCTATCAATCCCAACTAATTAATTTTCCATATGTCTTTAACTGCAACACAACATGTATTTCAGACCTCCTTCTTCTTGATATTGAGACACCATGGTAAATTTAGGGCTTTTCCCAGAAAGATGGAAGTATTATTAGATATAATATAATAAATAAATTACTTATATTAGTGCTCTAGTTTACTTCAGCAAGCTCAAAATCTTTAGACAGCACATAAGTTTCCTGTCATTACATAATATTTCACTGTATACAGAAAGCCCAGGAAAGAGCTGATGGGCACTTATGATATAAACTTCAAGCATACAGACTTTGAGCATGATGAATTTTATTTAGAAAATGTAATTAAGGTTTGACAAAATTTAATTAGATGATAGATGCTAATTTTGACCCAAATTATTTTTTCCACTGTCAGGCATAGCTTATATTTATCTTCAATAGCTCAGCTAGCTTGTTTTTTTCTATCCACAGACCAACTCCAACTGGTCTCTGTCCTTTCACAGAGAGCACTGCAGATTTACGTCATATCTAGGGTAGAGAGCAATTTTCATGCATTCACTCATTTTCATTCATTTCAACAGGACAGATGTATTAAAAGCACAAAGAGTAAGAATGTTACCATTAAAACCCAACAATTATCTTGCCTAGTTAAAACAAGTTAATACCATAAATTTTTAAAGTGGTACCACCTACTATTTGTTGTATCACTTATTAGGGATTGTTTACTTTCTGGGATATCATGCATGGAAATTTCCATGTGGAAGTGTTGAAACTGTTCACCGTATCTCTTAGTAATTAGCGGAAGGTTAAAAGGCAATTACTGGACATAATGAGTCTCAGTTCCAGGTTCTAAGAGAATACTCAATTTACACAGAATCTTTAAACTGCAATATATTAGACATCATTACAAATGAATTCCATTTCTCAAATCATACATAGCTTTTGATAATGGAGACCAAGACACAAAGAGGAGACTTCAGTAAGAATTTTATACCTGCAGAAGTAATATGGTGTAAAAATATCAATAGTCCGTAGACAGAGTAGGAAGATTTGTCTCCACTTTTTAACAGTCACTTGAAAACTGATAGACTGAAAGCATCCAGTATTCTCAAGTAAGGCACAATTAATATGAAGAGTAGTCTAGTAGCAGAGATCAAAGCAGTTAGACCGGTTGTCTGCACCAGCTTGTAGATGAGTTGAAATAACAATACGGCAATTTATCTTGATCTGTCCTAAATACAGTTTGAAAAATTAAGTGAACATATGGAACAGTATGGCAAGTGAGATATTCAAGCCAGCCAACATAGGTAAAGAAAAGAATATACAGGAAAAGTTGAAGAGTCAAGTGCACTTTCTTACACAGCAAATCTTTGCTTCTTAACATATTAATTGGGTATTACAGGAGATAGCTAAAAGAAGAGAAAAATACCTATATAACGCTGTTCACATAGTGTAGTTATTCAGCAGATCACGAGACTTCTGGAAAGCGTGAGATCCTCTGTAAGCATTGCTCAGCTCTGTGGTAAGAGCCTTTGAGAAAGGGTATATATAATGCAGAAGACAATGTCAGATAAAGTAAGTATGCTCACAACCAAACATTCTAAAACAAGGTTGGTTTTATCTTTACTGAATGTAACTATGAACTGGAAAAACTGCACAAACATTACTATTAACTGCTTGAGAAAATTACGCAAATGCTGCAGCACTATAATATTTTGATTGTTTCTCAAATGATGGCAGCAACTTGAAAAGCCAAGAAAAATAAAACAAGCAAACAAGTCACTTGCCTCCTCTTGTTCTGTATCACCTATGGAAGGCTACAGAAGCAGCAGCTATGGCACTGAAAACAAGTGGTCCCAATAACCACAGCTGAAGGCATATATTAATATTGGGGGGTAGGGTCTGTGTTTTAATTGGCGATTCGTACATCTGAGATAAACCATCTAAGGGAGCCTTGTTCCTTTGCTTATTGCTGCTTTCACTTGAACAAATACTAAGGTGAGATCTCATTACAGAAAAAAATGAAGGTCTGCACCATTCTCCATGTCAGGTTTACCAGCCTAGAATGTGCAGCTGCCCAATTCAGTCATCGAGGGCAGTAGCATAAGAAACTAGCCAGCATTTATTAGAACTGGGTGTTTAAAATGGACTGATAGATCCTCGAGAAAGTGGTTACTGAGTCTGGGTTATGTTTACTGAAGCTACTTTAGATTTATATGAAGAGATGAGAACATTTAAATGTCTCAATGACTTCAGTGTATATATTCCATTAACTCCCTCCCCTTTACAAAGTTTTACCATATGGCACTTAGAAAGCAATTCCAAGTCATTCCAACTCAAATTCAGTTCCAAGAATCTACAGCATGATTTTCACCTGCTTCCACACTTGTTATTTACAGCAAATAGAAAGGAAAGGATGTGGCAGATTCCTGTAGGCAGATGAAAAAACACGATGTATACTTTTTATCAATTTCACAGAATGTGAATACAGTAGTTTTGAGTACTTATTTTCTGTACCCTTTATGAAAGACAGTCTTGTGATACACACCTACAGTATTATTAATTTTGATGATTTCTTTCCTGGAATTTAGACTTCCTGCTTATAAAAGACTAGAAGCACTTTTGTTTGTTTCTAGTAAGTTAATTCAGAGTTGCAAGCAATGGATAAGAATATATGAAAAGATGACTGCATGGTACTGCTTTCAGATCTTACGAATAAGATTATTCATAGGCAAACAACTCAATGAAATTAACACATACCACTGGTGACAAGGCATAATTACATTAGTCAACCATGTCAAGGTTAGTACAGGTCATTACACTGATGTTTGCTGATCATTTCTGCTTTCAATTAAATGTGCATAAATGAATCTCAACATATACCGACGTCTTGTTAAATTCTAACATTTATAATAGTATTTAATTCCTTTTACCCTAAAGAGAAAGCAGTAAGAGGATTGCATTCATCATGATTTGTCATGTAGTCATAATACTATAGAAATCATTTTTTAAAAGAGGTAAGATATTGTATTATTTCAAGCATTGATCTTGAATTCTCAGTATTTAAAGATTCATTTCTGCATTCACGTAAGCAGTAATATGAACAAATGAACACCTAGCTAGTGGATTACATCCCTCTTACACACCTTCGTGTATCTTCTATTTGCTGTTCAGCTGCCATATTAAAAACAATACAGACTGCTTGGAGGAAAAGAAAGCCACAAAAAAATGTCCTAGTGACAGAGGAGCCTGCAGATTTCACTGTGACTACAAGTCCAAAACTAGGCTAGGACTGCAAGAAGTACGTGTGGCAGGGGTTAAGTCATATTTCTGCCTTTCTGATCTCCAACTTCTAAATAAAAAGTCAGAAATTCTATTTTTACTCTAAAAACATCTGACCGAGCTTGAATGTATTTTCTCTGTGAAAATTAGCATAAGGTGAATGTTGTCAAGACAGGGTCAGTACGAGCTGGCTGGATCTGGATCACAACTCAGGATCCCATCAGTTTGCACAGCCAACACAGAAAGATTCAATCATACTTTTTCAGCTAAGATACTTCCAAGAGATATCAAAACCAAGATTGTGTGAATTAGTGCTTTTATACAGATCTAACTGCAAAAGTGAAAAGCTTGAAGAAAATATGTTAACACTTGGGAGGATAACTCAAACTATGGCATTAGGTAAAAGATAGCATTAGTCAAGACACTTGTATAAAAATCCATCACTTAACAGAAATACTTTCAATATCTAATTCCTATCTTTCCACTTCTGAATTTTTCACTTAATTGCTACTGCAGCACATTCTAATGGAAAGATGTAAACAGTTTCTGTAAACACGGTATATTCATAATGCTGGGAATAAGAACAAAAAAACATCACTTGATTCAGTGAAAAGTAATCTTAAACATGTGGCCATCCCAGCTGTTGCTGAAGTCCACAGATCACATAAGATCCCAAAAGCACGCCTCTATAAAGCAAACTTCCAGTTTCAGTTACACTTAGCTGATCCTTAATTCTTGTTTTGAAAACTAAATGAAAGACGTGAAGCGCTTCAGAGTTACCGCGTATGCCTTTTGAGGTCAGTGCATTCAAGATTTCATACAGGAGTGAAGTGAACTTGATCAAAACTGTTCTTTTGGAGAGTAAGAGGTTATATTTTGGAGGGGAAGTTAAAATCCCGAAGCTGTTCCCTCTCTAGTACATTTATTGATTTGGCCAGCAAGTCTTTATTCCAAGCATTAGGTGTACTGGGTGGCTCAACAAGTTTGAGAAAGAGGTATTTTCTGACTAGTGTTAGACATTTCAAAACATTTACTTTGGCTTTGCAATACCATTATCACTAGTGCAAATGCAGCTCAGAAGGACCCATACAAATCTCAGTCCTAAAATAGCTTCTCCATACAGAAATCTCAGCTCTAAAGCATGCTACCAGAGTGCTTTCAAAAAAAGTAGAAAGTGAATATAGTCACAATGGAAAAAAATCATCATTTATAGCTCTGAAAAAAAACCCCTAAAGTTCAGTCTGGACATTTTTCTACCCAAACAAGTTCTCAGTAGCTTGGGATAAAATTTTGTCAATCCTGTGCCCTAAAAAGATGTACAAGAGCAAAAAATGCCTAATTTTACTTCTATGGCAGACTGATTTATATTTCACCATTTGTGATATGTTAATCCATGGATGAATTTGTAGTATTACATGAATACCAATTAATAATAGTTACAGATTGATTAAAAACAAGCTGAGTGTTTAAGTTCACAATTATAGGTAGCGCTTTCATATTCCCCCATTATGGAAGTACTCTAGACAACCACAAACTCCAGCACACATCTGCTCAGAAATGTATTTTCACGCTCTAAGAATTATACTGCATGAAAGCAGCACTGATTGCTGGGAGGATAACAGCAGTGCCTTTAAAATGTGGAAACAGAAGTTTATACACCCAGTTGCCTTTTCCAAGAGAGATCTAAAAGGAAACTCTAATATTCCTCAGTTCTTTGGGTTCACATTTAATTTGTCTATTCATGCATCAGTCATGATTTCCACAGGCTACGTATTTTGTAATGGGCATGATAAAAACCTGAACAAATCCAGAAGTGGCTTGGGACAAAATCTTTTTCCCCACAAAAAAATTAGTTTTGAGAACAGTTCCATGAAGCAGGTGTTCTGTTAAGTGTTTATGTCACAGCGCTACTGTGGCTGCTCTATGGGCAGGTAGAGGTAAATGAAAACCAAAGTATTAGTGTTTTCAGCCATAAAGTGTTATTAATAACGAGCAGAAAGTATGTGAAATGAAGAACATTTTTAACGTACACATATGCACAGTGAAGCCACAGCCGGTTAGCTTCTAAACTGTTACTTATTTTTAATTCTTGAATTTTTGCCATGCAGAAGTCTTACCATAACTATTTTTCCCTACATGAACTACCTCATTCAATTACGTAAACTACTCACCTACCCAGGAACTAACCAGTCACTTTCATGTTATTTGGATCCACTATATTTACTGTGCTTTTGCATTAGAATAAATCTGCTTTTGAACTTTTCATGGTACAGCAGTGATTTTATATGAGTAACATAAGTTACACGGAAGCACCGCTTTTTCATTCAGAAATGCAAAAAACCTGCTCTCATGCAATACGTTATAACTTATAAAGCAGCTGAACTATGTGTATAAGAGTAATTCAGGTCAAACAACAGCAAAATTCTGTTCGTTCTCATCCTATATGCTACAAAAATGTCATTCTCAAACACTATAGCAAACACTACCTTGTGAACTCATTTTTACTCCTTTCTCACTGGGTTTGCTTTCTCCGCTCACAGGAATAGCAGATGCATGATCTACTGTGCAGTTTTGAAACACATTTGGAAGCCAGCCAGTTAAATCTCATTCTTTAAATGCTAGTTTGAGACTAATCTTTGCACTGTTGACAAAACCACAGCAACCATTTCATCATATGTATTTTTGCTCCCGCACCTGCTTGAATGGCAGCAGACCAGAGAAAAATTCTGCAAACTGTTCACTAGAAGTCTGACACAAAAGGCTAGAGAAATACTGCAAAAAATTTCCTGCTCAACTTACACCCCAGGTCAACTGCCTAAAAGATAACATGGCAGGTGTCACATCTATGAATTCTTATGCAAGTTTTCTTTGTATTCTGTGGATAATTATGCCCTGAAAACAGTTAACAGAAAACAGTACATTTTATGCCACCTGGAAATGTTGTACACCATCATGGTATATCTATGCTTCAGACGTGCTCTGAGAGACACTACATACTGCTCATCTCTGCCAAAAATGCATGTTTAAATTGGATTGACATTGTTCTTTTTATGGAAGTTATTTACTCAAATGATCTGGCTTAGTAAAATAATAGGGCAGTAAAATAATTTTAGATTTTAATCAAGTATTATTCTACAGAGCAAAACACATCCAGCTGAAACAAAAGTTAAGGAATTTCTGTGTAACAGGACTATCACTTCTGCCAGCTGAGAGTTAATGAAAGCCTTCTCCTTCATGAGGAAAGGAAACCTGTTCTTCCGGGCACTTACAGCTAAAATCACCACTTGAAAAAGAACTCAGCATCTATTTGAATATATTACCAATAGCTTCCTTAAGGAAGCTTATTTTAGAGAGGACATTTCAGATCATAACCTTAATTTTTATCGTTTCAGACAAGTTTCCTAATACTCCAATATTCTTTATCATAACTACAGTGAAATAAATCAGTACTTGCATTAGACTGTCATTCTTGTATATAAAGCCAAAAGCACACCAAAAACATTCAAACTCAAATTTTCAAGTTCAGGAAAGGTCAGAGCCTGGGTTTGTTCCAAGACCACCTCTAGTGGGAATCTTAGTTAAAAAGATTTAGAATAACCCTCATAAAAATGCCACTTAATTCACTCTGTGATCGCTTGCACTGGAACAGCATACCCAACTTTTCTGCAGTAATGCCAAAGAAAGATTTAGGGTAAGGTTTTCAGAAACGCTGTTGAATGCCTGCCTTTTCAGAAGCATAACGAAGTCTGATTTCAGATATGCAAAACAACCTAAATTATAAAGGGGTCAGCAGCTGCCTGGGGCTCAGTACCTCTGACAAAATTGACTCAGAACAGTACCAAGTACACAAAATGCTTCTCACTCCACTTTCGTACTGACCTAGAATATATTGCTATAATTAAGCAGCACCAGGTTCAAAATGACAAAGGTCTTTTGCTATGTGCCACTACCACCATGGAAGCACCCACAGGTATGATAAGAATTAACAGCTGCAGCTGTGCATAAGAGCTCTCTGGAATCCAAAGGTGTTTGCTTCATACCACACCTCTCTAGCATGCTTTCCTACTGCAGGTCAGGGCACGCTCACAGGCTGGTAGAACACTCACAAAGCATCACTTCCACAAGGGCACTGCGTTACTAGGGACTACCTGGTTATGGCTGCTTACAGTAGCCATCAACTGACCACTTCCAACCATCAACTTCAAATCTACGAATAGGAAATTATCAGTTGCCAGTCCCTTAGTGACACAGGAGTCCTTTTTCTTGAGTACAGACATTAGTTTCCCTTTTTCAATTCACCTACATATATCACAGGGACTTTTTATAAAGCTTTTATATTTCAGTGTGCTAGCCTTGCCACTTTGGGACAAGAAGCGATCTCTGTTCCGCAGCTGATTTCCTAAGCAAGTGCCAAGAGCAGCAAACTGAAACAGAAAAGGCTAGTAAGCAGAAACAGCAAAATAATGAGAAGGCAGTCTAAATCCTTCCTTATTCTACAAGCTCTTGTTATTTAAATACACTTATTTTTAAATACTTGATTTTAAATTGAAGGGAGTTCGAACTAAAAGACAAAAGTGATCTTGATAACAGAAGTGAATATAGAGAAACACCATTAAAGACCCACTGCACTACAATGATGACAAGTTAAGGAAAATATTCATATCTCATTTCCCAGAAGTTTATGACATTTTACTTAGCACCTAAGCCCACAGAACCCACAGGCTACCTGGGCAAAGTTGGACAAATGCAACTGAAATTAAGAAGTCAAGACAATTTAATAAACCTGAATACCTACACAGTGGTGATACTAGTAGGTAGGAAGAACAACTTCCATTTGCTTAAATATACATTTGTTAAGGTTACATTTATACCTGTACAACATACAGTATTAAGGTCAGCTAACAGGAAAGTTGCTAATAATTATCATTACCAAAGCAGCAAATTATGAACAGAGGGAGCAAGCATGAGATTTAATTTCTCGGTTTCTTCGCGTTCATAACACTTTGACAAAGATTAATGTCATTAAAAGCCACTCATACACTAGTGCTAACTGCAAAGCAGCTTCTTAAACTATAGAGAACTTTTTCAGATTACTGGATTTTCGGATTCCATGCCCTAAATCTTGTTTACAAAATAATCTTCAGTTCACTGGTAAATATAAGTAGAAACGTCCCCAAATGTTCAGGATTAACTGAGGTTTGAACAAAGTTTGCTTTGAGAACGTTTTTGTAACCTCACAAACATATACGGTTCATCTTCACATGCCAAGTGGTTTCTGTACGTTGGGGATGCTCAGCAGCGGGTAGCCGTGGTTCCCACACAGCCCAGCTAAAGGCAGGCACACAGCTGCCTGGCGCAGGCTTGACACCCTTTTTTGTTGTGAACTGGCCTCCTTTGCAGCTGCTACTGTCTTAAATATTTAAGTTGCTGATTTTAAACAATCACACACTGCCTAAAGAATGCACAACTAGAGCTAATCATGATAAACAACATATGGAGAGATTCTAGGCTGGTGTGTCTAATTAGTAGAAACTCGGTTTACAGTTAAAGAATTGTCCTAATGAAGGAGCCAATTCAGAGAGTCAAAATCCTCGACTAGTGTGAGTTATAAATTATCTTTACTGAAATTAAACTGAGAAATACTATGTTTGCACCAGCCATGGGCTGGCACTACTGAAACAAGGAACACTGACCTGAGGCAGATGCATCCGCCTGTGAATGTGAGTGCTCAGAGAATCCTGCAGCTGAACACCAAACACAATAATGACAAGATACTGTAATTAAAGAGGCAAAAAGCTTTCAAGCAAGTGCCACTGAGCAGCGTAGCAAGTTCATAATACAGCTGGCTGAAGCAGCTCAGCATTTTCAGGTTTCCTGAAAGAGCTAGAAATTTTCATATGATTAGTTTGGTGCTTCAGTTAGTACCATATTTAAAACAAATTTTGCTGGACTAACATAAGCCTAGAGTGAACAGACCAGCTGCTTAGATTGCCCATCTACTGGGTTTGCATCCTACTGCCACAGCTTTGCTTTGTGGCCAAGAGAGCACATCCCCTGACAGGAATATGATTTAATAAAAATTGTTAGGAGCATTTCAGAGAATCCAGAAGAATTTTTAACAGTGAGCTTTACAATCAGTCACAAGCTATCCTTGAATTTATTATTTTCTAAAGCAATCCACTGCTTTCCCTCTCGGTGTCTGCAACTTCTTAAACAGAAATCAAGAGGAAACTGTTCCATTTCTTGCCCTCAGTAACTCCTCAAAACATTTCTTTATTTGCAAACTCCCAAGAGCCTTCGGAGAGCTGTCATCCAAGAAGTATGCAAATAAAGTTTTCTATATTTTGTGCTAATGCTCAATACATTGTATTGGTCCCTGCATTTCCACAAGGAAAATCAACCCTTGGGACATGTCAATTCTGTCAAAAATACGGTGCATATATAGATTTACCGGATTTTTTCACATAGTACTTAATTTTTAAGAGTCAGGCAATGCATAGATAGTTTTTCATCACACAGAGTTGTACAATGCAGGTATGAGTCGAAATATATTCTATCTTCAGAAGGTAGTTGCTTGAAGATAATTAACTTGCAGAAAGTTAGATATGTAAAGAAGATTACCCTATCTAGAACAATTTTTTTGCAGCAAGTCTTCAGGCAATTTGAACAGCATGATAAATTTTTCTTTAGTGCACTTTTCCTAAAGAATTCCCAGTGTACTGGAAAAAAAAAAAGTATTTCCAACACACTGTAAATTTTTAATATATTTCCAAACCTATATCTTGTAACAACTATGCTGGGATATATAATCTTAAATGTTGTCTGTGACAAGAGAGCTTTTGTATACTTCAGTCTAACAGTTTCATGCATCACTTACACAGTAAATGTTCCCAGCAATGAGATATTCTACAGTCTCTAACATTTAGAAAGAGTCTATGCTCCAACTAGAGCAATAATTGTTGTGGCCATTGGGATGCAAAAGGCAGAGTTTATCATGTTTCTCAGGAGTATTCCTATTGCACTCATATGTAAAGCCTCATCTTCTGTTATCTACTGATGTCAAATAATGACTAGTTCTAACATCAGAAAAACTGAGCCATATAGTTTACAAAGTGTTGCTGCAAAAGTTAATACGTGAAATACATATAATGTTCCCTGCCTGGTCAGTGTCTAAGTAATGGAAGAGATATAACAGAAGCAGATCAGAATAAGAAACCAATGAGGAAAGGAGATTTAAAGAGACTTCCATATGTCCAGCACAAGAAAGGGTGTATTAGAAAAATCGTGTAATGATTTTAATAGGCATCTGTTTCACAGGGGCCTCTCTCACTGGCCTATTTACTCTTCATAGTGAAAGAAGATGACTGGATCTATAGAAGCCGAGAAGTACCAGAGACTTCCAGTTGCTGAAAAGAAACTGTCTTACATAACATATTCATCGCATTGCATCAATTAACTCATAGTTTGATTACACAGGATTAAAAAAAGGACATTAATACTCAATGCTTCTGCAGACATGCCAACTAGAATAACTGTCTTTTTTTTGGGTGTCAATTAGCGAGAACATTGAATTGAAGCCTTGAGAGGATGAAGCCTTTAAAGATTAGCAAAATTAATACATCAGCTGATAAATGTAGAGTGTATACACTTCATATTGACTTAGCTGCCAATTTGAATACTATAGAACTGTTACAGGCAAAACAACTTGAACGGGCTGCACGCTGAAGAAGTAACATTTAGTATTTGTGTTTAGAATATTCTATGACTCTTTTAGACAATTTAGTTCAGGACTGGAGTAAGAGGTAGGATATATATACACACTTCAAAATCGGGGGTGCTAATTTTATATTTTATTTGTATAAGTCAAAAAACACACTATGCACTACTGAAATAGGTCTCCAAGAAGGGAGTAACACTGCTCCAGGGATTAAATACTGCACTCCAAGAGTTGTTTAAACTAAATTCCTCTGCTTCAGCCTAAACCTGATACTTCTACTGTGATTTCCTCAGTATAAAGAAAGCATCTTCTGTTTGCAGCAGCTCTCCTTGGAAAACTATGAGCCCCTCCTCAAGTGTTAGATCAGCCTTCAATTTCTTTAGCCTTTTCTAGCAGCTCATTTTTCCCCCATATCTTAGTCTCTGTTCCTCTGTAGCTTAAAACATTGCAACACTCATTACTTTGCATAGACTCAGGACTGGGGGAAAAAGAAAAAAAGAAAAACAAAACAAAACAAACCCCCAAAAACCAGAAAACACTAGCTCTCTTCTGCATAGAGGTTTGTGGTCAGCAGAAGCAGTACCTCTCCAGAGATTATATTATTATATTTTGGGAGGACTTTTTCTAAAATCCCGAATTGAGTATTAACGGTCAGCAGCATGCACCTCATAGGTTGTTTCTGACCAACTTACAGTCAATTTTATACACTCAAGATTATATAAGAGTGAATACATCTCTAACTGGAAAGTGGACACTCAAGCTGCTAAATACATGCTATTCCTCAAAATAAAAACCAAACCAAAACGGAAGGAATACAAAACAAAAATGAAAACACCGAAACAGAAAAAGCACACACAGCATAGAAAGCATCAACAGAGCTGCCAAGAGATGTTTAAAAGAAAAAGGCTACTTCTCCCATGAAAGAGAAGCCTCCAGGCCTTAATAGCTACCGCACAAAATATTAAGACACTTAAGAATAGCTTCTTGTGCTTTAACCTTCAGCTAACACAAAATGGAAAACACACTGTTTGAGTACTATGGGTGTGTTTTGGTTTTCCACATTAAGAAATTTAAGAAAGTCAACTGAACCCACTAACATGCAAGCCCAACAAGAACGTTCCACGTGAACAGGCTTCCTAAAGCAGCCAGCCACAGTCCTTGCCAGAAAGTAAGTTATTAAAAATTCCCCTGCTGAAAAAGAAATGAAGAACACTATAGAAATTCCCCATCGTGCAGTTTTATCTGTTCTTTCTTTGTGCTCCTGTCATTATGTTTCCCCAAAAGTGCAGACATCAGCCCTTGACAGCTTTCCTCCTCAGACTCCTTCTCATTCAAGCTGCCAGAAACATTTTTGTCTCAGCAGGAATTGGATCAATTTATGACAGTTGCTAGTATGGTGGGCCTGTATCTCCTGTGATAAGTCTCTGCTTATCAATAATGCAAAGCTGGCAAAATATGTTGCAAAGCCAGTTGCTTAGCCAAGATACCACTTCCATCACCATCGTGTCCTTACCTTGGTGCCTCATCTACAGCATTCAGTGCTTTGAAAGCCACGGAGACCAGCACACTGCATGTGCACAGCTTTTGGTTTGGTTTTTTAATCCAGTGAAACACTTTCAAGAGTGCTTCCCTAACTACAGTCATGTTAAGCAGAAGACCTATGTCAAAGTAGTGCATTCATGGAGAAAGATAACCATTACAACCAAAACCATTTCTATTAATTAGAGTAATGGTGAGCACAGGATCCATCATTTCTTTAGCTGGTTGCTAACAGGGAGTACCAGATTGTGGATTTTCTGTACAGTAACTGGTGGCCGTGTTAAAAATCCATGGTTCAGGTGACTAACTACTATTGTAATCAGCCAAGAGCACAGAACAGGAAAGTAAGAAGCAATTATCTCTGGATATTTTGAAGAGTGATGCTAGGTACCACTGCTAACAGACCGTATTACATATTGGAGCCATTAGAGAAGACCAGTGTTGGTGCTCAATACACAGAATCGTCTAGGTTGGAAAAGACCTTGAAGATCATCTAGTCCAACCATTAGCCTAACATTGACAGTTCTCAACTATACCATATTGCTAAGCACTATGTCAACCCGACTCTTAAACACCTCCAGGGATGGGGACTCCACCACCTCCCTGGGCAGCCCATTCCAACGCCTAACAACCCGTTCTGTAAAGAAACACTTCCTAATATCCAGTCTAAACCTTCCCTGGCGCAACTTGAGGCCATTACCTCTTGTCCTATCGCTCATTACTTGGTTCAAGAGACTCATCCCCAGTTCTCTGCAACCTCCTTTCTCTCTCAGCCTCCTCTTCTCCAGACTAAACCCCCCCAGTTCCCTCAGCCGCTCCCCATCAGACCTGTGCTCCAGACCCTGCACCAGCTCCGTTGCCCTTCTCTGGACACGCTCGAGTCATTCAATGGCCTTTTTGGAGTGAGGGGCCCAAAACTGAACCCACTCATCGAGGGGCAGCCTCACCAGTACCGAGTACAGGGGCAAGATCCCTTCCCTGTCCCTGCTGGCCACGCTATTTCTGATACAGGCCAGGATGCCATTGGCCTTCTTGGCCACCTGGTCACACTGCTGGCTCCTGTTCATCCGGCTGTCACTCAACACCCCCAGGTCCCTCTCTGACTGGCAGCTCTCCAGCCACTCCTCCCCAAGCCTGTAGCGCTGCTGGGGGTTGTTGTGGCCCAAGTGCAGCACCCGGCATTTGGCCTTATTGAAACTCATACAGTTGGCCTCAGCCCATCGCTCCAGCCTGTCCAGGTCTCTCTGCAGAGCCTCCCTACCCTCGAGCAGATCAACACTCCCACCCAACTTGGTGTCGTCTGCAAACTTACTGAGGGTGCACTCGATCCCCTCGTCTAGATCATCAATAAAGATGTTAAACAGGAGTGGCCCCAAAACCAAGCCCATGGATTTTAAATGCTATCAAGATTACCTAGAATCACAGATTATTTTCTGTTGAGTATTTGTATAAGTATTTGAAATGCTTCATTTCAAGTTAGAGAAGGATTCTTACCAAAGGTTAGCACAGCTCAGCTCACAGCTATTCAGTTTTACTATTGTGGTAGGGGAAAGGAGAGAGGTGAAGTTGAAGAACTGAAGTTTGTTATAAGTGGTCTCCCCTACAAAAAGGGGTTCTGAACATCAGAAACTACCTTCCCCCCTTAGACTTACATGCCTTACTGCGACCTTTGTTTTCAGGTCCATGGGATGAAAAATGGTACAGAAAAGTTTAAGCAATAATTTAAGTGACAGAACTGCCAGAACGTCACTGTTTTTTCCTCAAATACACAAGTATTTCTGTACTTCATAATAGACTTTCACTTCAGTGAAAGAATTAAGGCATAATTTTGCAAACTTGCAGAGAACAGAACCAAAACTCACTGCCCACAGTAATTCTATCTTAATCATCAATTTGATATTCAAGCAGAGTAAAGCACAGTATTATTCACCCCTACAGTCTCTCATTTGAAGAGCGATTTACCCTCTGGGCCACTGCGTGGAGCTGAGATTGTGCTGCACAGATCTAACCAGAGTGGCATTCCTGCCAGCTGAATGCCTTACATGATTGAAGTTTAAGACAGATGCTTAAGTACCTCACTGAATCAGATCCTACACATTTTTCTCCCATCAGCAAAGGAAATTTACCTACTAGCAAAGACTAAGGAAATTCCAACACAGCAGAAGCTAATGAGACCAATTTATTGCAGTAGGATTTATTACAGGTCTTAACATTTCCCAAGATCAGTCACAGACTGAAACACAATAGACACATTTTCCATTTGTATTGTGTAAGTTATACATCAGGAAAATTGCCTTATTTTTGGACATTTATGACAGGTTTCACACAAAATGCCATTGCATTGGTGGTTTTAGAACTAACTAGTCTTCATAATGGGCCAAAACCTTGTGATATTTGAAAACAAATTGTATGTATTTGTATTTGAAAATAGCTCTTCAGCAGGTGTAGCACCTGCTCCACCAGCAATACGCCCACAACTGCCTTCTATACTCAATGAAAATTGCATTGCAGCTGCTCAACAGCAGGGAGGTAGACTCTTGAAGTAACTAACTGACAGAGGAGAACAGATACACGAAGGGAGAAGAGACTTTCAGCCCCATGATAAAGGCTCAGGGAATGGTGTGAGGGCTGCACACTGCATGTTGCCCAGCTCCTCCAGTATTGCAGCTTTGGTGGACAGCCTGTTTCTCAGTTCTTCACTCAAATACCGAACAGAACTAACCAGAAGCTCTAGCAGAGAGTAGTGAACCAGGCAGCCTGAACAGAGAACTTCATAGGCTTCAGTTCCTAGAACAGTGTCACGTATCACTTTGGGTAAGTTACTGCAATTGGTCTATCGAACTAGTTCTAAGACACTAACCAATACTTCACAAATGTGACAACTGGATTACATACAACATATCCTTCCACAATAGCTTATGCCTGGTGATTTTATGTGGCAAAACCAATTCAATTTAAAAAAGATTAGAGAAGGGACAAGTAAGAAAGATTAATTAGAGCTAAGTTGGGTAGCTTGTAGTACTGGACATAGTGTTCAGCATATTTATTAATAATTTCACAATGAATGGAAAACCCAGGATTCATAGCCCACATATATGCCAATGGCATTAAATGAGAAGTAGCCTCTCTTACATTTCAGTGCCAACCATACTATACTCTGTGAAGCATAAAATCCTCCTTCACTTCACATTAATATTTAAACCAGTCAGTAGTGGTAGTGTTGATGGAGATCATTAGTCAGTTATGTGATCAAGAATTCACCATCTATAAATCAAAGTGCTTCCCACCCCTACAGCAAGTATAATTATTGTCCCTTTTGCAGTTGGGTTTCTTGGGGGACTTGGAGGAAGTCGTCCAGAACCCATAGACAGATTGTACGGCAGCACCAAGAATACCATGTCTTTCATCACATCCCTTTAGCCGAGACGTCAGCTGAAGCAACAGGAAGATGTCAAGTCTAGTTTAAGTCAAGTTTATATTAAGAGTTCATTTAAGTTCTAGACTAATGTGTCTAAAACTAGAGAGTTATACTGATGAGGTGAACTTCTCTCCATTTCTATTTTACAGTCTATTTCAATTCTATATTTCATGAATCATTCTTATTTTGTGCACAGAAAAGGTTTGGTGCTGGGTTTTTTTTATTATTTTTGTTAAAAACATGTTTTAATACAAAATACATCAAGGATGATTGCTTAGATGGACAGAAGAGAAAGACAAGTCAACCCACCAGTTCATCTTGATGTCTTACAAGCTGAACCAAGCCAGATGTTCCCTTTAGTCTCATTCTCCAAAACTATTGTAAAACATTTTCTGCTGGGAGCTTCACATATGAATGAAGTGTTTCTCTCCGAAACAGTGTAAAAGAACTGTGCACAACATGTTCTGGGTAACATTAAATTCAAGAAGTTCTCTCAATGTAAAATACTCCAGGCCTGTTCCATTTCACAGACCTAGAGGGTGAAGTGGTAGGAACATGGCACTACCATGTCCCAGTTGGTTCACCAGCCAAAAGTAGATGTTAAGCTACAATAGGTTCCTTCACACCCACAAAAAAAGGTCAGTTGCAAACAAAGTAAAGTCTTAGTTTGACTGGCAAAACACAGGACAAAACCTTCCAATTAGGTCACAGGAGCAGAACTAATATAGTTAAAAATAAATTCTTTCCAAACCACCACATAAGTCTGCCACTATAACAATTTTGTATTTTCAAAGCATGAACGAGAACAGTTATTTTTATTGATACTGGAGTTCAGTCAAGATAATAAATGCAAACAAGAAGCATTCCTAGTTTCATGCAGTGTTAAAAAATGGAAGCACTGTTTCCCCTTCCAAATAGGAAGCAAGAGTAGTGTTCCACATGCTACAAAAATAATTTTACTCCTTCATGATCTCTTTCATTAGAAGTGATTGACATTAATGTTCCAAAGATCTTATGAGCTCCTAGCATCCATCTGACCCAGTAATAGGCCTCACATGCACACACAGAAAAGCTTTTCACTCTGCACCATTTAGCACTGCCATTTGGTGTATTATAGTTGAATTGGCACAGACTGAAGCATATCAGGCCATTTCAGTTTTAATCTCAAGTCAATGGCATCAACTAACATAAGCCAGAAATACTGCTGTGGAAATATTGGTCTGTTTTGTTGGTTTTTTTCCCCCCTCCAGTTCTGGTCATGTAGCTGATGACAGACCAGAGGCAGTTCTAGGAAGGAAATACAGAGGGGATGCACATACCACCTTCTGGGGTGGGGGGTGGGAGCTGAACAAAAGATAACTTGCAATTTTCTAAAGGTTGGGCTATATCAGTCAACTGAAATGAATGTATAAATGCTAAGTTGCCCCTTTCAAATAAAGTTATTAATAAGAACAGGTTAACTTCTCACCTGACCCACAAGCAGCAAGAAGCTGTTAGAACACTCAGCTTGAAAGTCAGATTTAACTTAAGCTACAGAAATTCACATCTCAGGTGGAAACTCAGATTTACTTGATGGTGTCATCTGATGCAACCTTCAAGCATGCTTGATTCACTGAAAGAATACCAGATGCATTGGATAACACTGAAGTTTATATTAAGAGTTCATTTAAGTTCTAGACTAATGTGTCTAAAACTAGAGAGTTATACTGATGAGGTGAACTTCTCTCCATTTCTATTTTACAGTCTATTTCAATTCTATATTTCATAAGTGTATTTCATAGAGCAAGTCTGTTATCAAGTCTCTATGGAAATTGTTCTGTTCGTAGTAGGGTCTTACCAGCCATCAATTTCCATTAGCCTGGAACAGGGATACTCTCTTGTTCCTGCTTGAAGGGCTAAAGGCTTCTGTATCCATTCAGTATGAGATCCAGATGAATTTAATCACAAATTTGACTCACACGCAAAACTTTCAATAGGTGGCTGTACCTTAAAATGTACAACCTGACGATAACATGTGTGCCATTACTCCACACAGAGACGATCAATTATATAATATCGTATATGGCGTGTATATGCATATACACCCAGAGAGCAATTTCTCATATCTAGACACAAAATCATACCAAAAAGTCAAACAGCAAACCTGAAGTTGTAAGCAAAAAGTTTCCACATGACTGCTCAAACCTCTAATTTAATCATTCACCTGTATTAACTGCAGAAGAGGCCTTAGAATAAAATTACTGTGTAGCATAATAAGTAAACCAAATCCATCTGTTGAGGAGAAGAAAAAAAAAGTCTTTCACTGGCCATTTTGTCTTTTAATCCTCTATCATTTGATGTGATTAAGAAATAAAATACATCACCTTGAGGCTGATTCATTTCTTACTGAAATAGACTGTGCACAGCATCATTATTTCCAAGGCATTAGTATCTTTATGTATGATTTTTCACCTGTAATCTGTGTGTCCTGTCTACATAACTCACTCAACCTTGCCAGTGGTCTAGACTCAGATCAGTTCAAGGTTGGTGGCTATTTCAGGTAAGCACTTAGGAGAGTTTTGATACAACTATGAGTAATGTTCTCTCAACTTCTAAGGCAGGCCAATTTTCTGTTTTGTTTTATCTCAATATCGTAACTAAACCCAGCAATAAAGAAGTAGTACAGAAATTATATATCACAGCATAGAGCACTTCAAATAAAACATCGGTTTAGATTTACGTTCAAAGTTTAAACAATTTTTATTTGAAATGCCAAAAGGGTTTTTTTGAGATAATTCAGTTTTATTATTTTTTCTTGTTTCTCCAGCAGAGAACTATAAAACAAGTTTTCTCCCCACAGTATACCAGAGAAAGGAGGAATCTTTAGATGGCGAGTAACAGAGGAGATGGACCAACAGCCAAACACGCTGCACACTCTGCTCACCTGACGGAGGATCTGTACAGGGCCACAATACCAAAGCAAGCTGCAAGAGCATTTCATTATCTTTTGCCAAGGTGCTTCTCAGCATCACATCCACAGCCTCTGGCTACCTTTTTGCATTTTCCCCTCCCCACGTTCTTTCAAACGTTTGATGGAAAGACAGCATTTGTGTGCCTGTAGTGAAAGGGGAAGCTGGTAAGTGCAGTATGTGTATACAAACAGCACTTGTTAGTATTAAAATGGACGTTTTGAGTATGTAACTAATCTTACGTTTCTAAAAATACCTGTAGAGTTCTAAGTACAAACTGAATGCATAAAACTAAAGTCTGATTTATCCAACAGTATTACCATAGTCAGCACATCTACTCAATTAAAGATTCAGCTGATAGATACATCAGTGTCAGTAACACGAATATCCTCTATAACTTAAACAGTTCATTAATTACTACCACAGAAAATGATCATTACATATAAGGCACGGGCTTATGGTAACCATTGACCCTATCAAGACTTCTCATTTTGTTTTTCAAACACTTCAGATTACAAGCAGCACTTGTCCTATGATCGAGTATTAATCATTCTGATCCGTTAAAATGAGATCAGCTTTCTATCAGGCAGATTTAACATAATATGGGCAGTAAACAGGACTTGCATTGCTTATCTACATAATTAGTACTTATTACTATAAAGGCATATTCCGATTTGCATCCCAGTTATGCAGTCCAATTGGGTTATCACTAAACATTGTTTCTACAGAATGTTTTCTATGAAGCACTAAAACTTATACCTCATATCTTTGTACAGCAACAGCAAGGACATCCAAGTTCTCACACTCTTGTTACCCATCTTTCTGATATATACACAGGGCAAAAAAGAAAGTCTTTCTTCAAGAGATGCACTGGCTGCAGCATATCTTTAAATTAATGGTAACTTCCATAAAGAACAGGTAACCACAGGGCATTTGGAACAGCATGCTGACTGCATAATATATTTTCAGAAGGAATAAATAAATATTATAATCTCCCCATTTAGCATTCAAGTTACTTTACAGCTAAACACAGGTCTGAACTGGGTACAAGAGCACCAAAGCCTAACCAGCCTCAGAAGGCCAATGATCCTGGCTCTGTGTCAGCACCACCTATTCAAAGGGGTCACCTTGCTCTGCCTGGCTCTTTGAATGGAGGCATCTGTGGCAGCTCTCCCTGCCAATCAGCATTATGAATTCATTTCATGCAAGGAAGCAACTGGGAATCCAAATTTTTTCCTCCTCAGCCAGGCCAGTGTCTGGTATACTGTCAAAGAGATGCAAAAATGGCACCCCACAAGAGCTTATCTCAGTCATTTGCCAGAGAGATCCTGTTCATAAGTCTCACAAGAGCCCATATGGTTTATTATACTGTATTGGGTTACAAAAAAAAAAATCCATTATCTCTGAGATACAGTATCCCTCAAACAGAATAAACAATTCCAAAAGTGTAAGCAAAAAGACAGCCGTTATCTTCTGAAAATTGTCAAATTGAATCAACTTTTTTTTTCCTAGCCAGATTTTTCAATACTTGAAATTCAATATTTCAGCTAAGTATTGCAGAGCCACTAAGTTACTAAGCCTTTAGGTAGTAGCACTAGAAGGAAAAATATGAACAGGTGCCCAATCCAGATGGATATCCACAGCTGGCAAGCACTCTCAAGAAGCAGAGAATGAGACGGCAAAGTTAATGAGGAGCAATATCGATCACAACACAAGCAGAAAACCTGGAGTCATTACCCTGTGTGCTGTGAAAACACTGGATTAAACAAGAACAGCTATAAATAGTAAGCAACTTCCCACACCTTAGTCACCACGGCAATGATTTATCAGTGGGAAGGCAACAACAACTGATATGACAGAAAGATGGAAGCTAAACTGAAGCTTTTAGAAATGCAGAACAGGGCCTGATCCAGCTTCCAGTCCTTCAGTTTAACAGTCTCAGGAGCCCTTAGCTCCTGGATACTACCAGAGTGCTGTGCACATCATTAAGGGGACAAATCTGTATTTCGAGGTAAAAAAAGGATGCAGTACCACTTTAGGCTTTGCGTTTCTGTATATAATGTGTTTTGCCTTTCCAGCAAAACAAAAAAATTCAAAAAAATTCTCTTTTGAATTCCTAGATTTTTTTCAAAATATATTTTAAAATAAACAGCAGAGACTGGGAGTAATTAAAACAGGACCAAGTAAAAAAAGCCAAATATTCCTGTGCAGTCCAAAGCAGAGTTTCAAAGAGTTAGTCTGTTATTTCATCAAGAATCTGTTTTGCTTGGAGAATTGTACAAAGCTGCCTTTCTCACTGCTCAAGAAGGGTGGAAAAACCATTCCCTTATCTCCCCATCAATACAGTGAATTAACCTGATAAAGAGATTTTATTTTAAATGAGTAGTAAACTAATTTCTAGCAGACAACAAATACTACAATATTTAATTTCAAAATCCATGAGCTATGCTTTCATCTACTTTTTAAAACCCAGGAAAAAAGTATACCTGTGAGAAAATAGATCAGGACACAAGAGCTAAATTGGTATTTCTAGAGAGAACAGAGTCTCTCTAGAGTGGTGGAGAAGAATGATCACCATATTCCCTAGTCCTTTGCCAAGGACACAGCCCTATGAATGGCAGTAACTTGTAGAGGCAATAAGGTAACTTAACATCAAGAACAAGAACTAAAACTGTTCTCCCATCACATCAGAAGTGCCACTGAATGGCCTTCTCCTGACTTAGTTAGCCATCCAGTATGCGTGCTCATAAAATGTTCCATCCAAGACAGACATGCAACAAATAGTCATGTATGAAACAAAAATAAGAATATTGAATTAACATCTGTATTTCAAATGGACCATCTACTCCTAGCAAACTCGAGAAATGTATCTCAGGAATGATTTAACAGAAATTTGTTTCAGTTATGAAATTCTTTTTGGAGAATATGGCACATCGATCAAAAGCACCTATTGCTAAAAAAGTCATAGAATAGATTAAGAAAAGTTTTCCACTCAATGCTGAACATGACAGATTTTATCCATGGGGCCAGGAAGCCTATTTCTCTGCCAGATAATAACACCTTCATGTTTTCAAGTGACACCAAGTATTAACAGGTTGACCAAGCTTAATTCCAAGCTATGGAAGACTATCAGTACTGAGATTCCCCAGACCCTTGCATGCTGCACTGAAAGAAAGTGAGATTAATATTTACCCAGCAGTGACAGACCAATGCCACAGGCACTGAATACTTGAAAAAAGGTTTCTCGGATAAAACTTCCCAGTGTCCTCATCTTCTACACTGCTAAGGACATTTTCTCTCCCCTTCTTTCCACCTTTATTGTAATAGTTACATTATATTAATACATTAAGGTATCAGAAGTTCTGTAACACCCAGTGTATGTTTTTAGCTAGAATTTTCAACAAAAAAGTCTTGACCACAACCAGCACAATTACTGTCAACACTCAGGTACCTGTCCTATTGAGACCTCCCAGCACATCATAGTTAAATAGAGATTTAGCTAGCCATAAGGCATCAGTGAAGCCCATCACAGACCCCAAATAGTCTACTTTGAGTACTAAAATACTCTAAAACCCCCAAACCACATCCTTTACTACTAGCAACAAACAGCATTAGGTGAATTCCTTTTAAGGACCACAAGCTAGCTACAAAAAGCCCTAACAGTCCAATGTTCATGTTATGAAAACCTCAAGTTTGGGTCTCTAAGGCATATTCTAGATGTGGTTCGACACAATTTTATGAATGGCTGACACCACTAAGTGCTCGACTGCTTGGTTTCAAAACTTGGGACATACTTAGATTACAATCTGCAAAGAAAGGGATTTTGCTGTTACCTGTAAAGCACTACACTCCCTAAAAGGCTAAAAAGGAACAGACTTCTCAAAGCAGACTTAATATTTCATCTACTTAACATATAGAAAGTATGCAGGACAACACTCCTGTTATATAGTAAGATACAGGTCAACTCAACACTGAATCGAAGGAAACACTCAAAAAGCTGTTCCAGTGCGCTGACTTGCCAAGGGAACTCACCTCTGTACCAGTATGGCATAGTCCCGTTAATGGCCATCAGTCTTTGAAAGCATCAGGTAGAAGGACTAACTGCAAACTGGAGAAGGCACGGGACAGAACAAAACAATATTCCCTGATCTACTGCTGGCATACTGCTCTCTTGGCCAGGCTGCTGCAGTGTGCTACATCCCACTTCATCACTGTAATCAAAGCTTACAGCAGCTGACTGAGGCCCAAGGGAGTCGTTACGAACACTCTGAGATTCTCCAAAGGAAGAGGATTTTTTTATGAAATATTTTCACTTACCGGCAATCTAGAAGGCTACTTTGCTTGCTGGAATACTCTTCTGTAGGACTTCATTACCTTGGGGTAGGGGAGAATCTTAGCATTCTTACAGAAACAATCCCACATTTAAAAGGGATAATGCTGTTCATGTTTATGACTGGGAATTGGACTTTATCTGGTAGTTCTGAGACTCAAAACAGTTCAAGGCTAAAACATAGTTCATTATCATAATGTGCAGTTTTTAAAAGAATTAATTCCCCAGACCATTTGTTTGACCTTTCCCTCTCAATTTATTCAGGATCTGTGGAACACCATGGTCTTCCTTACTGGTGAGAACTCTTACTTCAGCCGGCTCTATTGAAGTATCTTGAAAAGGTACAAACAAATCAGATATTCTGGATTCGTCCATTCATTTATTTTTACTGTGCCAACTCAGAGTTACATACAGCATTCAACTAAGTCTTATTTGTAAAGTCCTTCTTAAAATACCTCGGGAAGACTATTTCATTATTGCTTTCACATATTGTCTAACAATAACTTGAATTTCCATTAAGCTGTTTTTTCTATTCTTGACTCTGCCTACCTGTGAATCTGACCTGCAATCATGTCAAAGACCATTTCATTCTGTGATCTCAACTTTTGCAGAAAAGTTTAACAGTGATTCTTGGTGTCATTGTTCAATTCACTTTTCAAAAAATTATTCAGTCAGACTACTATTCAAGCATCAAACTCACACATCAGATTAAATAGTACATACAGTGTTAACGCTTTGATGCTGCAATCATAAACATCTAAAACTTTTATTGCGTTTGAAACATTTTATAGATACTTGCTAAATTCACAGAATCATCTCAGTTGGAAAAGACCTTGAAGCTCCTCCAGTCCAACCATGAACCTCACACTGACCGTTCCCAACTCCACCAGATCCCTCAGCGCTGGGTCAACCCGACTCTTCAACCCCTCCAGGGATGGGGACTCCCCCCCTGCCCTGGGCAGCCCATTCCAACGCCCAACAACCCCTTCTGCAAAGAAATCCTTCCTAAGAGCCAGTCTGACCCTGCCCTGGCGCAGCTTGAGGCCATTCCCTCTTGTCCTGGTGCTTGTTCCTTGGTTAAAGAGACTCATCCCCCCTCTCTGCACCCTCCTTTCAGGGAGTTGGAGAGGGCCATGAGGTCTCCCCTCAGCCTCCTCTTCTCCAGACTAAACCCCCCCAGTTCCCTCAGCCGCTCCCCATCACACCTGTGCTCCAGACCCTGCACCAGCTCCGTTGCCCTTCTCTGGACACGCTCGAGTCATTCAATGGCCTTTTTGGAGTGAGGGGCCCAAAACTGAACCCACTCATCGAGGGGCGGCCTCACCAGTGCCGAGTACAGGGGCAAGATCACTTCCCTGTCCCTGCTGGCCACACTATTGCTGATACAAGCCAGGATGCCATTGGCCTTCTTGGCCACCTGGGCACACTGCTGGCTCCTGTTCAGCCGGCTGTCACTCAACCCCCCCAGGTCCCTCTCTGACTGGCAGTTTTTACTACAGAGATCCTGTTATTGCTTAGTAATGGAACACGCATGCATTAATTCAGTAGCCCTCCATGGGGGGGGGGGCTTGTTTGATTTGTTTTTAATTTAAGATATCTTTACCTTAATTTAAGATTAAAACAAGAACAATTAATTCACATTCATGAGAGTTCAAATACAAATACCTCAAACTGCTGATATTTAGGTAAAGAAGTGAGGCTAAAGGAACAAGACTTTCCAAAAAAGCTGGAAAACCTGAGTTCTTGCATGTCTGTGGTGTGTTTACATAGTCAAACTTCAGACATCATCTACCAAATCCTAAAGGATAATTCTGTGGGATTATATTTACAGTGTTTATCATCAGTGTGTTAAGTATCTAATTTTTACCCTCTGAATTTCATATTAACATTTATATTAATTACACCAATTGTTACTAATTATACAAATTATTATATAATTTATATAATATCATTTACTACTATAGTATAAATTAGTACCAATTATATAAAGTAGTATTTATCTCCATACGTCATCGACATCAGGTTGCTGCCCCCAGACGGATGATTCAGGAAGTAATTGTTTAAGAATTGCTATTTCAGTTTTACCAATGGTTAAATTAAGTCTTACAAGTTAGCTATTATAGTTAGAACACAGAGCTATTTTCCTCCTACCTCTGACAGTTTTCACACGTTCTTTAATAGTCCCATTAATAGCTCTGCACTTACGTTCCCCTTCCTATTCCCCTTCCTCCAAATTTACTGTTGTTTTATCAGTAAAGGTCAATGAACAAAACTCGGCTTTCTTATTAACTGAATACATACACACAAAGAACACACACCATCAAAAGCAAAGATGCTCCACAGAAGGGTACTCTGGGAACATTTGCCAGCAGCTCAGACACTTCAAAAAACATAAAATGCAAGCTTATCCAGTCAAACTAAGATGGCAAGTCTTCAATTACACACCCTCTGTTTACTTGGTATGTAACATCTATCCTTCTCCTGAAGAGAGAGCAGCTCCAAATGTGGCACCAAACCTGGCAGTGTCTGCAGTTGCTCTATTTCAGCTGACTGATGAACCACACAGATAACTTAAGGATGCCTGCTCTAAGACCTCCCCTAGTTTAGCCAGAAAAGGATTGGTTAAAAACCAGGAACTATTACTCAGTTAAGAATCCAAAGGTTGAAGATATGTGTAGGATCCAGATAAACTGCAGAACTTTTTTACTCTTCCCCAGCCTTATACATTCTAACTGGCTAAACCTGGTATCTGCAATACCCAAGAGCTCAGCCTCAAGTGAACAAATCTCCCATGTTCTCTGTTTAAGATACAGCGCAGTTGCCATAAAGGTGTAACTGAATAAACCATTTCAAAGACTACAAGTTCTCATTGCGACTTGTATACAAGGTGAACACTGAGAAGTTAAAACAAGCCAGAAGCTAACACTTAGTTCAATATTAACAGTTAATTGATGTTATCTTGCTTCTCACATGACAGTGTCCCTGAGTTTCAGTTACCAGTGTCACTTCTGTTGACATTTCCTCAAAGATGGACAAGGTCAGATAAAGGGTTAGGGAAAGAAAGTCAATGGGTAAGTGGGATGAGAATAGTTATAAGGGAGTAAGTTCCCTCTACAGAAACTAACTGCTCTTACACTGATAGCATTTGCTAAAAAATAGCTATTTGGAAAATAAAGCTTGGAATTGAAAGAGAGAACAACATCTACTGATCTTTAGCAAAAGACTAGTACATAAAACAACTCCATCGAAGAACCGATTTCTTCATGGCTCTTAAAAAATGGACTTTTGAGTTCTAAGAAGCTGAAATTTTGAAAGTCAAAGGAAAGAAATCTATCTATTTTTAAATAGTCAACACTCAAGCTTTGAAAGCTTATATAAGGAAGACTACAAAACAGCAAGTTGATCAACATCCTGCAAAAGGAAGACACAGCACTAAGTGGTCCTTCCAAAGTTTCTCGATAAAAGGTTTAAAAGCCACATGTGCCATTGTATATTTAGTTTTACAACTGTTTGTTTTATTCAAGTCCATCTCTCCACATGTTACATAGACATTTCCCTGCATGCCTTTATTCATGCAAGCACTTACAGTGCTTGACCACTTGCTACAAGTTAAATACCCTCTTTAAAACAATGGGAAGAACAGCTTAAGTTTCTTCACAGTAATGTCAATGCATAACATGTATTCTTTTATTACAAACAGATACACTGAATTTCAACCACCAAGTAGGGCTGAAAAATCTAAGTATCCTTTAACCTTGCTTTGTTTTAAGTCATGAAACTTTCCAACTTCAGACAGGTAGAAAACATAGTATCAACCACTTCTGTTTGCAATGTCTTTCAAGTAAGAAAATGAAAGCTTCAGGGAAGCAGAGAACAATGCATAAGGAAGGCAAAAATACAAACCCTTAGAAAAAACTAACCAGAAAAACTCCATAACAGAAGGTTTTATTGCATTGGATTCAACATCAAAATAGAGACTGATGGCTTAACATAGCTATCCATTTATGTTAAGATAGAAGAGAATTCCTCTTCCATTCCCATTACTCTTGACAGCACAGAGGAGAGATTCAGTTTACTTGCTGCTGACAACCAAACTTGGTGCTAAAGATGAGATATGCCAGTACTTGAAGAGCTTTAAGCTAAAATTTAGGTGGTACTGCACAGTAGTTCTGACCAATCTTGAAGTTCTTTGCTTGAAGAAGCTGCAGTAAAATTCTTAAAAATTGAGTTTTATTAATAGCATTTTTCTTTCCTGATATATATAGTCAAAAATAAGCATGGTAAAAGTGTCCACACATCTAAAAGATGTTTCAGAACAGACACTTTCTGTAATAGAAGCCTTTTATTTTTTTCCATAGTCACTCCATCCACCAAATACATAATTGAAAGAGCAGCTCAAGTTTGCGGTGACTTACAGCAACTATTTCTTCCCACAGACATCAGGGTGTTTTAATAGCACTTGTCTCAACAAGTCACTAGCTACTCCAAGCCCCATTAACTGAAAATATGTTTAGGAGCAATTCCTTCTTCATTACAGTATTCCTATTTGCTCACTGGTAGCAGTTGTAAAAGGATCTGCTCTAGTGTAATTAGGTTCTTAACCAGCACAGAAAGAACAAGGACTTTTAAACCCACTAACAGTAACATTTGTTTTATTTTTAAACGTGTAGCCAACACATACTTTCACACCATTGCCAAGAAGGATAGTGTCTGAACTATTAAACTGCATTTCTACAGATCAGGACATAAATTACATATAAATGGGAATATCCAGTTTAATTCTGCCCATAAGATTAACTACACTTCCTGTAAATACTAAATGGGCTTTACATGCTCTTAAAGACCTCTGCTGTTGGTCATGTTACTAAAAGCCGTCTTAGACAGCAATTCCACTTCTAGTCTGACAAGTAAGAATTGGTCCTTCAAGTAGCAAAGCATCAGTATTCAGACTACAATTGCACATTTGTATTTTTGATAGCACAGTTAACTCTCAATTTGTTTCTCTAGTTTATTTCTCTATAGCTTTTGTAAGTAAAAGCCAGAACTCTAAAGTGTAAATTGCTAGTTAAATCACATTCACAGATCATAGTATAACCTAATATGAAACTATAAGCAACATTAGGATAAGAAAAAGTGACTACCTATGCAAACTACTTACACAGTGTTACTACTCTTCTGGCAAAAGATGAAGTATAACACTGCTTAAAGAGCCCAAGTTTGTATTCCCATTGATAATCATCAAGAAAAGTACTGTTGAAAAGTTGTCATAGTGTCAAAAAAAGCCAAGTTTGTCTTGCTTTACCACTTTGAAATAAAAGGAGTCGTCAACAAGATGCATTTGAGAATAGCCCTTCCTACTACATGTCAGTAAGACCAGACCCAGAACAGCCTGCTCAGTCCCAGAAGCTACTGAACTTCACCTAATCAATACTAATGACCAACTGTACAAATTACAAATGCTGAAGTGCAATAGAAGGATTGCAGAAACAAAAGATTAATTCAAGATATTTATAATCATCCAAATGATGAAATATTAGGACATAACTCTCAAATGCAACCTTAGAGGCCTGGGGAAAAAAAAAACTATTTAGAAGCAGAAGAATTTCTTGTAGTATTTCATTTTAATATAATCAGATTTAAAACCTCATTTGCCATGTATTATGCTGTAATACTGCTCCAGAAATTCCACCTATTCAAAGTGTACAGTAGCATTGTGCTCTATTGTTTAGCCAGTTCTCTGCAAGACTCCACAAAGGCAGTACAGATTAATTTTCATATGCCCTCCCTCTGGAATACATGATTCACTAGAGGAAAAAGCATTTTTGCTTTTGATGGCTTGCAAGCTATTTTTAGAGGTTTGAAGTTAATCCAGCTCTGAGCTGCTCTAGCAGTAATACATCCTTTCAGCCTCCGACGAGGCATTCTGGCCAGTCTGCTATAGCAAAAATTCTATCTAGGTATTAAGAAAAATCAGACTAACATTTTTAACAAGTGAGACTGCTTAATTACTTATATTCCTACCCAGGTATTAACGGGGACAAGTGTCTGCTCACAGGGAGTATACTACTCTCCCCAGGGAAGAGTTTTCAATCCAGGGTGGTCATTTTATTACAAGCCTTGCAATTTTTCTCACCTAAATTCCACTCTCAATAAAGAGCACTTTTTCAGAACCAAGTATCCTTCAGTTGGACATCAATACTTACACACCAAACATACTACTTGTCCAGATAGTTTTAAGGGGTTAGCTAAAGGCACAAAGACAGTGTGTATGGCTAAAGATACGGGCAAGCCTTTCAAAAAATAATATGGTAAAGGGAATGGACTGTTTCATGCCTCATCTACAGAGAACTGCAAAATGACCTGGCACAGCAGCCAGTTGGCACTAACTGGCAAATGAAGATTCCTCAAAGAAGGGATGAAGCAAGATAAATATTCCTCTGGTTTTAAGGAGAATGAAGATAGAAAATACATGGTTCAACAGATAGTCTCAAGTACCACATAAAAAAGCAGGATTTTTAGAATTGGATTTTCAATAAAAGCCTATTCTGCGACAGCTAGTTCACTGGCATATTATGTTCTGTTCATCCCATGAGCACAAGAGACAAGGCATGAGGGAGAGGGAAGGTGAACCCTGAGTCAATGTCTAAACCTAAGTTAAAACAGGATGTTAACATACTCTCTTTTTGGTGCCAAACAAGTATACACATAGGATTTTCCACGAGTTTCAGAACCATAATTCTACATGCATTACTTCAGAAGAAAACAGAATTTTTGGAAGTACTTCTGAAGGAGAATGGAGCTGACTTTACACATCATTCAAGACACACACATCACCATTAGACACATATATCATCATTAGATACAGCTGTCCTTACCTATCTAGGACATCAAAACAGAAAACTCGGGCTTGCAAAACTCATCCATGATCAGAGCCCTTGCTTATAAATCCAACAGATTAGTCAAAATTGACATGAAGCTGCAGTTTTAGATCTATATGCTGAAGAGGTAGCGATGCTGTCCACCTCTTCCCACAGCTCAGTTCAAAGCAGCACCTGAATGAAGAACTAGTACGGATTGTTCCAAGCAGTTTGTATGCTGAAAAGTCCTGTGCAAGCATTAAATTAATTTTGCAGACTGGGGTTTCCTCAGCCACCCAGTACAAGCAAATGGAGGAGAGGGGCCACACCAGCTTTTATTGATAAGGAACACAATACAGTTTCACCCAAAATTCACAAGCTGATTTGCACAGGCATGCTCATCCTTCTCAGACAAGTTCAGGCATTTTGTAGTGTAACTTTTGTTCTCTTACAGTTAACTGAAGTCAGAGGTAGGAAGGATCCTAACGTCATGACAGGCCCATTAAACGCCGCCCTGCTCTGCAGGAACCATGCTCACACACAAGAGCTGCATCGTAGCATCGAGCTGTCAGCCCAAGAACTGCACCCAGGTGGTTGAGACTTGTGAAGAATATGTGAGCCACAGAACCAGCAGCTTTTAGAAATTAACACTAAACTCCCATATTTAACCATCTTCCAAATTATTTTTTCCACACCTCCTGCCACGCAGACATTTATTCATGTACAATGAAACACAAACAAGTCAAGGTATTTCTCCCACACTCTAAGGCAGAAAAGAAATTGCTCTAGAATACCTCTTCCTTTCAGAGAAATATTCTGAAGACACTGTTCCTATGGTGATGAGGTCCTACCTAGATGAGGAAAACCACTGCCTAAGAGAATAATACACAGAATCAAGACTGAAATATAAGCACACTCTGGATCCAGAGCTTTTCTGTTTGTTCCTACATCATGCCTCAGGGTATTTTTACCTACTACAGAGATCCAAAGGAGTTACAGCACCTACTGTTATTTCAAGGGCCATTTTGTCTTCACTAGACATTTAAACTATACCTATATTAATAAAATTTTATTATATTAACAATATTTCAATTGTTGACAAATGCATCCAATTTTAAGTTTAAAAATCAAATCCTCATTTATACAATAACTTAGGCTATAATTATACAAGGAATATAGGAAAACAACAGTCTTTTAAAGCACAAAAATAATTTCTTCTTCCCTCCCCCCCACAGCACCTTAAGAATCCATATTGTGAAGTTAATTTTGCTTGGTTTAACAAGAAGCTTGCATCTGTTGGAAATGCCAGTACTTACTATGAAACAGTTGAATAAACTATGCAAGGAGACAGCACTGCTAATTTGGTATTAGCAAGGAGTGCTTACAAATAAAAACAATTTATGTATGGGTTTAAAGATTAAACAGAACTTTACGTTGAGAGACTGTTTTGGTTTTGGTTTTTATTTCAGTAAGTGAGGAAAAAAGACTAGAACATAGCACACAGCTGAAACCTAGCTCTACTCCAAATGCAAGGCCAAGTATCCCACAGTACCTCAAGAGACTCAGGCCCATGGTTTAGGTAATCTTTAAGTCAGAAAGCTCTTCCTAATATTTCTTAGACTTTGGACAGGTTAAGACTACAAAAACACAAAGTGTTTTCATGAGGACAAATGAAAAACTGACACAGCTCATCTGCAAGCTTAGAAATGAGAATCAAGTTTAACACAGGAAAACAATTGCTTCTGAAAGTCTGCCAATATTGCTTCTAGTTTTCCCTCTCTTCAGTTTCTCTGTTCTCCCAAAACAACAAAACAAAAATATACCCCTTAAGTTCTTGGAAAAAGAGGGGAAATACAGTATCTAGTAGATCAGCTAGGGAGGGCTCCTGTCCCACACTTTCAAGGCTCCATTAGTGTTCACCTATCAAAGCCTTCAAGCACATATCACAGAATCATCTAGGTTGGAAGGGAACTTGAAGATCATCTAGTCCAACCATTAACCCAGCACTGACAGATCCCAACTACACCATATCCCTCAGCACTATGTCGACCCAGCTCTTGAACACCTGCAGGGATGGGGACTCCACCACCTCCCTGGGCAGCCCATTCCAACGCCCAACAACCCATTCTGTAAAGAAATGCTTCCTAATATCCAGTCTAAACCTTCCCTGGCGCAACTTGAGGCCATTACCTCTTGTCCTATCACTCATTACTTGATTAAAGAGGCTCACCCCCAGCTCTCTGCACCCTCCTTTCAGGGAGTTGTAGAGGGCCATGAGGTCTCCCCTCAGCCTCCTCTTCTCCAGACTAAACCCCCCCAGTTCCCTCAGCCGCTCCCCATCAGACCTGTGCTCCAGACCCTGCACCAGCTCCGTTGCCCTTCTCTGGACACGCCCGAGTTATTCAATGGCCTTTTTGGAGTGAGGGGCCCAAAACTGAACCCAGGAATCGAGGTGCGGCCTCACCAGTGCCAAGTACAGGGGCAAGATCACATTATTGGCTCATCGTACACACATGAAGGTAGAAATACAGGTGAGCTGCTTGGTGAAGCAAAGGAAGCAGCCTTCAGACACTGAGACTGATCTTGAACACATGAGATCAGTCACACTTAATTTAGACATAACTCTGTGACAAAGTAATATGTATATATGTACACACACACATACACTTCAAAAGGTAATTACAGTATCAATACCCCGAGCGTCACATTAAGTTCACTCTTACCAACAATCCTATCAATTTAAATTGCCCTGGTTTTACTTGAATCAAAGTTGTATGCATTTAATTATTCTCACCTGATAAGAAGCATTTACTCAAGAGTTTTGCACAAGTTTAAATAAGGTAATTTTAAATAACTTTACACTGGTGCCCTGAGTCTTGCTGGTAAGCTAAATGGAGAACATTAGAAATGGGTCACACTGGTGACATAACAGAAGTAGCTCATCACTACATTGCATCTGGGAGTGCTGAGAAACATTGACTGATGTAACCTGGATAATGCTTAGTTTATAAACTGCTTGGAGATCCTTGAACACCAGGGCACTCCAGGTCTGCTCCAAAGCCTGCTAAGTTTTACCATCTGATTTAAGGAAGCTTTAAGGAAAGAGACAGGAGGAAAACAGGCTACAAACTAAGTATTTTCATCTGATAAGGAACAGTAGCCAACTATTTAATATAATTCTAATCTCAGCAAATAAAAATGAAAATTCAATGTTATCACCGTAAGCATTTATATATATTGCAGTTGTAAATGCTGTTATTGCTTGTGCTGCTGGTAAGGATTTACTTTTTTTTTTTTAAAACTGACTAACCACATGGCTTCTGCAGAACATATTTATTGTGCCTAAATTTAAAAAGCACTGTTTAAACCTGAAGTCTGCAGTGAGGAAATCAGTAGCTTCTCTATAAATTGATTATACTGAGTCCCTTTCCTCACACTCTTGCTCTTAATGTGTCAGGTTTTTGGCAAAGACTTCAGCAAAATAAAATATTGCTAATTTGAAAATAATTTGCAAATAAAAATATGGACCAGTCTATCACTTCTGGCATTTTAGGGCAAGCCAAACATTTTTCCCATAGAACATTAAAAGTTAGTATGTACCAGGTCCTTCCAGTATCTAAAGGGGCCACAGGAAAGATGGGGAGGGACTTTTTACAAGGGCATGTAGTGATAAGGACAAGGGGTAACAGTTTTAAATTGACAGATGGTAGGTTTAGATTAGATGTAAGGAGGAAATTCTTTACTGTGAGGGTGGTGAGACACTGGCACAGGTTGCCCAGAGAAGCTGTGGCTGCCCCCTCCCTGGAAGGGTTCAAGGCCAGGTTGGACGGGGCTTTGGGCAACCTGGGCTGGTGGAAGGTGGCCCTGCCCATGGCAGGGGGGGTGGGACTAGGTCATCTTTAAGGTCCCTTCCAACCCAAACCGTTCTGTGATTCTATGACAGCAGAATATATCAAAAAGGTTAAAAATATCATCATCTCTAAATAAAAGCTGGAATTCTAAACCATGACTGCAGCAGGTGGGAGTTCAAATGCTAAATATTGTGAGATTTGACAAAGATTACCCCCTCCAGATAACAGTACTTCTTTACTCTCTTTCTACACCATACTCAGCCTCAGTCCTTAACCCGTACTTTAGAAGGTGACTGAATTCCCCAGCTTCCTATATGTCTATATTGCAGATTCTTTTCTTTTTTTTTAAATCAGTGATGTACTGAAATGACAAGTATGACCAGGAAAATCTGAGAGCTTTTACTGAATGCTTCCCACACAGTCATTTTAAAACACTTCACCCCGCTGCCAGCTTCTCCTCTTGACAGCTGGCTTTGGCTTCCCTCCTGGCCACAGACTAGCTTCTCTCCACAGCTATGAAGTTTCAGCCAGAGGCTGGAAAGAGATTCACTTGGAACAGAATGAAGGTATTTGAAACTCTTCACAACTGTTTTATTTTTTTTTCCCCCTTCAGTCCTAGAGTGCACACTTTTGGGTGACACCAGCATGCTTCATCTATGCTGAATGCTCCACACAGGAAGGAAGGTAACGGTGGAGTCTTCATATAAACCTTCAGGCACCACAGATGAACAGTGACAGTACTAGCATTTCTTGGTTATCCCCAGAATATACACTTCCTAATTCAGCAGAATCCTTAAATGCATTGCTACCAGTAGTCCCACTGACTTCATTAACTACTTGTGTGCTTGAGGCTAACACATTTTTGAAAGATTAGCAAAGCTTAGTCCTGCTTGATGCTAAGCTTCAACTGAATTTGATAAGAGAGAAACTGAACACTAAGAATCAAGCTGTTAAAGTAACTGCACAGAAGCATTTATTCCTAACAACCCACACTTGAACTTGGAGCCTGTAATTCATAAGCTTCAGCTCCTTTAAAGCCAAAAGCAGTTATATTCACAGTTTTAAAATAAATACAGAAGAGCTGCAAGGTCATCCCCACCTTTTGAGCATTTCACTCCACATGAAACCATCTCCAGCAGAGAAGAGCCCTCAGTTACCCATTTCAGTGTGTATTAAATTATTCAAACAGCATCCCAATTTCAAAGACAAAATGGGTTCCTAAATACATTTCATATGCAAGTGTTAATATTGGATTATTCTTAAACATCTATTGTGAGATTCTAGCACAGCTACGTGTACTTCTACATCAAAGATAAATGCCTGCTGTATTACTAACAAACAGCTCGCCAGTTCCCCATCTGCAGTTCTTGCTATAAGTGACGAAAAGGTAAATCATGACACTACTCCTAAAATTCTCCTCCGAGCAAAAATATGCATTGCTGGTTTGTATTATATTTGTATTTGTCTTTATGCTTCTGAGCCCTCAAATAACTACCTTTAAGCTGCTGACATTCAGCCTGTTGATCTATCCAGAAAATTCAAATAATGCCCTACCTTACAGTATGCACTAATTACCTCAACATCAGTTACAAGTCTAATAAAACCATGTGCAAGGGGTGATGGTTAGAAACTTGACAGGACTTTATGTCGTTTAGTATTATTAAATTTGAAATCTGTTATCAGTCTATGTTGTGCAAGCTAAACTACAGTTAAGCTGATTTACCAAGACGGGTTACACTGCCTGGCCCTGAAACACATGATCTGGAAACAGAAAGCTTACCTATAAAAAGGCACATAAAAGCATGAGTTCATAATCTACTGGAACACACAGAAGATGCCAAAAGAATAATTAGTTTAATATCAAAACTGTGTTTCAAGTTTACTGCAGTAAACTAACTGTAATCTCTTCCAAATAAAACTAAGTCAACACCCACACAATATAAACTACTGCATTTATTCTACAATTACTGACACAGGTATTACAGATGTATCATTTTTATTAGTAATTGTACAAGTCCAGCAAAATTATGCTGATACATATATCAAAACAGCTGCAAAATATCAGACTACATCCCCCATATATAATGGATAATAAAAGGGATGGTAAAAACATTAACAAGGACACTACAGCTATTCCACCAGATCTAATTCCTACACAGTGATAATCTACTGTTTTTTATAATATGGTACATCTTTAAGAGCAGAACCAAACCTGACAGACAGCATCAATATATGATCATCTCAGAAAGATTAAGGAAAGATAAGAAGAATGTGACAATAACCTTTTAAAGATAAGTCATCAGTTCACATCTAGTATTGCCAGAAGAAATTAAAAATTGCAGCAGTGTCCTCACTTTATTTGGTTTGACAAACAGATGTTATTTGGCCCAGTATTTGTATTAAACTGAGAGTCTATAAAACAAGCCCAAAATTTCCATATAGAAAGGTGATCACTTTGTAACAACTCGAAATAACAATAATACCTGCTTGCATGCCCTAAGCATTTGAGTGAAGGCATATCAAAGAAAACAAAAGTGGAAGAACATTGGTTAATTATTGACATTTAAGGCCATCAGTTAGCTGAAGACAGAGTTGCCCAATATCTTTACAGCTTCATCATTTGTTATAATCAAAAACATTTATAGAGAAGTATCTTACTTTATTTGCTCTTAATGCAAAATGAAGCCAAATACAAGAGGGCTCTACACTAAGAGTAGTAAGGGACAGGAAGATGGAACTTGCTCTTACTCTATCCACTTAAGCAAAGTAGTTTAAAATTTATGCTTGCCAGCTTTTTACTGTTAATAACCATCTAATTCTTATATATAGGTGTGTATATAAATTTTTTCTTTTTTCCAAAACCATACTTATTCTGTTAATTTGACTGCAATCAGTACAAGTAACAAATGAGCAGAGATATTGTTTAGAGACGGGTAAACTGGAAGTGTTGGGAAAAGAATTACCCCCTACAGAAGAAAAATCATGATAAACCCGTGATAACACCAAGCAACGTGCTTGGGAGGCAGACACTTACACATGACCCATCCTCAGAAATCAGAGCTCTGAAAGTTGTAAAGCATGGATTAATATACCAGACAACCACTCTGGTACTCATACTTGTTTTAAAGTATGTTCAGTTTGCCAGCTCCATATGAGCAGGACGAAAAAAGACACAGAAAAAAGAATTCTGAAAAGCTTCAGATACCTACCACCTAGCTCCAGCTCAGCGCGGAATTATCAAAATAACGCAATGACACTTGAAAATCCATTAAGCCTAACTAAATTGCAAGGTATTCCTTTATCTTTCAGCTAGAATTTCACCTTATACTTCCACCAAGGAAAGGTCATGCTACATGAACAGGTGAATTCAGCCTACTGTTACAGAGTCTTTTAGTTAAGAAGCGACATCATCTGCAGCGGGTTTAAATTATCTCACTCACTTCTTTGGGAGACTGGAGCTCCAGACGTTGTACAGCACAAACTGAGCACCCAACACTGACTCTGAAACAACCACCTAAGCAAAAGGATGCCAGTAAGGGACAAGAACTACACATACTTCAAAGTTTTGAGACATAGTGTTTATGTGTACTCAATTCTTCTGTACACATTTTCCATCACAGAAGGTTTCCATAATAACAGAGATACATTCTTACGCAGGCTGCTCCTTGCTCTTCAACACTTACTGTTCCTCGTTACCTTAGCAATTAGCATGATCTCCAGCCTGAATTCACCCCCCCTCCCCCCCCCGTACTTAAGTATGTGATCTTTTAATTCATTTGGGAAAGTAGTCAAATTCTCTTTCTTACCCTTTCAATTTAAGTACTAAACTTTTTTTTCCATTCTGTATTCATCTTGAGACTCTTCAGTTACACATTATACTGACATAATATTACCACTAAGGGTAATCTTACTATATATATTTTTGGACAAGTTGACCCCATCCCTCCTAAAATTCAGCAAGTTTTTCAACACTCTCAGCTTTTACTAAGATGGATACAAAAGAAGAAAGATCTACAACCCTGAGAATCTGTAAAGGTGGGGAGCCTACCCCTTAAATAACTGTAGACAGACCATCTGATCTTCAGATCCTCTTCTTGAAACACATTTTTCAGTATTAACAAGGAACACAGTAGTAATTTCTGACTTTGGATTAAAAACACCAGTGAATGTTTTCTAAGCGAGATGAGACATTTAGTCACAGACACCTTTTAATTGTATTTCATGCAGTATTTGTGGTGAGGTTCTCTGAATTTCTTTTCTGAAGGGAGGGAAGGAGAGAAAAAGGGGAGAAGTCTTATGTTTTCTAGGTTGACTGTTCTGGAAGGGCTTTCTTTCCTTTCTCACATAAAGAAGTTTTTCATTAATGTCAAAGATCCAACACCAGATGGTTTCAGTAAAAAGCACTAGCACTATAACTAGGTTTTCTACACCTACTTTCATGAAACTTGAATTTCACCAACACTCTTGACACATGAATGGCAAAACTCCATCTGAAACTGTGTTGATGACCCTACTAGCTACATTTACAGGCATCACCTGATACTTGGATACATCACCTGATGCTTGCATCTCCAACATACACACTTAAAAATGGTGGTAGAGAGTGTACAGCATAGAAAGCTGTAATTCAAATAATCCTATTGTCAGATGCCGTTCTTGGCTACACAGTAATCCAATTCTATTGGCAGCTCAAGCAACAAACAAAATACAGACTCGATAATTTTAATAAATTTACTGTTGCTTTGTCAGCAGTACAAGCTACTGAGAGAGTCCTAGGGTAAAACTGCCACACTTATTAGCATGTCTGGTTGATCCATTTAATTATAAACAAGAGATCAGACAGCAATTCATTTTGCTTTGTTCTGATTTTGGGTTGGGTTTGGGTTTTTTGGGGTTTTTTTAATTATTATGTCCATGTAACAGCAAACTTCTTACTATACCCTTCTCTACTGCAGTGCTAGGATTTCTTCTTTAGCATAGCCTACTTGTGAATTTTCATTAAGTTCATCATGTGCTTAAAGTGTATAGTAGCAAAACACTTCTGAACTAGGACACTGTTTCATGGTTACCCACTACTGCAAGTAGCTTCAACTAAAGAAAGTCTGCCCACTTGTTATTTACCAGATTTGAAAGAAAAAAAAAAATCAAAAAATCTGATTCTAAGCATACATGCAAGAACTCCAGTGTACCTGAAATCATTATAAGTATCAGTTGTAGAAAAGTGCTTTCCAAGAAAGCAACAAAAAAAAAGCTGCCTTCAACTTTAAAGTATTTAAAAGTCCAAAACCAGAAGAAAATCCAACTTATAAACAGGATCTGGCTACTACACAAGAGGATCATTTAAAGGCTTTCCAAGGTGAAACTGTATTTGGATGTTTCATGTGTTAGTAACATAATCACTGAAAAAACAAGGTCCAAGGGATTGCTCAGTCAAATACGCTATAGATTTACATCAAAAGAATTTTTTTTTTTTAGATCTCAGATATCAGATCTCAGCATAAAATTTCACTATGCCTCATTTTCACTGCCTCCAGTTATAAGTTCTGCCATATCACTCTTATTTGTAAAGCTGTAAAAAATATATTTTCAAGGAGGGAAAAATTACTGCCATTTCAAATAGTAGACAGGCAAGACAGTCTCTCTCCACCCCCTATGGCTGCTATACTTAGCAACAGCTATGCAATTGCTGCTTATCAAGTCAGGCTACATTTCATAGAACATGAAGGCAGGATAGAAGTGACATCTTTTTCTTCTGCATAGCAAGAAACATCAAGATTTAGAATAATGATGCATTCTAGGCTCGTTCTAAGATGCAGTAAAAAGACTAAGATTCATTTCTCAACATCTTAGTCACCCAACAGTTTCCTTGAATGGGCTTCTTCCTCAGCAAGCAGATATGTTACGTTAGCAATGAGTGCACACAGTGATAAGACGGGAAAAAGTAATGCACTCTGAAAATAGGGAGGAGGGAGAGGTGTTTAATGCAGAGATACCTTATTTTTTCCTTCAGCTGTGCTATATTTAGTACACACTCCAGCTGTGCAACATCCACAGAGTATTTTGTTGGATGAGGAAGGACAAAAGGATATCAGTGGCTGCTCTGCTATGTTTGGCTAAGTTAAAATAAAGCATAAATTGTGAAATTCAGTAGAATCTCAGAGAGATTTTTTGGTGGTTTTTTGTTTGTTTTGGTTTTTAAATAAAAACTAGCAGGTAAATGGAAGGGAAGTTTTCTAAATATAAGTTACTGTCCGCATTACTTTTATGGATGGAAACATGAATTTTTTTCTTGCTAGCAAAGCAAGTTAGTGAGCAGGTCTAGGTTTTTCAGTCTGTCTTCTAACTGCAATGGATGTATTAATTCAGTTCGAAGTCTACATTCTGAAGAATCACATTGTCAGAAGTGCAGAAAATAACCCAGCCACCTCAGTAACAGCCCTTTTCCCAGAGCTACTAAAGGAGCAAATCCAAAAGCAACTACTGTACACAGAAATAACATAATTAATAGTTAATAAGTTTGTGCTGTGTAGCTACCTTTTGATGTTTATAATCCTGTTTTACTAACAGGAAGTCTTCAACACTGACTTTGATGCTTAACAGTGGATTACTGGTCACATCCAAATAAAAATATCTGCAGCTCTGTGGGTAGTACAACATCAAAGAATTAGATATTGGTGTTAAGTTTGAACATAAGTCTAAACAACTCACATCCACATGAAGGAAGTGAAAAGAAACAAGTCCATATAAAGTTGTCATGTGAGGCCAAGGTAACAGATGGACCCCAAATATAAACTCCTGGGAGCTTAGGAAAGCTTAGCAAACACAAAGTTAAATTTGGGAGGGGCTGTCTGTAATGCTTTTAGAAGAGCTAAGCAGAGTAAGCACAGAAGCAAGCTTCCTACAGGCACTGCTTTCCAACTACAACAGAACATGAAACATGAGCTCTCCTCTTGAGTGAGAAAATATGCCTCAAAAGCACCAGGATTTACAGAAAGAGCCTTTGCCTTCCAAACAGAGAAAGAAATTGGCCAATAGAAACATGCAAAACAAGAATAAAGTAATTTGCTGTCTAAATATAGCAGTCACAGAAGAGACCATAAATTAAGTGGATAAATCATTCGGTCTTCAACCTGCACTGTCTGGGGACATGATATTTTGAGACTTTTTTTTCCCTACACACTCAGGAATATTAGAACAACATACTTTTGCTACATATACATATGCCAAGGATGTTCAACTGCTATATAAGTAAGCACCTAACTCCTCCCTCTTGTCAAAATACAGATACACACGTGGCAAAGGATCAGCACAACAAAAGCCAGCTTGCTTGCACACTCCATCCATTCCTACAAGAATATTACAAACAAAATTACAGGACTTGATTAGCAGTCAAATGTTTACTAGAACTACATCAAACACACAGAATACCCTCCTCACTAGCATAATAAAGAACAGCCTCAGTCAGAAGCCTAAGAAAGATCAAGCAGCAAACTCCAAAACTGAGCACACGATGGCCTGGAAAGGGGGACATTCTTCTTCCTTTTCACAGTCACTAAGACAACAAGCTAGCACTCACTAAATCCTCAAACATAAGACACCTTATCTGGTGTGCAAGAGTATTCACATGCTTCGTATGGACTGAATCCATACCTGGGACGTTAAGCAGACAGATGATGTGATAAAACAGACATATCTCCAGCAGAAGCCCCAATGTCTCTTTAGCTTCCCTTTGCTAGCATGCAATTAGCACAAGAACAAGACATCTGGAGTGGCCTTGGAGCTGCTATCCCTTAGCTCGCATGCTTGAGTAAGTCAACAAGAGCTGTTTATTTTAGTAGAGTCAAAGCTCTTCAATGCTGCATCTACTTTGATAATCCTGTACTGGGATCAGAATTTCTATCAGAGGTACCTCTGAGTGATTCTTCTAGTTTTAATCCTCTCATATTTTACCTCCTTCTCTTTTGCTGGTTTCAACTTGCTCCATGAAGTCTCCCTGCCCACCTTGCGTACACTAAGCAGGATCTCAGCCCACACTGACAAGAGGTCATCCTGCTGACATGTTTCCCAGTTTCCCAGGATGCTGTTTTTCCGATATACTTAATCAGGACTAGAAGCCAGGACCTCTGACATTAAACACGTTCTTGCAAAGATACTTAAGCTAAATTCACTCATCTGTGTCTGGAAAATAACAATGGAATTTATCAACTTTAAAAGGCTTTCAATTCAAAGAACAATTATCATAGAGGAGGTCTCAAACTGCAAAGCTGCAGCCAACGTGTTCAACCATTCTTCATTCACTACATTTTCTCAAGTGTATTGGGGAGAGCAATAGTAACTCCACACTTTATATTAAATACAAAATTAGCCAAGAGAGAAGAGAACAACTTACCTGCTTTGACAGCATCACAAGCTTCACAATCCTCAAGGCACTACAGTTTATTTTGGCTATTATCACCCCATCCCAGGCATTACTACTTATTACAACTTAGCTTTCTATTTCAAGTAAGTCAGACTTCTAATTAGAGATTCAGGTGTTTCCATCTCCCAGGGTACTACCTAATATGTGGAGATCAAGCTACCCTCCCTACATTTTCATTACTCTTTGGAAAGAGAAGCAACCTGCTTAAGTAAAAGAAAAGTTGCTGACAAAGAATTCAACTAAAATCACTATCTGATAAATTTGCAGAAAGCCACAGGCAGCACACTTGAGTCTTTTCTGTTACTCTCCCTTTTTTAAAATAAAGAAAGGATTTTAATTGGTGAAGATAATATATTGGACTCCAATTATGAAGACAGACTTCTTGAAAGAATCCCATTATTTGGAGAAGAAGCAGATCTATAATAGTTAAGAGATCACTACCAGCGATCATTTCTGCCTGAATTAAAATTTTGCCCAGTTAACTCTCCACCAATAGAAACATCTATTCAGCTGAGCACAAGGAGTGAAGTGAAAATCCTGTGCTCAGTTGAGCAGGTAACATAAGTTTGAGATATTTTCTTGGCATTTCAGCTACCAAGGAGCATGGTGACTAAGAACTGACCTATTTGTCTCTAACTGGTCTTTTTGGTTTAAAAAAAGGTTTTAAAACTTAGTTTTAAAAGGAAAGCCACTAAATTTCATATTTTGCACTCAGCATGGCAACCAGAGCTATCGAAACAGAAGAGAACCGTTTCACAAAGTTTTCTGGATTCTAAATTAAGTGATAAACCCAACAATCCAGAAGTATATTTCAAGGGCTTGGTTCAAAATGTATTCAGTATTAAGCTGGTTACAGTTCATAAGTGTTCCTCAGAGGCAACAGATGAGAGCCCCCACCCCTTCAACTGTGATTACCAGCCAGTCTCCTGCGAACTGGATTCACCCCCAAAATTACAAAGCATTTCACACCAGTTTTACTTACAATTTATTATTACAATAGCAGGCTGCTAAACAGTCACTTCTACACAATGTATTCATTTATCCAGAATACAAAAGAATACATTAACATAATGCATGAATATTGACAAAATTACACCCGGACAAGCCACAATATTACACAAAGCTCTGGTGACCTTTGTCAGTTACCTCTGTGAAGTTAGTTAAATGTGTTGGTAATATCAAGATTCATCGCATAGGTTACCATAAGGGAAGTATATTCTCAATTAAATAACATTATTTAAAGGGGACTCTTCATCGAGTTTAAATAGGCTTAATGATTTCCTTCACTCATAGCAAGATAGCTCACAAAACAGTTTAAGAGGGTCATGCCATGCCACACTTACAAAAAAATCACTTCTGATCATTTCTTAAAAATCTGGGAAGCACCTACTTTTTAGAGATGTTCACATAACAAAAAGTTGCTTAAAATAACAACAGTCTAACAGGAGTAGAGATACAAGACTCAGACTAGGCACTACTCACTCAGTAGACAAACCAGTTTGGTACCTGATTTATGAGCAGTTTTCCTTACTCTAAAGTACTCAAGTTTCTAATTCTGCACATAGCCCTCGGAGGTAAGTAAGGTCAAAGAAATGGGTTTTTCATGAGCAACTACAGGTGAAGATCACGGCTTATGTCAGCAAGTTCTGGTGAGATATCATGTTACATAATAAGTAAAACTCAGTGCTACAAAGCATTTTCCTGAAGAAAAGTTATGTAACTGCAGTGTGTTTAAAAAAATTATACTTTCTTGCTTGCAGAGGGAGCAGGCAAGAGGACAGACAACCCTCATTCTCCTGGTTAGGAGCTACTCTTACCAGATACATTTGGATTGAGGTAAGATTGCTGTGGGAAGTCGTAAGATGGTTGCAAAAATGCAGGTGGGGAAAGTCACTACCCAGCACATAAAACCCTACGAGATGAAAGCCTGATATCTATTTTTGAGCACCAATATCAGCACCAGTTCCTCAGAGATGAGTTCTGGAGACTGACAAATTTATACCGTCTTAAAGTTGTCACTATATTGAGAAAGAGAGCAGAGAGCATAGAAAAAAAAGACATGACATTATTTCTGCTTTTATAGGGATTCTTGGTTTCCTTGGTGAAGTCCAACTGAAGCACTGAAGATGCCCAACTGCCATTTAGCCTCTTAGTCTACTGCCTAGATCAGATTTCAACACAACAGATGCAAATATGAAAATTATGTGTTCACACACATTAGGACTGCTATCTGACCTCATATATATAATCCAAGTCTCAGCTCTCAGAGGACAATATTTCTGCCCTAGGCATGTGTATAGGTCAAAGGGGAAAATGCAGAGTATGGTGGGACTTCATTGTAGAGTACAGCTTATAATTATGAATTGTTTCATGTTACCATGAGATTTCATCTATTACTCAAGTTAATACTAGACCAAAGACTGTACTGCTCAAACACTTGTGCACAACCAAAACCTCCTTTAATCACATACTGCTATGAAGAGATTTCAGCACTGGAATCACCTTTTTAGGATTAAAAACAACCTGTGCTGCTTAACAGAGAATCCAGATTCAAGTCCAACTATTCCTTTAATTAAGCAGCAAAGACAAGGAAATTTAAAGAGTATAACATCAGCAACTGGGGAAGGCAGGAGTAGCAATTAATTTCCCTGCCTCTCCTTCTTCAGGTACCAGTTTACAGTTGCCTGAACATTACCCTCCAATTAAATAATGAGCAAGCACACTGAGGTGTGCTCCATCTACAGTAGAGGAAATTTTCACAGGAGCCTAAGACTGGCCCATCAAGTCTCAAGTCACTGGAATTAAAATCAAGGGTCACTAGTTATTGGTCTTATTTAAAAAGTCTCACATACCTAATGTGAGGTAGTTTTTCAAAGAATCATAGAATAGAATCATAGAATAGTTTGGGTTGGATGGAACCTCAAAGATCATCTAGTTCCAACCTTCTGCCATGGGCAGGGACACCTTCCACAAAGGTTTACTACCCTTTTAGAGTTTTCTTTGAAATGCAAGCAAGGAGTAGCTATTGAATTACCCCTGCAATCTCAGAAGAGTCTCAGATCATTGTCTTGAAAGTTTTCTTCCCAAGCTGTTTGGGAAAAAGTTCATAGATAAGTTCTTGCACTCAGACTGTCATTTGTGGTACCAACCCTTCTCCCTTTCACCACTGTATGTACATCCCCAAATACCCAATCAGCACACTAACCCCACAAATACAGCACACAGTGTGAGCATTCTGTGTCAGTGTTAACATTGTACTAGCACTAGTGTTACAAGATTAGTCAAACTAGAAAAAAGTTAGTTTTCTCCTTTTCTCTGAGACAAAGTCATTCGTTTAACATGCGACAACCTCAAGCACTCAGGAAGTGCTGGACTCAATTAAAAGCTTAAAATAGAATCAAGCCTGAAAGCTGAATATAGATTTTACCTTATTCAAATCTAGCTAGTTCATTTGCATTAGATCACAACCCTACCCCTGCATATAAATACCTCACTCTTCAGTTCTCTAAATCAGGGAGATAACACAAGAAAAGACTACGCTATATGAAGAGGAAAATCCTCCCAACTATTCACTTCATAAATATGCCAGCAACAGGAAGGGTCGGACGTAACCATTTTACTTTTCTGTAAGTAGAGCCTGCTAACTTCTATGGCACTATACAGTTATCTAAGTCACATGCATGAATTAAGACACAAGATGATATAGGCCATTTTTGTCTTTTTTAAACCTCAAGACAAACATCAAAAGTGTTTGGTTTTAGCAGTAAATTTTACTAACAGAGTTACACTCGTGGTTTAAGAATCACCATCCACAGTCCTGTCTAGGTCAAGCATAAAGCTAAGTAAAAAGAACAACAGATTACAGCAGATGTTCTTTGAAGTGTACACACTTCCCCCAACTTGAAAACAAGATTAATCAAATGCTTCTGCTATGGGTCTATACATAAAGATGGAGTACAAGAAAAGTCAAAATACACCTAATTCTCCACAAGGAACCATTAATCATAACTCCTAGCAGTGAATAAAAACCCAAAGGATATTCCTACAACTGTGAATTCTTGCTTTACTGTCTCCACAAGGACCTCTAACATAAATAGCCCTATCTGTTCATGAACGAAGGACACCACTGCAGAATCTAAAGCAAGCCAGTCTAAAATGCAGCGATACATACAGCACACCACACATGCACCCTGGGGTCCATGGTGCCAGTGGATCCCGACACTCAAGGCAAAAATGTAAAATGACTATATATCAAGTTGGTTTGGATTTGAATAACAAAGCTTAAATTTCATTTCTGGAGGAATACATGTCTGCCTCACTAAGGAAACTATTAAGGGAACAAAAGACTATCAAGCAGAATGTAGTCTGAACCAGTTTCTACTTTGAAATCATTGGTGAAAGGAAGATGAAGTGAATGTAGCAAGGTAAGCAGCAAGAATGAAGAAGAATGATAGCTCGGCTCCCTGCAATCCCTCCACTGCAGCCCTCGTGACCAGAATTGCAAAGTCCCTCTGAATTTAGCACAATTACAACATCCCAGCTGCATTGCAGGGTGGGAGATTAATGCCTCTTTGCAACCCTCCCTGGCCACGCAACGCATGGCAACTGTACATGACCTGGAGCAGTCACCAGCACCAAAGACTCGGACCTTTTACTTCAATTATATTCATAGAGCACAAGCGGCACCTACACAGTTTAGCTGTTAACACAATATCAAAGAGTGCATGAGCAGAATAGATGTAATAGTTACCTCTGCAACAGGCTTGAGTGCACATGAAATTCCAAGAAGCCCTGAAGGTTCAGTGCTGTATGTGCCTATCCTAAAAAGAAACCATGTTAAAAGAATACTGTTATATAGTACAATACATTAGAGGTGATTTTACTTGCTTTTGGTTTTCCAAAAATTCTTCATTCTTGTGAAATTTGACTTTCTAAATTCAGAAAAGCCATACAAAGAGATCAAAATTGCAGACTGATGTGACGTGCTCGAACATAAACTGGAAAACAATCATTTGTCTAGAATCTCTCACATATATCCGTGACATTTTGCTGTATTTCTAGGATCATTAATAGCATGCAGAAGACAACCAAACAGAAGACTTTTATATTCCCCAAGCATGAGCAGAGAACCATTACATCTGTAGAAAGACAGTGAAAAACAAAGTGTTGCTGCAGTGAACTTCAGAAATAGAGGCAACTTAGACTAGTCAAGTGAACAGAGGTCACGTTCACCTCATACTATTAAAATATTCAATTTCTTATCTGTAACCAGCCCCAACTAGATATTGAGGTCTACTGATCCACGCGTGTGCAGTCTACTGCTAGAAACAGCCACGGTCCAGTATTTCCCCTAAGCAGCAGGTCAAATCCAGCAGTGGGCAGGGATTCCCCTTCAGCTCCTCCCTGTGAGTGCTGGGGACCACTGTGACAGAAGAATTGCAGACATTCAGGCTGACACTCTCCATTCCTACCTTCATAAAGAAGTTCCCATTCCACTATGCCTCATCTTATTATTTCAGTAATTGATTAATCACTGCTCTCTTAATTTAAACGCAGTCAGAACTTCAAAGAGATTCTTCTTTAGCTACAATAGCATCTCCTAGGCATGACAAATAATCATCTCTGAGTAATCCTAACCTGGAGACACTCCATTTTCACTGTAGCAGAAGCCAAGCTCCAAAACAACTCAGCATTGTTATACAAGGATCCTTACAGTGTTCACCTAAGGCTGATGAAATTTGCGTGCTGTGAATTTTAAAGACTATTTCAACAGTAAATTCACTAAGGAAATCTTAAGGACTAAAAAGTCTTCTGTACTATGTAGGAGACCCAAGCTGGATTCCTCTTCCTGCTTTCCCAAATTTTAGAGAGCACATGTGAGCCATTGAAACCTTTGAAGAAAGGCAGCATGTTGCCCCCCTCCCAGGTCACCAGCTGATTCAGCAAAAGCAGTAGACACTGTTCAATTCTTTAATTCAACTTTGAACCAATCAAGCAACTAGAAAACTAAGTGTCATTTGTAATTAACTTCACGAAACCAGCTTTCCCACATCCTGGACCCTACAATGATCCCTGTGGCACTCCACAATGGGAAAGTACAAGAGAAAACTAAAATCCTCCCACAGAAGCTGGAATTTGATCATAAGGTAGCAGAGGTCTGAATGCAACAAAACAAAAGACCTGTTTTACAGAACTCAATCTGCTTGAAAACTAGAGGTGGGAGAAATTAACAGAGGGTGGCACAAATAGCAGTTCCAGCATCGTTCTCAATAAACAGAAAGCATAGTCAAAACAACTCAGTTTGCCAGTAATTCAAACTTCTTCAAATATACAGCTTGGTGCATACTGGTTCAACACTGGCAGCCAGGAAATTTGGTAGGAATTTGTCTCCTATGGCAGCATTACTTTAGGAGAACTGTCAGAACTGCTACACAAGTCCATCCACCCAGCAAAAATAGTATAGCAAATCTCAGTGAGGTGCTGCCAACATCAAAATATGGTATTTTAGAGACACCAAATATGATCCCGAGATGATTGTTTGTGTAAATGCACACTAGTACAAAGTTCAAGAAGTGGGTCATTATCTCACCTTGATCAACAGTCATTTCAACACACATAGACCTTATGCTACTCAAGTTACACCTAAATTTTAGAATAAATAAAAAGAATGTAAAGAGGCACAGTTGTAGAAACTAAGTTGCAGGACTAATAAGCCATCTTCACAGTAAAGCGTTGTTCAAGTGGTTAGAAAACAGGTAGAGTTGGCTAGGAAAAACAAAACAAAAAAACCCCAAACACATTAAACAGGGAAGTTCTTCTTTTCCTTGAAAACTGTGTCCGCAAGACAGTGGTCCACGTTCTGTAAGGAAGGGAAGGGGCTTCATTAGCCTGAAGTTTTTCGTAAGTGTTCCAGGCCAAGACCCTCCACAACTCTGAGCCTGTCCCTTCTACCATGATTATCAAGTAGCATCTGACGGTCCAACTTGCCAGTTAAAAAACTCTTAGGGCAGAAATCAGTTTGCAGAGATGGGCACAACCAGGTCCCACAGCCTGGGAAAAGTGCTCACTGTTTGGCAAGCTGGGCTTGTTAACGAAACTTCAATCTGTTCACCCTCTATCTACATGTTCCAATGCCCAAAAAGAGTAATTAAAAGCTAAGTATGAGTGGTCCACACCACCTGCAGTTATTTTCAGCTACTAGAAATCCTGAAAAGATGGAGAAACCCTGACAAACACCACCTCCCAGCTGCACCTTAAATTTTGAAAAAGGACAGAAGGATTGTTTCCCCACCTTCCTTCCTCTGCTTTATTTGTCCAATTCTTCAGAATAAAGTGCTATTTCCACTTTGTAAATCTGAATTACTGTGGTGCAGTTAAAGATGTATTACATGTATGTCTTTGTCTCTACTCATGTTTGTCAGGGAAGTCTGACTAGAAATCTTATTAACATGCAAATAATGTATATTATGTTTCAATCAATTGCTATAGAGCTACTCAGTAGCAGTATTTTTCTTATCTAGCACAGCAGTAAGACTCATTCAGTCTACACAGAGGGCTTACAGCAGAGTAATTTATTTTCTGCGTATATTTTAAAATGGTACTATTTGAAAAGAAAGTTTAGCTCTGCACTTTTAGACACTAGAATAAAAAAAAAAAATCCTGTGAGAAGTCTTCAGCCACATTCATAGCAGCCCTTCTCATGCTTTGAGAGATGCAAAGGTAGTACAGATGCTGCCATTCGAAACCAGATTCTACACAATAAGTGTGTATATATATACGTATAAATATATATGTAACTAGACACACCGCCACCGGTACGCAATTTAAAACCAAGCCAGCAGAGGGAGCAGAAGCCACTGAGACCGAGCTGCTGCTGGGGATGGGGGGGGAGGACTCCATCCAGAATGATATAGTTTGATAAACAAAGAGATACACTTACATACCTAGCTGTTTGAAGAACATAAGGTTTACAGATTCTGTTGTGAAAGCTGTTTTGTTTTCCAGCCTTCACCCTCCTAAAATATTGTGGCCACTTTTGCAGCAACATTATTAGTTTTTCCTTACACTAACCATACAAATAACATCATTGAAAACCAACAACTTGGTATATAGCCATGAAGGAACCCAGGATTTAAAAAAGCTTGTCTCAAGTGTGATATTTAATGCAATAATTTTTCACCTAATTCTCTGAGCAACCTATTAAGAAATGATCGTTAACTTTAACATTGATTTGCCCATCTGTAAAATAGCAATCATTATCAGTGCTTAGTTTTGCCAAGGGCAAACAACAGGTCACCAGATGGAACTAAAGAAAACACCTCTTCTGTCCTTAATCACAACACCACAGTAATGGCCATAAAAGGGTAATAATTATTATCCAGATTTCTAGCTAGCACAAACCAGAATTTCTCCCACTGTAATGCAGTAAGCTACAGCAGCTGAGGATTCCAGTATTTCAAAGAAATACCATGAAGAATCTGCAGACAAGCCCCTTAACAAAGGTGGGGGGAAGCAGCCCACATCAGGGGCAGCTCCCAAAAACCTGAAGTCCTGCAGAATGCACAGTCATATACTACCTCTTCACATCGTGCTGCTCTACTGTACCATATTTCTAATTCAACAATTCTGCTGAGAAAAATAGCACAGTTCGGCAAGGATACAGGCAGAATGAAATTATGACAACCTCATTCACAGGCTCACTGAGCTACAATGAAAGACAGGAGTGCTGGCAAGAATAGCCTAAAAGTATCTGCAGGCTGCAAAACACAAAAAAGGTGGAATTAACATGATAGAGAGGGCACAAGTAGGAATGATAGGATCAAACCAGAATAATGCAAGTGTGGGCTGCATATCAGGAAGTACTTCTGGCCTGCAAAATCCACTTACCTAAGAAGCTTTCCACACACCCCTCTGGTGAATAGCATGAGATGACCTCCTTGCCACCTGCATGCAGAAGGCAGGAGCCCTCGGACAGAAAAAGGCTCTAAGTAACACTTAACTCATCTGGGTATGGGATGCTTACTTCCTAGGCAACTCTTGCCACATTAGGGATTGTCATCCCAAATGAGCCACAAACTCAGGGAAAAGTCAGTGTACTGAGATGATTTGCAGGTCTGCACAGCTGTACCATACAGGGGCTCACAAAATTAAATAGTATCAAAACTGGAAGTGCAGAGGAAGGAACTGTGGCTGTTCCTAACCAGCCTCATACCCTTAAGAAAGCCCCGGAGCAACCCATGTACTTCTGCAACCGCTCTATGCAGAAACTCAGCATCCAAAGGCCATGGTCTGGCCTGCAACGCTGAAACCAGCAGAGCAGTTCCAGTTTAGCATCACTGACCAGCACATGAATAAAAGCCACCTAGTTTTACTGGGTGTAAAAAAGTGAAATTAAGCTTTTTGAGATGCTACTTGCAAGAAGCATTTAATAATTTACTATTTAAATTTCAATAATTTACTCCCCCTATCAGTATGCTATAAGAAAATACCTTGAAATACCTTGTTCTTTATTCCTCACAGCTTGTGTAATCTGCCATTGAATAAACTCTTCCTACAGATACTTCGATTGTGATGTATTTTGCTTCAAGTTTTCAAAAAAGCTGCAACTTATTTTTTGCCAGAAGGAACCTTCCCTGAGGACTGATGATTTGTCTTCCTATGCAAATAACCAGGCCAACAAGACTGCAAGTCAGACTCAGAAATGTGTATGTCTATGCTTGATTAGCCCCTCACTCCAAAAAGGCCATTGAATGACTCGAGCGTGTCCAGAGAAGGGCAACGGAGCTGGTGCAGGGTCTGGAGCACAGGTCTGATGGGGAGCGGCTGAGGGAACTGGGGGGGTTTAGTCTGGAGAAGAGGAGGCTGAGGGGAGACCTCATCGCCCTCTAAAGCTACCTGAAAGGAGGTTGCAGAGAGCTGGGGGTGAGTCTCTTTAACCAAGTAACAAGCGATAGGACAAGAGGGAATGGCCTCAAGTTGCACCAGGGAAGGTTTAGACTGGATATTAGGAAGTATTTCTTTCCAGCAGGGGTTGCTGGGCATTGGAATGGGCTGCCCAGGGAGGTGGTGGAGTCCCCATCCCTGGAGGGGTTGAAGAGCCGGGTTGACATAGCGCTGAGGGATATGGTGTATTTGGAAACTGCCAATGCTAGCTTAAAGGTCGGACTAGATGATCTTCAAGGCCCTTTCCAACCTAGATGATTCTGTGATTCTCCCAAAAGTTTGTTAAAGTGGGTAAGGACAGAGTTCAGCATCCCTCACTCAACAGGAAGCCAAGTTCTTCAAAAGCACTGTACTTGGTACATTTGTGAAGAACAGGTCTGCTCCTGCTCCCCCAACCCCACATTTCTATGTAGTTGTCCAGCACCATGTCTCTAATATCATTTTTTAAATGTACCTTATTGACAAATGGGAATTACTACATTGGAGATTACACTAATTTTTACGACTGACCCAAGAGCCATTACGACAAGAGTACACTGTTCCAAACTTACCAACTTTTCAGGAGAAGTTAAGGACACAGTTGCTGGAGTTTGAGTGCCTCTATTTCACTCAGACCATCATGATGTTTTCTGGTAATAACTAGCAGACCAAGATTCGGGTCTTCCTTCACAAGCCTTGTGTGAGAAATGGAGAATAACCAGTATGCTGCTGATCAACTGCACGCATACAGAGCGTCATATACAGGCTTGGTTTTGGAGTGAGGTGCTTTGGAGGAGAGGGATGGAGATCTTCAGACGTACACTTGACTCACGGTAATTACAGCAGCTCCTTTGCTCACTGAGGACCTAGCATCCATGAACATTGCCAAATATTTTCCACAAGCAGATCTTTGGAAGTGCATTTGAATTTCCTGGAAAGTGAATCCATAAGGAAGAACACCAAAGCACTAACCTTCATGAGAATGTACTTTGCTCTTAAAGTTCAGGACACAAGAACTCAAAAGTTAGGAAGCTCCAAAGTTGTGTTCCATGCCAGCCAATAAAAGGCTTCATTAGAGAAGGGTTTCAGATCCACAGAGTACTTATAATTCTTTATGTCTGCTTTAAATGGGACAGATTTACTCCATTCCAAGTTTTGAAACCATCTTTAAACTCATTATGTTACAGGATGGGTTAGTTTCCACTGTGCTGGTTTTCCTCTCCCAGAAGAGCATGTATTTTTGCTGCTTCCTTTTATAGATCATATTTTCTCTCCCTCCTCTGATTTCCTTGATACCAGCATACTATTTTGTCATCACTGTGCTTTTTGGCCCCCTCTCCCCCCTTGTTCTATTAGTTACACAGTACACATCGTCTTTCAAATTAATTTGTCTTTACATATTCTCATTTAACATTTAGCAGATACTAAGTACAGGAATTTGCCAGTATTTCAAGAGATCCAAAATAATTTAGTTTGCGGGTTCATGTCTTATTACACATCTTCACACTATTGATTTCCTACAGTCTGCCAGAACAACAAATGCCCATTGTAAGAGATGCTCACTCATCTGCTGATGTACAAATCACACCAATGATGCTGAAATGAGTGCTTCAAAAGCAAAAGCACTCCCTTCAGTGTCAAATCCTTATCCTCATAGCTCAGTAGTCATACTGTTCCAGTTAAGTATCAAAAATAAAATGAACAGAATTGTTTTCAGTTATTTGAAGATGCAAGTTTGCATTCTGCCCAAACTCAGAATGACAGCATCCCTATCTGCTGCAGGACTGACAGAATATGCAGTATACTGTGGTAGCAAAATGTTAATTTTGGACACAAATTGTGCTTTCCATGTAAATATATTCTTCATAAGCAAAATAAGCTAAATAGGTAGAGGTGTACCTTTTAGTAATAACTGCATTTCTATTGCAGACTTTTCCCAGCAAGACTATCAGTCACAAATCACACTTCCCTACAAAGCTGATTGAGAAAGACAACCCAACAAAGGCACTTCAGCTACATCCTTATTGACAAGAAGGCAGATAAAGCAAAATCTTGCCCAAGCATGAGCATACTTTAACAGATGCTGGATACCACTACTTCACTAAAGCAAACAAAAATAAGCTGCTGTTCAAGTGCAGCACAGGCAATGAAATAGGATTTACGTCATATGAACAGTCTGTCTCAGTAAAGGACATCTCTGGAGGGGGAAAAAGAAAAAGTCAGGCTGGTCTCTATACTAATGCAGTCTCTGGCTTCCTGCTGAGGCTGTGTGCAAGGGTAGCACTCAGTGGCAATAGCGACACGCAAAGCCACAAGCTCGTTTTATGCAGGCCATAAAGCATCTTCACATGTGACTATCACCAGAGCAACAACTTCCACTTACTAGATTGCACTAAGTACACCTCAGCTGAGACAGAGTCTCTTCTAAACACAGTGAGGATTTCTTAAAGCTCTGAATTGTGACTATTTTCCCCCTGGAGAACAAAGCCAGTCCTCGATTCATTTAAAAATAAATCAGTCAGGCCAGGCACAGAATTTAAACTGAGTTGCAAATAACAGCCCTCTACGATTGTTCTGTCTTAGCAATTATTCTCTACCTCCTGCTCAAAGTCATACCAGCACTTTCTCATTGGAAAAGGAGCAGTTTTTAACTTGATGAGGTGAAGTACAAATATCACTCCCTAAGCTGGTAACATGTGAGCACTGAATTTTTAGAGCTGGAAAAATTGTACTTATATAAATTTGAGAAGATCCAGTACATTTGTTTTTACATATTTACACTAAAAAGTGCATTACTGAAATTGATGTATGGAACATGTCTTCCTCACACTGAGGATCTGAGTTTTAGAAGTTCTTGCTGTTTTCTCAACTGTTAAATGAAATGAATTAACTGAAAATTAGTCTTATGCAACTTAATGAGTTAAATACCTATTGTTATCTTTAACATGCTGATTCATTACATCTAACAAAGCTTTGTAATCAACTAATTATCCTCAATTCCACTTGCAGATTTTAAGGTTGATTTGCACTCGGCAATTTACTACAAAATTAACTGAAACAGCACCCAAACCTTTTTTGGTGTATCCTCCTTGCAGGATAAGGAGACACCTGCACCTGCTAATCCATCCCTCTGCTCTTTCCTCCCTCAGATAGTAACAAAATTTTCTTTCTACTCTGGTCCTTTTTTGGGAAGGACACAAACCGGAATATTTTTACCTTACTGGATTGGTGTTTTTTTCTTCCCAAAGTCTATTACTAGGCTCATTAACAGTTCCCCACTCCACAAGAGATCAAGCTAGAGAATTTCTACAAATATGCCAGCTTTTCCAAATTATTCGAAGTCTTCAACTGTATATTCTTCCCATTGCAAGAAATTAAGTTTCAGGACTTGGCAGGTTTTTTTTTGATTTTTTTTTTGTTTGTTTGTTTTTTTAAAGATATCTTTTATTAAGCATAAGAACTAATCACAATCATATTGTCTCGTAGAACATTTCCACGCTTTCCCTTTGTATCACACAAGTTAACCACCACCTGGTAATAGGAATCAGCTGTCTTGACACTACAGTGTCACTGATCCACATCCACTTTATACAGGTTGAACTGCTGCAGAGACAGGAGTCTAAACAGTTTAGAGAAAACCTATTCAGGTCTCAAGGTACAAGTTTCTTTGTATGATGACTTCCTAGAAGTACTGATTTCTTGATGTATTTGACTAAGAGAAGACCAGTTTCCTTTAAAAAGGATTCCAGTCATTTTAGCTTTGAAGTACTGAAGGATAAGGAAGAGCAGTGTGGTGTCACTGCTGGTACCCAGGCCCAAGGCACTTCTGCTGCCTCTGGAAGGAGAAGATGGGGAGGTCTGTGGGCAGGAGGGAACAAGCTGGACATGCCAGTTCACACACTGCCTCTCCCCTAACACCAGAGATCCCCAAAGCAAGCATCACTGGCATCCCATACTGGGCAAACAAGGGATCCTTACCCCCCACCCAAACATATGCAAGGTGCATATGATATTTAATTCTGGGGAAACAGACTGAGCTTCTGGATGGGAAGCTACAGACACCCAGAACCTGCAGGTTAGCTTTTCAGAAAGCCAAGATAACTGTGAGACTGGGAGAAGACTTTAAGACAAGGGTATTTTATATTTTCCAAGTTGGAGACTTCCTCCATCTTTTGTATCCAGCCAGAAAGTAAACTGATCCTGTGGCTGGCTTTGTTGCCCCTGCTCCCAGGCAGCTGAACCCCAGCAGCCCCTGCCACAGCCCCCACCCCGTGCAGCCGGGGAGCCCACAAGCAACATCCACCCACCCAGGGCGGCAGGGTCTCCTGGAGACAAGAACGGAACCGCTCCCTGCAAAGGGAGGGGGATGACACAGATAGACACGGGATGATTCAGGGGAGCAGTATTCCTCAGATGAAGGTGGTCCTGAAAATCTGACTCCCCACAGACATGCACGTGGGCAAAGGGCCCAGCCCAGGACCAGACTCCCAAAAGAGGGCTCTCTCCCAGCTTCCCCACTAAGCCCTGCAGGCTATGCCTCAAAGCGATACAACTCTGCCATAAATATCCCAGATTAATTCTGATCCCAGCATCAAATCCATTTAAGAGACTTAAAAGCCTCCAAGTCCCCAGAGCTGCCTGCCCGAAGAGGGCTCTACAAATGAGTCTTGGGCTGGAGAAGAGAAATATTAGCAAACAAGGCAAGTCATTTGTACAATTTTTAGTAATGTCGTTTGCAAGAGACAAATGGGACAAGATAGCCGAGCTGATGTCTTGTACTAGAAGCACAGCCACAAAAAACCCTTGGGTACTGGACGTGGATGCATGGGGTAGGATTTGGGGAAATATTCCATACTTTCTGGAAATAGCTCTTTCTCCTTACAGGATTGATTGTTAAATGACAGCATATGCTCTCCGGTTTGTTTAAGGAGCTATTTGCTTCGGTTTCATAGAGACATCTCTGTTTATGAAAAAGCCTAAAATTACTACCCCAGTATTACAAAAAAAACCCCAAAACGTCTTAAGTGTTAACGCTCTGACAGCGAGAAGGGAGCCGGGGAGGGAGGAGGAAGAGTTGTTTCCACTCTGCCACACCGGAGAGGCGCATCTAGAAACAGGCGCGGGCAGCGAGAGCCCCGCGACCCTGCCACGGCTCCTTCAACCCCCCCTGCAGCCCGCCGAGGGCACCACACCGCCGGCACCCCGCCGCCACCGCCGCGGGGGGGGGCACAGGCCGCCCGCAGCCGCCCGGGCTCCGCGGCAGCTCCGCGGACTCGCTGCTCCCCGCGGGAAGGCGGCGGCGGCCCCGCCGGGGGAAGCCCCCTAAAGCGGGGCTGCCTCGGCCAGCGGCCGCCCCCCCGGGACGTTGGCCCCGGAGCCCTCGCTCAGGCAGACGAGCGGCGGTCGCTGCCGGCTCGCCCGGGGCGGCGAGAGGCGCTTCTCAGGGCGGGCGGTCCCTTGGGCAAGCGGGGGGCTGCGGGGGGCTGCGCTGGCTCCGTGGCGGAAGAAAACCGCCGGCTGGAGCCGGGTGTTTATAACCACAGGGAATGGCAGCGCGCCGGGTTACAACAGCCCGTCGTGTGGCACCAGAGCAGCGACGCGGGCTCTGAAGACGATGCGTGCCTTTCCCACTCCACTCGAGTAAAACTAAGTCCTAAATACTTTTCCCTAAGTAGAAACACGTCGGGTAAGCGCCACGACTTTAGTTATCGCTATTCTTGAATTCCTGTTACTTAAGAATCGCGCGCAATTAAGCAGCTTTCCGTACGCTGTAAAGCAGCACGCGATTAATTACAGATTACAGAGACTGGAAATAGATGCCAAGGCTGGGAGCGACGGCGTCTCCGAAATGGGCGAGCTCACACGGGCACGAGTCAGCCTGCGCGGTGGCGAGCTGCCAATGTTTACTGACCCCTCTTCGGGTCACTTCGCCTGGCAGCGAGAGCGCGGGCTCTCCGCGCTGCCGGGGGTCCCCGCAACCGCCGCGGCTCGCCCAGGCACGACCGGCGGGGAGCGCGGGGCATCTCCGGCGGGGGCACCACCACCCCACACCCCCCCCCGCGCCCCCGAGGAGCGAGCGGCTCCCCGGGATACCCCCCGTACCCGAACACAGGCCACGGGGAGAAGGGCAGAGCCCGCCCCGCTCCTCCGGGCTCCGCCGGGCGGGCGGCGTGCCCGGGGCACCCCCCGAGCACAGGGGGCTGCCGGGACCCCGGCGGCGGGGGGCCGAGGCGGCGGCGGAGCCAGCCGCGGGCAGGGTGGTCAGGGAAGCCCCGGCCGTGCTGCCGCGGCTCGGAGCCCCCCCGCCCCGCATCCCAGCTAGAGAACGGGCCGGGCACCGGCATCCCGAGGGGTGAGGAGTGTAGCGGCTGAGCCCCCCCCCGCCCTCCTGCGCGGCGAGCAGCCCGGAGCTGGCTCCTGGGCACACACCGCAGGGAGTCCCGCGGCTTCCCAGGGCTCGTACGCGGAGCAGCTTTAGGAAACCGAAGGCAGGAGACGAAAGGGAAGGAAAGCCCCGCTACAGAAACGCCCTCCTCGAAAAAGGGCAAACGAACCCGGGCAGCGCTTACTTTTCGTGCTTTGCGTTTTCTTGGATGGCGCTCAGCACCCCCGGGTACGCGGGGGGGACGCCTTGCTGGAGCCTGCATGTGGCCAGGTGCCGGTGATGCTCGTCCTGGAGGCAGGCATTTTCGTGGTACAACTTGGCCACTTGCTGCTCCAGCTCGTCTATCCTCCGCTTCTGCTTCTCCAGCAGCTCCTGCTGCGTCTCAATAATCTTGTTCAGCTCCTTCAGGTACTCCGCTGCCTTGCTGGGGTTCTCCGCGGGGCTCTCCATGGCCTCCCCGCACCTCTCCCCCTCCGAGAAGCAGGTGGGGGGCGCAGGTGCCGGCCAGCCCGCTCCGCTGGGAACTTAAGCGAGAGGGAAGAAATAAATAACCCGCCGGAAACCAGCCCCCCTGCCAGCTCGGCTCTTCCCCTCCTAGAGCCGCGGCTGCCCAGGCGAGCGTAGGAGCGGCGCGCAGCGGCCCCTGCTCCGCGCCGCCATTGCTGCCGCTCGGCTCCGCGCCGCCGGGCGAGGGCAGAGCCGCTGGGCCACCAGCCGCTGCCCGGAGCCGCCCGGCGCCGCCCGGGGCCCCGCCGCTGTCGCACGGGCGCTGTCCCGCCCTGCCGGGGCCGCGGCCGGCTCAACCCGTCGCCAGGCAGCGCCCGCGCCCCCGCGGAGCCCGCAGCCGGGCATGGGCGCCCGCAGCCCGCCCGCCGCTGCCGCTCCCGAGCCGGCTGCTCGCCCGGGGCTGCCGCCGCCGGGGATGCGCTTTAAGTAGCCGCGGCTGCCTCCTCCGGGGGGCTGGCGGCCCAGGGGGCTCGGCGGAGCGGTGGCGGCGCGGAGCGGGTCCCCGGCCCCCTTCCGCGGGCGCGGTGGGCGCCGCCAGCCCGTCCCCGTCCCCGCGCTGGGGTGCGGGGCGCGGTGCTGGGGAGCGGGGAAGGGCCCGGCCCCGGGGCGCTCCTGGCCGGCCCCCCGGGCGTGCGGGAGGCGGGGGGGGGCCGGGCGGGCAGCGCGGTGTGCGCGGGGAGGGGGGGTCGGGCGGAGCGGGCGGCCAGCAGAGCTTCTCCCCGGCCCATCGGGGGAACGGGCGGTGATGGTGCCGGGCACCGGGGGTCGGCTCCCCGGGGCGGGGGCTCTCGCAGCACGCCCGGAGTCAGGCCCGGGGACCTCCGCCTTTCCCATCGGCAGCCGTGACATCTGCAACCTCCCGTGGAGAACCAGCAGGGCTTCCCGTTAAGGGTGCATCGAGGAAAGTTGCCGGGATTTGGTCCTGTATCATCCCAAGTAAATGCGTGTTGGGAATGCTTGTGAAAACCGGGAATAGAAAACAGAGGGAGATATTGCAGGAAAAGGGAAGGTGAAGACGTGCTTTTCTCCGTCCTCCCTTCCTCTCAACGTCTCCTTAATTTTTTTCCTCATTTTTCTGCCTATTCTCTCTACCTTTAAACTTTGCCGGTTTTCAATCCGTAAAATTTTCTTAGAGCAGTTGCTCCTGCTGTCGCAGACCCTTTCCTCCGGTGTCGGCTCTCACTAGGATGTGGCTTTTGGGCTACGGCTGATTCAGCAGAGTGAGGAAGCGGGGGGCTAACAGCAGCCGTGGCTGCTGGAGGGGTTGGGGTCTCTGGGCTCTCCCCGTCAGACCTTGGTGTGAGGGGCTGAAGCTTTTGGAAGGGAGCTGCAAGGTGAAGGGTGTACATCCCAACTTCTCCCCCTCTGCCTCTTACTGCTTACTTGTCAGTAGGGAGGAAAGGGGCATGAGGGGAGCTTAAAGCCTGGAAGCGCAGAGGTTCGTCTGGCAATGTTCACATGCATTCTGATTTTAGGTAGAAATAAATTATCGGCAAAACTGTTACAAAGGGCTGTTGTGACTATCAAAGTGACTGAAGCACGGAAGACTGATTTCCAGTCCTAGTGGGGATCATGAATTCATGTTTGAAAAGTCTTTAGCTGCTCTTTGAAGAGGCCAAGTTTCTTTTCCAATAACTTGACCAGTATTTTTCATTAGAATTGTTGAAAATAATTTTTTTTCAAAGTAGTACTTGTTTAGAATATAGTTGCCGAAGAGCAGTTTGCTCTTTGTGGAAATGCTTATCGCCATGTCTTACTGAGGCGACCTGCACAGTAATATTTGAGGCAGCTAGAATATTTGTCAGGGGTGAAATCAATAAATAAAGCAAGTGAACTTGCTTCCTACATGCAAAATAAAATGCGAAGTAAGACACTCAAAACTCATTAATGCATCTGCAGACAATAAAAGCTTATTAAGCATTTCACAGAAAGGACAACTGAAGTGGAGCAGCAGCAGTTAGTGCAACTAGTATCTGTTTGAAAGACATCTTTTTAGGTAGAAATTACTGACTTCGTGGGACCCATGCAACGCTGCTAAAGAGGCATGAGCTGGTTTAAGTGTGATTACTTTCCTCCTTTCACAGATTACAAGAAAACTCAGTTCCCAGTTCCATGACAAAGTTGTATGTTCAGTGGCTTACAGTCTTGTTAGATAAGCTAACTGAGGAATAATAGCTTTTGAAGGGGCAGCTTCTCTGGTTTTGGCTGGTTGATTTTGGAGGGTTTTTTTGAGAGGATACCAGTAACAAGATAATGAACTTGACCTGCCAGTCAGAAGCTTGGCTGCTTGTGCTTTCCCATACATGACATGGGGAAAATCAAACCTACTGGAAACACTTTTCCCAGAAAAATGTAAATTAGACTGAAAAATACAGTAAGCCCTCAGAAATGCCCTCGGGTTGGCTCCTGGCTTCCTGGACCATGTTACTGATGTGTTTTGTACGTTGTGGTCACTCAGCACTCAGAAACAAGGAGTACTCTGTGTCTGAGGGGATTGCCTCTGGGAGCCTCAGAAGGCCTGGATGCTTCATCATGCTCTGTAAATTAACAAGAAGAGGTAAACTCAAAAGATAAGCATATTCATAGAATCAATAATATATTCAATCTCTATCTGTGTGTAAGACACAGATTGTAAAAGCAGATCCACCTTGTTCAGATTTGCTAAGCTAGAAAATTAAGTGACATCAAGCCTAACCTTTTTAAAGATGAGAATTACCAAAATAGCATTCTTATTACTTGCTAACATCTTACCTCAGACTGTCCATTTTTATAAGCTAAGCAGCACATTGTTAATTCTTGCCTGGGAAAGTGCCAAGGAAGATTTAAATATGAAAGGAAATGATGCTCGTTCGGCAAGTAGGATTCTCTTACTAATTTATTATTAGCAATACATAAATATCCCGTCACGCTTTGGAAAAACCTTAGGATGGCCTTAGCTTTAGACTGTCTCAAGTCTTGGTATTTTCTGGCAAATCGATACCCTGCAGAGTACCATTTGTGAGTGTAGGGGTATTTGTTCCGATGCCTGGTCCAAATTCTGAGCGGGGTTCAACGAGACATCTCTGTTGCTTGCGGGACTCCGTATGCTCTTGGATGCCCAAAAGAGATCAGGCATGTTCACCTGTCCGGTTCTGAAAACCAGGCTCTCGTGCTTGCTACATGCCTGTCTAACTTGGCTGTTTTGTCAGTTTTAAGTTTATTGTACTGCATAAAAACTAATCACAAAATGTTACTATTTCAAAAGTAGTTTGGAGTGGCTAATAATGCCATGGGTGAGCAAACAGCTGAAGTAGTTTTTTCAAAGTAAGACCAAGGAAAAGCCTCTGATACATATTTTCCGTGTAAAATTAATTAGGTCAGTGTAATATAAAAAACAAGGACCCAGAAGTCATGCAGTGATTTGTGCTCAATCTTAACTCTGCCTTCCATCTCTCTCTTAAAAAAATGTCTTGGAAGCCGCTTCCTTCCTGTTTGCACTTCTCTTTTACTCTCTCTGCCCTTTAATTCTCTCCCTCTTTCCTCGTTTTTGCTACATTGTGTTTATACATTAAGGGATTTTATCCTGCTATTAGAGTTTATCCTGTTATTAGAGTTTATATGCAGGTACCAACCTCTTTCATACCACATGCCTAACATATATGTACCCTCTTTCATGTGTCCTAGTACATGACATACATTCCTTATCTCATAACTGTGTACTCACTGTGAACCCAGAAGTGCTTGTTCATCTCCAGTGGGCTGATGGTAGGGAATCAGCTGAGTAATACGAGAAAAATCAATATTCTTTGTAGCCCTCTTGCAGCACACTTTTGAGATTCCTTTGAGAAAGAAGGCAATAGAAATCACACTGCTGACCTGGACCATTGCTCCAGTACTGCCCAGGAGACTGATACCTCACTCTAAGGTATTTAAAAAAAAAAAAAAAAAAAGGCACAACCTTAAGACCTGAAGTCTTTTAGAAACTGGTGGGCTTGTTCTTTCCCCTCTCCTGGTTATGTATAAGCCACTTTTAAAGCCTGACATCTTATTTCTCTTACCGGTATATCTGATTTCTGCTCACAAGCACGAAAATTCCTTATGCCTTTTCCTACCACAAATCTTTTTTGCAATAATCCCTTGTAAAATACGATCAGAGTACCATTTAACTTTTTGTTAGGTAAATGTAATGTACTGAGACTTGTTCTATGTACCTCAACCCCTTTTCTAAAAAGGGAGAATACCTGCCCAGCTATGAGGTCAGCCTGGTGTTTTCTGCGCTTTTTTCTCAAGTACTGCTTGCTTCACCACATGATGTCTGTATAGCTTTTATGGCACTTGAACAATTAGGCTGTGTTTTCACCCTGACCAGCTTATAAACTATTAGAAAAATATCACAACCTAAGCATGACAAAATTCCAGACCATATTTTAAGGTATGAACACAAGACAGTAGAAAGTTCAATTCTAATTTTTTGAGTTC